>NC_041393.1:370106183-370217352 GCF_002162155.2 Triticum dicoccoides | reverse complement strand
AGGACCCCGGTCCTCCTCCTCCTCCCTGTCCCCTCTCACCGGCCACCGCTCGCCATGGCCGAGGCTCGCCATAGCCCGCGCCGTTCGCCATCTCTGCCGGTGCCCCGCTGCTGCGGTGGCCCCGTGCTCCCCCGCCTCTCCGTCGGCCGCCCCGGCCACCACCGCGTCTGGCCTTGCCCGCGCCCCGTTCGGGCGAGCGCCCGCGCCTGCGCGCCCGTTTAGCCTCATGGGCTACTGACCACAGGGGGCCCCACGCCCCCAGGGAACGTGTCTGTAAAAAAAAGAGTTAAAAAAATATAAAAAAATAAATCAATAATAAATAATAAAAATAAATAATTAATTAATTAACTAATTAATTAACTTAATTAACTCTGATTAACTTAGCTAATTAAGATTGATTAATATAATGACTAATTAACCTAATTAACTACTGTTAATTAGCTAATAGAGTATGACAGTGGGGCCCACCCCCTATTAACACTAATTAGGTTAATTAAAATGTTTAATTAAAAATGTGTCACTGACCAGTGGGACCCACTGGTCAGGTTGACCAGTCAACCCTGTTGACTGCTGACGTCAGCATGACCTCATGCTGATGTCATAAATCCATTTTCGAATTAAATAAAATAATTACTTAAATTCCAGAAATTAATAAAATCTTTGGAAAATCATATCTTTTAATCCGTAACTCGGATTAAATTATTTTCAACATGAAAGTTGCTCAGAACGATGAGACGAATCTGGATACGCGGTCCGTTCGTCCGCCACACACCCCTAACCTATCGAACCCGCAACTTTCCCCCTCCGGCTCCTCTGCCCGAAAACACGAAACACCGGGAATACTTTCCCGGGGGTTTTCCCCCCCTTCACCGGTATCACTTACTACCGCGTTAGGGCACACCGAACACCGCGTATTGCCTTGTTATATTTTGTGATGCTTTGTTTGCTCTGTATTCATTATTTCTTCCCCCCTCTTCTCTCCGGTAGACTACGAGACCGACGCCGTTGCTGCCCAGTTCGACTACGGAGTTGACGACCTCTCTCTCTTGCCAGAGCAACCAGGCAAGCCCCCCCCTTGATCACCAGATATCGCCTAATCTATTCTATACTGCTTGCATTAGAGTAGTGTAGCATGTTACTGCTTTCTGTTAATCCTATTCTGATGCATAGCCTGTCATTGCTGCTACAGTCATTGATACCTTACCCGCAATCCTAAATGCTTAGTATAGGATGCTAGTGTTCCATCAGTGGCCCTACACTCTTGTCCGTCTGCCATGCTATACTACTGGGCTGTGATCACTTCGGGAGGTGATCACGGGCATATACTATATACTTTACACGGTTACATTACCTGTGATACTGTTCGGAGTTGGGGGCTGAAAGGACAGGTGGCTCCATCCCGGTAGAGGTGGGCCTGGGTTCCCGACGGCCCCCGACTGTTACTTGTGGCGGAGCGGCAGGGCAGGTTGAGACCACCTAGGAGACAGGTGGGCCTGGCCCTGTTCGGCGTTCGCGGATACTTAACACGCTTAACGAGATCTTGGTATTTGATCTGAGTCTGGCTATGAGCCTATACGCACTAACCATCTACGTGGGAGTAGTTATGGGTATCCCGACGTCGTGGTATCAGCCGAAGCACTTCAGACGTCAGCGACGGAGCGGCGCGCGCCGAATTGGACTGGAACGCCACTAGGCTAGGTCTGCTTTCGGCCGCCCACGCAACGTGCAGGTGTGCTCAGGGCGATGGGCCCAGACCCCTGCGCGCTTAGGTTTAGACCGGCGTGCTGGCCTCTCTGTTTTGCCTAGGTGGGGCTGCGACGTGTTGATCTTCCGAGGCCGGGCATGTCCCAGGAAAGTGTGTCCGGCCAAATGGGATCAAGCGTGTTGGGTTATGTGGTGCACCCCTGCAGGGGAGTTAATCTATTCGAATAGCCGTGATCTTCGGTAACAGGACGACTTGGAGTTGTACCTTGACCTTATGACAACTAGAACCGGATACTTAATAAAACACACCCTTCCAAGTGCCAGATACAACAGGTGGTCGCTCTCCCTCAGGGATACGAGGGGAGGATCGCCGGGTAGGTTATGCTATGCGATGCTACTTGGAGTTGCTACTTGGAGATGCTACTTGGAGGACTTCGACCTACCCTCTTCTGCCTGTTGCAAGACGGAGGTGACCAGAAGCGTAGTCTTCGATAAGACTAGCTATCCCCCCTCATATTCTGGCATTCTGCAGTTCAGTCCACTGATATGGTCCTTTACACATATACCCATGCATATGTAGTGTAGTTCCTTGCTTGCGAGTACTTTGGATGAGTACTCACGGTTGCTTCCTCCCCCCTTTTTTTCCCCTTTCCCTTCCTTTCTGGTTGTCGCAACCAAATGCTGGAGTCCAGGAGCCAGACGCCACCGTCGACGACGACCCCTACTACACTGGAGGTGCCTACTACTACGTGCTGCCCGCTGATGACGACCTGGAGTAGTTAGGAGGATCCCAGGCAGGAGGCCTGCGCCTCTTTCGATCTGTATCCCAGTTTGTGCTAGCCTTCTTAAGGCAACTTGTTTAACTTATGTCTGTACTCAGATATTGTTGCTTCCGCTGACTCGTCTATGATCGAGCACTTGTATTCGAGCCCTCGAGGCCCCTGGCTTGTATTATGATGCTTGTATGACTTATTTTATTTGTAGAGTTGTGTTGTGATATCTTCCCGTGAGTCCCTGATCTTGATCGTACACATTTGCGTGCATGATTAGTGTACGATTGAATCGGGGGCGTCACAGTGCGGTGAATCTTGCAGTACTGCTTGTTGGTGCCATCCTGCTTGTCGGCGACCGCTACAGCCTGATGGGTGGTGCCTGCGGCAACCTGCTTGCCGGAGCTTCCAGCCTTGGCTTGCTTGCCGGACTGCTCAACGACTAGCACATCTTTGCCTTTCTTCTTCCTGTTGTTCCGCCGCCGGTTTTTCTTTGCCGGGGCAGCATCCTCACTGTCAGATCCTCCTGCGCCTGTATCCTCTCCGGGGAGTTTCCTCCCTTCCTCAGCATGCACACACTTGTCGGCCAGGGCATATAGTTCACTGACGTCTCTGATTTTGCACATCGCCATCTCCTCCCGCATCCTGCGGTTTCGCACGTTCTGATGGAACGCGCTGATCACCGCGGTAGGGTGGACATCTAGGATGTTATGCTGTACGCGGCTGAATCTCTAAATGTACTTGCGCAGGGCTCTCCTTCCTTCTGGGCGAGCAGATGAAGGTCGCTCTCTTGGCCATGAGGCTTGTGGCCACCTGTGAAGGCGCCGACAAACTGATGGCACAGATCAGCCCAGGAGGATATGTAGTTGTCCGGCAAGTGCATGAGCCAGGATCTGACATTGGGCTTGAGCACCAGTGGGAAGTAGTTGGCAAGGATCTTGTCGTCCCGCCCCCCCAGCAGCTTGCACCGTGATGGTGTATATGCTGAGGAACTCCGACGGATGCGACTTGCCATCGTACTTCTCTGGTACATCTGGCTTGAAATTCTTCGTGCTGGGCCACTGGACTTGCCGCAGCTCACGAGTGAACGCAGGGCAACCTACCGCGTACGGCAAGTCGCCTGGTTCCCCTGGCGCATGCATGTCAATAGAGGGCCTAGCGCGCTTGTCGGATTGACGTCGCGCTTCTCTTCGGCGCTCGATGTGGGTGCGAGCGTCTTCTTGCTGTCATTCGTGAAGAACTTGCCGCTGATCGCGACGAGCTCGTGGATCTGACGACGCGGTGGAGTCGATGTCGAGGTGGATCCGACGAGTCGGTGATCTTGGCCTTCGGGGTGGAGAGTGCATGGTGGTTGCACCCCCACCGGTTTCGTCGCCACCGGCTCGTGCCTGGCGGTCCTGCCGCGGCAGCGATGTACTCGGCTGCCGCGGAGTGTCACCGTTGGCGAAGCCGATGAGACTCTGAATGGTGGCCCTCCATTGGTCGATTTTGTCTTCCGCTGGAGGGTAATCCAGGAGCAGCTGAGCTCGCGCTAAAGCTTCTGCTGGAGTGGTGGGCGGCAGTGGCGAACGGTGCGAGGAGCGGGATATGCTCGGACATCTAACTATGTTAGAAGGATCAGTATCTCGTCCGGGCGACCATGTCTCGCTCGTGCCA
The DNA here is from genome assembly GCF_002162155.2 of Triticum dicoccoides. Classification (NCBI taxonomy): domain Eukaryota; kingdom Viridiplantae; phylum Streptophyta; class Magnoliopsida; order Poales; family Poaceae; genus Triticum; species Triticum dicoccoides. The sequence goes on along the minus strand of NC_041393.1, from coordinate 370,213,222 downwards.
GCACGTTGGCGTGCGTGCTGGTCTTGAGCACCACGTGATCTTGTTGCAATGAACGTATGGTACTGCGAATACCATGACGTTGACGGTCTCGCGCCTCCTGAGATGGGCGCGGGACATGTATGGACACCGAGGTCTGCGCAACCTTGTCCTTAGACCTGGCAGCGTCATGAGCTTCCTCGTCGATGTCCATTCTTCCGCCGGCGTCCACCCCACCACCCGCTTGCTCCGGTGGTGGTGGAAGCGACATGGACGGAGCAGCTGCCGCCGAAGTTTTCTTCTTCGGTGGCATGTCGATGAAGATGTTGAAGATCTAGCTCGTGTGAATGCTGGATCAGGTTCACACAATCTTGACGCCCCCTACCTGGCGCGCCAAAGATGTCGGGGAAACTGATCCACGAGCACCTATGGGACCGGCGGACCGAGCCCCTTTCAGTTCGGCTAGGGGCGGAGATCGCACGAAGAGCGGATCGAGGCGAAGCACACGAGCAGTTTACCCAGCTTCGGAGCTCTCCGGAGAGATAATACTCCTACTGCTGCTTGTTTGATTGTATTGTGTTCTTGCTCGAGAGAGCTAAGTGCTTTTCTGGCTTCGAAATGAGCCGAACCCCCTCTACGTTGCACGGGGGCCTCCTTTTATACGCTAAAGGGGTCACCGACAGGTAGCAACGCAGAGAAGGGTAAAAGTGGAAAAGGGGTTACGGTTGGTACAACCACCTGCACAGTGTATCCTACCTAACCCTGACGGCAGGGGACAAAGGCATTAAATGCCCGTCTGTGTCGCCCAAACAGCGCAGGAAAGGACCGTCAGGGACGCCACCGTTCGCCACGATGGCTACTTCTGTCAGCGCCGCTTGCCACCTCGCACCGCTGGCTGCACAGCCTCCTACCACGCGCGCCAGGGAAGGCCCCAGGGCGACATGATGGTGGATGCGCTGGAGCGTGGGTACAGGGTGGATACTTGCCGCGGCAAGCTCCTTGCCGCGGTCGTTGCCTTGTCGCGCCCAGAAGCTTGTCGCTCACCAGGCCTTGAGATGCCTTGGTTGGTCTTCTCGGCAAGCTCCTCTTGCCGGGGCCTTGTCGCCTTGCCGGGACGCGCGGCGCATCGCGGCAAGTTCCTTGGAATGCCTTGGTTGGCCTTCCCGGCAAGCTCCTCTTGCCGGTGCCTTGTCTCCTTGGCTTGAATACTTTGTTCTTGAATGGCTCCAAGGGAACCGTGGAGGACCTTGGCAGTCGCCCGACAAGCCTTGCCGCGGGGCGCTGCAACTGCCCGTGCACAAGTTCGGGATACTAGGGTACCCCTATTCTAGTACACCGACAATGACTAAAACTCCATTCTCTAGAACAATGGAGCGAGCTAATGACTTATTGGAAATAATACATACTGATGTATGCGGTCTGATGAGTGTTAAAGCATGCATCGGGTATCACTATTTTCCTACCTCACACATGATTTGAGTAGGTATGGGTATATCTACTTGATGAAAAACAAGTCTGAAACGTTTGAAAAGTTCAAAGAATTTTAGAGTGAAGTGGAGAACCATCATAAGAAGAAAATAAAGTTTCTATGATGTGATCGCAGAGGCGAATATTTGAGTTACGAGTTTGTCCTTCATTTAAAACAATGTGGAATAGTTTCGCGACTCACGCCACCTGAAACACCACAGTGTAATGGTGTGTTCGAATGTCATATCCGTACTTTATTAGATATGGCGCATTCTATGATGTCTCTTACTAATTTACCAGTATCATTTTTGGGTTATGCACTAGAGACAACCGCATTCACGTTATATACGGCACCATCTAAATCCGTTGAGATGACATTGTATGAACTGTGGTTTGGCAATAAACCTAAGCTATCGTTTCTTAAAAGTTTGGGGATGCGACCACTACAGCAGGATGCTACTAACACGACACTACAATCAGAGAACCTTGGACGAAAGTGTGTGTGATCCATTAATCGCAAACGGTGATGTAAAAAACCATCAAAAAAGATGCAAAACGTTTGCGGTAGCGGAGCCATCAAACACGGTTCTGATTGTAGTTGCATGTGTGATGTAGGGCACATGGTTAATCCATTCAAACTATTTGCGATGAGGCAGAACAACAAAAACATGCATCCATATCAATGTGTGTGTGATATACAACATATAGTTCACTCTGATGAACTGTTTGCTATTAGGGAGTGCAACCGAAATGGTTAGCCAGATCAAGGTGTGTGTGTTATATACGGTGTATGATTCACTCGGACGAACTATTTTTGATTAGGGAACACAACAGAAATGGTTCAACTTAACAAGATGTGTGTGATATGCGGCATACAGTTCACATGGACGAACTATTTGCAATGAGCCAAAAGAACACAATTGAGTCGTGTAAATAAGATGTGTGTGATATGCGGCAAATAACCGACTCGGATGAACTATTTGCGATGAGAAATTACAACACAGACGGTTAATACAGTTAGTTCGTGTGTGATTCTGTGTGTACAAAAAGCTTTGAAAAATGCAAACTAGTTGCTCGCGGTGGCTAGGGGTATCACACACGATGCGTCTGTGAGTACTCCTGTGCAATGATTAGTAAGTTACACACACATTTCCTTATGTTAACACGTGTGTGAATTTGCAATATGGACAGTTAATATGCAAATGCCTTCTAGACATCGGGCACATGCTTAAACTGAATGAACTATGTACGATACTAATACTTTTCATGAAAATTTAAGAACTTGGCTAATGCTACCTCTTGAGCTTGTGTTGGTTTTTCCCTTGAAGAGGAAAGGGTTATGCAGCAAAGTAGAGTAAGTATTTCCCTCAGTTTGAGAACCAAGGTATCAATCAAGTAGGAGATAATGCACAAGTCACCGAATACCTGCACAGACAATCAACAACTTGCACCCAACGCGATAAAGGGGTTGTCAATCCCTTCACGGTTACTTGCAAATGTGAGATCTGATAGAGATAGATAAACGATAAAGTAAATATTTTTGGTATTATTTGGTTTATAGATTGGAAAGTAAAAGATTAAAAAATAGTAGATTGGAAACTAGTATGATGTAAAAGAGAACTTATATGATGGAAAAGAGACCCGGGGGGCCATAGGTTTCACCAGTGGCTTCTCTCAAGATAACAATATTATGGTGGGTGAACAAATTACTGCAGAGCAACTGATAGAAGAGTGCAAGGTTATGACGACATCTAAGGCAATGATCATGAACATAGGCATCACGTCTATGTCAAGTAGACCAAAACGATTCTGCATCTACTACTATTACTCCACACATCGAGCGCTATCCAACATGCATCTTGAGTATCAAGTTCATAAAGAACGGAGTAACATTAAGTAAGATGACATGATATAGAGGAATTAACTCAAGAAATATGATGAAAACCCCCATCTTTTTATCCTCGATGGAAACAATACAATACGTGCCTTGCTGCCCCTACTATCACTAGGAAAGGACACCGCAAGATTGAACCCAAATCTAAGCAGTTCTCCCATTGCAGGAAAAACCAATCTAGTAGGCCAAACTAAACCGATAATTCGAAGAGACTTGCAAACATATCAAATCATGCACATAAGAATTCAGAAAAGACTCAGATAATATTCATAGATAATCTGATCATAAATCCAGAATTCATCGGATCTCGGCAAACACATCGCAAAAGTATATTACATCGAATAGATCTCCAAGAACATCGAGGAGAACATTGTATTGAGAATCAAAGAGAGAGAAGAAGCCATATAGCTACTAGCTATGAACCAGTAGGTTTGTGGTAAACTACTCACGCTTCATCAGAAGGGTAATGGTGTTGATGTAGAAACCCTCTGTGATCGAATCCCCCTTCGGTAGGACGCCGGAAAAGGCCCCTAGATGGGATCTCACGGGTACAAAAGGTTGCGGCAGTGGAAAAGTGGTTTCGTGGCTCCCCTCGATGTTTTCGGGGTATAAGAGTATATATAGGCGAAGGAACTAGGTCAGGAGACCCATGTGGGGCCCACGAGGCAGGGAGCGTGCCCTACCCCCTAGGCGCGCCCTCCACCCTCGTGGCCGCCTCGTTGCGTCTCTGACTTCATCTCTAAGTCTCCTGGTTTACTTCTGGTCCAAGAAAGATCATCGTGAAAGTTTCATTCTATTTGGACTCCATTTGGTATTCCTTTTCCGCAAAACTCTAAAAAAGGCAAAAAAACAGAAACTGGTACTGCGCTCTCGGTTAATAGGTTAGTCCCAGAAATAATATAAAATAGAAAATTAATGCATATAAAACATCCAAAACAGATAATATAATAGCATGTAACAGTAAAAAATTATAGATACATTGGAGACATATCAAGCATCCCCAAGCTTAATTCCCGCTTGTCCTCGAGTAGGTAAATGATAAAAACAAAATTTTTGATGTGGAATGCTACCTAACATATTTATCCATGTAATTTTCTTTATTGTGGCATGAATGTTCAGATCCGAAAGATTCAAAACAAGAGTTTAATATTGACATAAAAACTGTAATACTTCAAGCATACTAACAAAGCAATAATGTCTTCTCAAAATAACATGGCCAAAGAAAGCTATCCCTACAAAATCATATAGTCTGGCTATGCTCTATCTTCATCTCGCAAAATATTTAAATCATGCACAACCCCGATGACAAGCCAAGCAATTGTTTCATACTTTTGATGTTCTCAAACTTTTTCAATCTTCACGCTATATATGAGCGTGAGCCATGGATATAGCACTATGGTGGAATAGAATACAGTGGTTGTGGAGAAGACAAAAAAGGAGAAGATAGTCTCACATCAACTAGGCGTATCAATGGGCTATGGATATTCCCATCAATAGATATCAATGTGAGTGAGTAGGGATTGCCATGCAACGGATGCACTAGAGCTATAAGTGTATGAAAGCTCAAAAAGAAACTAAGTGGGTGTGCATCCAACTTGCTTGCTCACGAAGACCTAGGGCAATTTGAGGAAGCCCATCATTGGAATATACAAGCCAAGTTCTATAATAAAAAATTCCCACAAGTATATGAAAGTGAAAAAATAGGATACTCTCTATCATGAAGATCATGGTGCTACTTTAAAGCATAAGTGTGGAAAAGGATATCAACATTGCCCTTTCTCTCTTTTTCTCTCATTTTTTTGTTTGGGCCTTTATCCTTTTTATGGCCTCTTTATTTATTTATTTTTGTCCGGATTCTCATCCCGACTTGTGGGGGAATCATAGCCTCCATCATGCTTTCCTCACATGGGACAATGCTCTAATATTGAAGATCATCACACTTTCATTTACTTACAAGTGAAGAATTACAACTCAATACTTAGAACAAAATATGACTCTATGTGAATGCCTCCGGTGGTATACCGGGATGTGCAATGAATTAAGAGTGACATGTATGAAAGAATTATGAACAGTAGCTTTGCCACAAATACAATGCCAACTACATGATCATGCAAAGCAACATGACAATGATGCATGTTTTCGTCCTTGTTTCTCCGGTAGAAATTATCTTGGGGAACTCTTTGAGGTTCTTTGTGTTGGATTGAATATTATTAATCTGAAGTTGTTTGATGCATATCATATAATTGACCCACGGATACTTGTGGTGACATTGGAGTATCTAGGTGACATTAGGGTTTGATTGATGTGTGCAATATGGTGCTATTCTACTGATACGTCTCCAACGTATCTATAATTTATGAAGCATTCATGCTATTTTATTATCCGTTTTGAATAATTACAGGCTTTATTATACACTTTTATATTACTTTTGGGACTAACCTATTAACCGGAGGCCCAGCCCATATTGCTGTTTTATTGCCTCTTTCAGTATTTCGAAGAAAAGGAATATCAAACGGAGTCCAAACAGAATGAAACCTTCGGCAGCGTGATTTTTAGGAAGAACATGATCCGGGAGACTTGGAGTGCAAGCCAGGGGATCATCGAGGGAGCCACGAGACAGGGGGGCGCGCCACCCCCTCTGGGCGCGCCCTACCCTCTCGTGGGCCCCTCGAGGCTCCCCCGACCGACTTCTTTCACATATATAAGCCTATGTACCCTAAAAACATCGACGGAGAAGATAGATCGGGAGTTCCACCACCGCAAGCCTCTGTAGCCACCAAAAACCTCTCGGGAGCCCGTTCCGGCACCCTGCCGGAGGGGGAACCCATCACCAATGGCCATCTTCATCATCCCGGTGCTATCAATGACGAGGAGGGAGTAGTTCACCCTCGGGGCTGAGGGTATGTACCAGTAGCTATGTGTTTGATCTCTCTCTCTCTCGTGTTCTCTCTATGACACGATCTTCATGTATCGCGATCTTTGTTATTATAGTTGGATCTTATGATGTTTCTCCCCCTCTACTCTCTTGTGATGAATTGAGTTTCCCTCTTGAAGTTATCTTATCGGATTGAGTCTTTGATTTGAGAACACTTGATGTATGTCTTGCCGTGTTTATCTGTGGTGACAATGGGATATCACGTGCCACTTGATGTATGTTTTGGTGACCAACTTGCGGGTTCCGCCCATGAACCTATGCATAGGGGTTGACACACATTTTCTTGACTCTCCGGTAGAAACTTTGGGGCACTCTTTGAAGTACTTTGTGTTGGTTGGATGAATCTGAGATTGTGTGATGCATATCGTATAATCATGCCCACAGATACTTGAGGTGACAATGGAGTATCTAGGTGACATTAGGGTTTTGGTTGATTTGTGTCTGAAGGTGTTATTCTAGTACGAACTCTTGAATAGATTGATCCGAAAGAATAACTTTGAGGTGGTATCGTACCCTACCATAATCTCTTCGTTTGTTCTCTGCTATTAGTGGCTTTGGAGTGACTCTTTATTGCATGTTGAGGGATTGTTATATGATCTATCATGTTATTAATGTTGAGAGAACTTGCACTAGTGAAAGTATGAACCCTATGCCTTGTTTCCTGTCATTGCAATACCGTTTACGCTCACTTTTATCATTAGTTACCTTGCTGTTTTTATATTTTCAGATTACAAATACCTATATCTACCATCCATATTGCACTTGTATCACCATCTCTTCGCCGAACTAGTGCACCTATACAATTTACCATTGTATTGGGTGTGTTGTGGACACAAGAGACTCTTTGTGATTTGGTTGCAGGGTTGTTTGAGAGAGACCATCTTCATCCTACGCCTCCCACGGATTGATAAACCATAGGTGATCCACTTGAGGGAAATTTGCTACTGTCCTACAAACCTGTGCACTTGTAGGCCCAACAACGTCTACAAGAAGAAGGTTGTGTAGTAGACATCATCTACTACGAACTCTAGGGCTATTTGTGACACTTATAGGAATAGCTCAATAGATTGATCAGAAAGAATAACTTTGAGGTGGTATCGTACCCTACAGTAATCTCTTCATTTGTTCTCCGCCATTAGTGACTTTGGAGTGACTCTTTGTTGCATGTTGAAGGATTGTTATACGATCCAATTATGTTATCATTGTTGAGAGAACTTGCACTAGGGAAAGTATGAACCCTAGGCCTTGTTTCGAAGCATTGCAATACCGTTTTCGCTCACTTTTACCACTTGCTACCTTTCTGTTTTTATATTTTCAGATTACAAAAACCTATATCTATTATCCATACTACACTTGTATCACCATCTCTTCGCCGAACTAGTGCACCTATACAATTTACCATTGTACTGGGTGTGTTGGGGACACAAGGGACTCTTTGTTATTTGGTTGTAGGGTTGTTTGAGAGAGAGACCATCTTCATCCTATGCCTCCCACGGATCGATAAACCTTAGGTCACCCACTTGAGGGAAATTTGCTACTGTCCTACAAAACTCTACGATTGGAGGCCCAACACAAGTCTACAAGAAGAAGGTTGCGTAGTAGACATCAAGCTCTTTTCTGGTGACATTGCCGAGGAGGTGAGTGCTTGAAGGTATATCTTTAGATCTTGCAATCGAATCTTTTAGTTTCTTGTTTTATCACTAGTTTAGTCTATAAAAGAAAACTACAAAAAATGGAATTGAGGTTGCCTCATATGCTTCATATTTTTAATGTCTTTTGTGAGAATAAAGATTCTGATAATTGTGGCAAAGTGTTAGAATAAGAATGCAATAGAATGTTTGGCAAACAACCTTTGAATGATGAGCATGATTGCAATGTTGTTAGTGTGAATTCTTTGAATATCCATGATGCTAATGATATTAAAAGCTACAAGCATGGGGATGCTATGTCTTATGAAGATGATATTTTTAGTCCCCCAAGTTTTGATGAGAAAATATATTATGATGAAAGCATGACTCCTATTTATGATGATTATATTGATGAAAGTGGGTTTGGAAGAGTGCCAACTTTAGGAAGTAATGATCCCACTATTTTGGAGGGTGTTGAATCTTATTGCAATAATTATGAAAGCGGATTTGGAGAGGTCATGACTTTATTTCATGATGAACCCACTATTTCGGAAGAGGTTCCAATTGATTATGAGAACAAAGTTGCTATCTATGATGATTATTGTGATGACAGGTATGCTATAAATAATAATGATAACCATGTAACTTGTCATCTTGATTTTAATTTTCAATTGGATTATGCCTCACATGATAGTTATTTTGTTGAGTTTGCTCCCACTACTATTCATGAGAAGAAATTTGCTTATGTGGGGAGTAATAAAAATTCTATGCTTGTGCATCATGAAAATAATGCTTTATGTGATAGTTATATTGTTGCATTCATTCATGATTGTCGGGGAAGCTGATCCACGAACACCTATGGGACCGGCGGACCGTGCCCCTTTCGGTTCGGCGGGGGGTGGAGATCGCACGAAGAGCGGATCGAGGCGAAGCACACGAGCAGTTTACCCAGCTTCGGAGCTCTCCGGAGAGATAACACTCCTACTGCTGCAAGTCTGAGTGTATTTAGTTCTTGCTCGGGAGCGCGGAGTGCTACAGTACACTCCAGCTGCTAACGAGACCGAGCGTGAGTGTTTTTCTGCCTTCGGCTTGAACCGAACCTTCGAACCCCCGAACCCCTTCTACGTTGCGCATGGGCCTCCTTTTATAAGCTAAAGGGGTCACCGACAGGTGGCAATGTAGACAAGGGTAAAAAGGGAAAGGTGTTGCGGTTGGTACAACTACCTGTACAGTGTATCCTACCTAACCCTGACGACAGGGGACAAAGGCATTAAATGCCCGTCTGTGTCGCCCAAACAGTGCAGAAAAGGACCGTCAGGGACGCCACCGTTCGCCACGATGGCGATCTTGTCAGTGTCGCATGCTACCGCGCACCGCTGGCTGCACAGCCTCTTTCCACGCGTGCCTGGAAAGGCCCCAGGGCGACACTTTGGTGGATGTGCTGGAGCACGGGTACAGGGTGGTTACTTGCCGCGGCAAGCGCCTTGCCGCGGTCGTTGTCTTGTCGTGCCCGGAAGCTTGTCGCTCACTAGGCCTTGCCGGGAGGCGTGGCGCATCGTGGCAAGTTCCTTGAGATGCCTTGGTTTGCCTTCCCGGCAAGCTCCTCTTGCCGGGGCCTTGTCTCCTTGGCCTGAATACTTTGTTCTTGAATGGCTCCAAGGGAACCACGGAGGACCTTGGCGGTCGCCCGGCAAGCCTTGCCGCGGGGTGCTGCAATTGCCCATGCACAAGTTCAGGATACTAGGGTACCCATACTCTAGTACACCGACAGGAGCCCCCGGGCCTGGGCCACACACGGTGCCGAGCGCTGTTGGGCTAGGCCCAAAACAGGGCACGGGCACGCGCGGCCTGGGTTACGCCGTATCTCACTCTGTATCCACCGCGCCCTCCCCGAACGGCACGCGTTGAATGCGGCATCGTGGGAGAGATCGTGGGTGGTTTCTTTATTCGGAAGGGCGGAACGTCCGCCCCCTCCCTCTTTATAAGCAGGGGAAACAGGGGCAGTTCGCCCATCTCGCCGGTTGCTACTCCATTCTCGAAAATCTCCGCCGCTCCCCCCTTCTTCCCAAAGACGAAAGAGAGCAGCGCTCCGCCCCCACTGCCACCGGCACCACCAACGCCGTCGATCTCCCCCGCCACCTCCGCCATGGCTCTGAAAGCCGACAAGGGGAAGGGCGTGAAATCGGCCGAGGCGCAGCGGCTCGCGGCGCTGCGAAAGGAGCGGGCCATCTTCCCCCCTCAGCTTAACGCGAAGGAGCTGAGGGAGTACTACTACCTCTTCTGGTCGACGGAGACGCGAGCGCATCCGCGCACGGAGGTACTCTCCGCTGCCGCTTCGGGACTAGCTCCGAGCGGATATCCCTTCTTCGCGCTGTTCTTCTACTACGGGCTCTGCTCGCCCTTCTCTTAATTCTTCTGTGATATCATGAACACCTATGGGTTCCGCCTCCTTGACTTCACCCCCAACGCCGTTCTGACCATGGCAGTTTTCGCACATCTCTGCGAAAACTTTGTCGGAGTCCATCCAAACGTAGCTCTTTTTCGCCACTTCTTTATGCCCCGAGTCAAGAGAGGGGAGCCCCTTGCCGGCGGAATCGCTTGGATCCCGAGAGTCAGCAAGAAGGAAGCCTATCTGGAGGGAGAGCTCCGCAGCAAGTGGGAGGAATGGAGAGCAGATTGGTGCTGGATCGTCGAGGAGAACCCGCAGCCATTCACCGCCCGGCGCCAAACCCCAATAGTACGCGGCAACGATTGGAGCAACGTGGCCCCGGAAGATGATAGGCTGAAGATTGCCGTTACCCAGATCTTACGCCTCAGGCTTGCCGGGCTCACCGTAGGCGCCGTTGGCGCAGATTACCTTCGCCGCCGCATCGCCCCCCTCCAGGAGAGGAGGAGACCCGCCTGGGAGTTCCAGAACTCGGCGGATATCATGAGGCTGCGCCCAAGCCTCAACTTCAACTTCACTATCTTGGAACTGGATGCGATGCTCCTGGAGCTGTTCAAGCGCGATCCTCAACATCCATTCATGCTGCCGAGGAGTGTCGTTCCGCTGTGCAACAATTCCTCGCTCGACCGCATCCGTGCAATGATGCCGCTGTGCGATTCGCATGGAATTGTCCCAACTTGGCAAGAGCCTGCAGACGACGTCGTGCAGGAGTTCTTCGACTGCTTGGTAGAAGTGCCGGTCCGCCCCGATGAACAGAAGAGACTCACCCGCGACACCATCGATGCGGAGATGCAGCGCATCGCCACTAGGCTGGAAGAGGCGGCGGCAGTAGCTGCCACGGGCGAGTTTGGATTCACCGTGGAGGAGGCAGAGGCAGCAGAGGCGGCAAGCCTTTCCGAGCGAGAGGAGCTTGTCGGCGAGGAAGAGCTTGTCGGGCCTGAATCTGAGTCAAGCGAGCCCGCCGAGGGCGCGAGTGACCCGTTGAGGATCGGCTCCTCCTCCTCCCCACCTTCAGCCAGTTCGCCGCAAGAGGAGCCCCCAGCTCCACCAAGAAGGCGTCTCCGCAAGGCCGGGGAAGTAGCAGGGCGGCAGACGGGTCAACAGCCGCCGCACCACGCGACGCGCTCGACCGCGGCAAGCACTGTTGCCGCGGGAGCACCTCACGCCGCTGCGGCAACTGGAGCGGGGTCTTCCTGGTCTACCGCTACTGCTCCTGCCAAGTGGACAAGGGAACCTAGTCCTCCGCCTCGTCGTACCGGAGGCGAGCCGGACTTCGATCTTTCCGCGCTCAGCTCCGACGAGGAAGAAGAAGAGTAAGTTTATTTGCTGTACTTGTAGTTCTTCAATTCTTGCTGCTTAGTCTTGTCTTTGATTTGCTTTACTCCGAACTCATTCCTTTTCAGGACTCTGGCCCAGAGAGCGGCAAAGAGAGCCAAGGTCCCGGTGATTGTCATCGAGGACGAACCTACCACGACAGCAGAGGGCGTGTCCGAGACCACCTTGCCGGACCCGGCAACTATTCCCCAAAGCAGCCCCCAGCGCAGCCCCCAGCGTAAGTATATAGTTTACTTCCTGCTGTCAGGCGCGCATGGGTGATCTTTCTTTGCTGATATCTGACTGTTGGTTTGTGCAGGAGCAGAGCAGCCTCACCAGGAGTGCCCGGAAGCCGCTCCTGAAATGCCATCTGCTTCGACCACACCGCCAAGGGAGGATTCCCCGGCAAGAGAGCGTTCTCCGGCAAGGGAGAATTCTCCGGCAAGGGATAGTTCTCCGGCAAGGGACGGCACCAGTGATCCTCCAGTGGTTGAGACCACGACTGCAGATCCTAGTACAGGTAATCCTCTTGCTTGAAAACTTCCCTTGGGTTCTTCTTCTTCTGATTTTATCTTTGAGTATTTGCTTGACTTTTTTCCTTTTTCCATTCGTCAGATCCATCTGCCGCAGAGCCAATGGAAACCGAGGTCATCGGCGAGGAGAACGTGCGCAGCAACAATGACGAAGGCGTTGCCACCGAAGGAGAAGCCGGCGCTGATGATCCCACCGGCGAAGAGGCCGCCAAAGCTGCCGCCGCAGAAGCTGGCGAGGGATCCGGCGATCGCACTGACGGCCCCGAGGCCGCAGGAGCGCCAGGCGCTGCGCCGACCGCCGATCCCTCCGCCGATGCTACAGCGCCATGCTCCGAAGAGCCCCAGCCCGGCGCCTATTTGAAGGCTGGCGATGGCATCTTCATCAAGATCCCCTGGGCGTCAAGCTCCAGAGCGCCGGTCGAAGGAGAAACCTTGGATGGAGAGGTGCTCGCGTCCGCTGGGCTGATGCTAGTCGACGCGCCAAGCAGAAGCAGCGACGAGCCTGAGGAGGAGCGGCTGCTGCGGAAGCTGTTGTCGCTTTACCGCGCCCGACAAGCCAAGCTGGAATCCCGAGAAGCGCTCGTCGCGAGGGCGGGGGTGGACATTGAGAAGCGCGCTAACGAGCTCCAGGGTCTCAGGCAGGAAACTCTCCGATCTCTGGCAGAGGAGCGGGAGCAAGTCGCCGAGGAGCGGAAAGCTTTCCTTCTCGCGAAGGCTGAGGTTGAAGAGCAACAGCGACTTGCTGCCGAGAAGCTGTCTGTGCAAGAAGGTGAGTTGGCGCAGCGCAAGGTCAACCTTGAAAGCCACGAGGAGGAGCTTGCCGCGCGTGAGCAAGCAATTGGCGGGGCTCTCAAGGAAGCGAAGGATGCTGTCGCAGCTGCCGAGGCCGCCAAGAAGGAGCTGGAGACGAAGGTGGCGCAGCTGGAGGCTGACCTCAAGGCGAGCGGCGAGGAGCTTGCCGTGCTCAAGCGTGAGCGCGAGAAGGACGCCGCCACTCATGGCGAGCTGCAAGGTCTTCTCGCCGAGATAAGCAAAGAGCTTAGTGCTGTCAAGGACTCCAATGCAGATCTCGAGTTGAAGCTGGCCACCTTGACCAAGACGCTGGACAGCGCCAGGGATCAGGAGGTGGCCTTGAAGGAGAAGATCAAGACCGACGAGGCGCTGCTGGCGAATGCTGCTGCCGCCCACGACGCTTTCAGGGAGACTGTGGAGCACTGGACCGAGGGTCTTGTGGATCTTGTCGCCGCCATCAACGTGGAGCTGGCGCAGCTGGGGATGGAGGATCTCGGGTACTCCTCCGACGAGCACCTCCAACCCAGCGCCAAGCTCAGCTTGTTCTTCAAAGGCGTGGCGACGGCCCTCCAGCGACTCTGAGAGAAGATCCCAAAGCAGCTGGCCGACGAGTCGTGCAAGATCTGCGCAGGAGCTCTCCAGAAGGTGCTGGTGAAGGTGGCCTTCCACAACCCAGGCCTCAACCTCACCAACGTCCTCAAGTCCTTGCCGCCGGATGCTGATCTAGAAGCGCTCAAGGCCCTTGTCGCACCCATTGTGGACAAGGTGAGCGATATCAAGAGGGTTGAGGGCGATCGCGTAGATTAGGCCGCCTTCTTTTCTTTTTCTTTGTCGCTGCTGGTCATGTCATGAGAACAATCTGTTAGAGCTGCGACAAGCTATCTTGTAATATAACTCTATCTTGGGTAATGATTTCTATGTTATTTCCTTTACTTGATCCCTTCCTTTGTATGTTTTTGCCCTACGCTTTTAGGGAGCTTGTCGGCGCAGGCACCTTGAACCGCGAGCGCTGAGTGCGGGAGGCCAGCAGCCTGCTGGCGGTGCCGCTACCGACAAGAAACCTTGTCGCAACTAGTCACAGCTCCCTTAAATTGTTGAGCGGAATCGAAACAAAGTAAGGGCGCAACTAGCTACGAGTTGGTTCCTCCGCGCACAGGTTTTCCATATAAAGCACGATCGTTCGAGGAAGATAACTTAAAAATTTGAAACTGATTGCTCAAACTTTGGCAACTTAGCTTTTCTGTCGTTTGCTTCCCGGTAAGGCGAAACCTCCTCGAGCGGCGCTTGGTCCACACCATCATCTTCTCCTTTCCCCCCGGCAAACTTGTGGGCGAGGGAACCTTCCTTTCTTTGAGAAAGAGAAAGAAGAGAAAATAAAGATATGGAGCCTTACGGCTCGTTATTGCTTACCGGGGGTAGGTGCTGCACAAAGTGTCAGATAACACATGCAAGAAAGAGTAGAAAGAATGAAATTGACAAGATGTGCGGAGCACATGAGCTTTACTTATGCGCGGGGTCTGCGCCCGGATTTGTACAAAGGATTACATGCAACATCGGCAAGACTTGTACAAAAGATGGTTGCCAGAACGGGTTTCGGTAACCGCGCCCTACGGGTAAAACTTACGAAGATGCTCAATGTTCCAGGAGTTGCTCACCAGAACGCCATCTTCGGTCTCAAGGCGGACAGCGCCAGGCCTAGTGACTCGTTTCACCCGGTAAGGGCCTTCCCACTTCGGCGTCAACTTGTTGGAATTCTTGGCGGACTGAACGCGCCGAAGAAGAAGGTCGCCTTCCTCGAAACTTCTCGCATTAACTTTGCAGCTATGGTAGCGGCGCAAAGCTTGCTGGTATCGAGCAGCTCGTACAGCAGCCTAAAGACGGTCCTCCTCAAGGAGCAGCACGTCATCTTGTCGCAGCTGCTCTTGCTCAAGCTCATCATAAGCGAGCACTCAAGGTGACCCGTATACGAGTTCCGTGAGGAGAACTGCCTCTGCTCCATAGACTAGAGCGAAAGGTGTCTGGCCAGTGGCTCGATTTGGCGTCGTTCTGATCGACCAAAGAACCACCGGCAGCTCCTCAATCCAGTTCCTTCCGCACTTGCGCAGCTTGTCGAAAGTCCTGGTCTTGAGCCCGCGCAGCACTTCAGCATTTGCCCTCTCCGCTTGACCGTTGCTTCTCGGATGAGCAACAGAAGCGAAGCAGATCTTGGCACCAAGATCTTGGACGTACTGCATGAAGGTGCGGCTCGTGAATTGTGTGCTGTTGTCGGTGATGATCCTGTTAGGGATCCCGAAACGGCAAACAATCGACCTGAAGAACTTGACTGCTGACTGTGCTGTCACCTTCCTCACTGCTTCCACTTCCGGCCACTTTGTTAACTTGTCGATTGCAACGTACAAGTACTCAAAGCCCCCGACAGCTCGGGGAAAGGGGCCGAGGATGTCGAGCCCCCAGACCGAAAATGGCCAGGATAAAGGGATCGTCTGGAGAGCTTGAGCTGGCTGGTGTATCTACTTGGAATGGAACTGGCACGCTTCACACTTGGTTACTTGTGCAGTTGCATCCTGGAGGGCTGTCGGCCAAAAGAAACCTTGCCGGAACGCTTTGCCGGCAAGTGCTCTTGCGCCAATGTGGTGACCACATATGCCTCCATGTATCTCTGCCAACAGCTCTTGTCCGTCTTCCCGGTGAATACACTTCAATTTCACACTGTTGAGTCTTCTTATGTATAGTGTGTTGTCAACAAACTGATACATACTTGACTGCTGGGCTACTCTTTCCGCTTCTTCTTGCTCTTCGGGAAGTTCACCTGTTTGAAGGAAACGGACAATCTGTTGTGCCCATGCTGGAGCTTGCGGCTCGACAACAAGGACTAAAGGCACATCTGCTGCTGCGGGAACATCCGCTTCTACGGCGAGAACCTGCGGCTCAGCCGGAGCTTGACGTTCCCCGGCAAGCTTGCCGGAGCAAAGCTTGCCGGGAGCGTCTGCTTCAATGGAACAAACCCTAGGGCTTGTCGGAGCAGACTGCTCCTCAGCATCTTTGGTGTTGATCTTGAGGACCTTCTTGACGGCGGCTTCGGGGAGCTCTGCCGGAAAATAGTCACCAGAAATCAACTTCCTCTTCTTGCTCTGTCCAGTTGATGGTGTTACGGACGGTTGAGTCAGCTTGAGCACAAAGATCCCTGGTTCCACAGGTAACTTAAGTGTGGCACACTTTGACATGCCATCGGCAATGTCGTTCTGAGCTCTTGGAACATGTTCCATCTGTAGGCCGTCAAAGTGCTCTTCTAGCTTCCTCACTTCATCAACGTAAGCTTCCATCAACGGACTCTGATAATTCTTGTTCACTTGGCGGATGACAAGCTGTGAGTCACCCCTGACAATGAGCTTCTTGATCCCAAGGTCTGCTGCGATCCTGAGACCGGCAAGCAAACCTTCATACTCTGCGGTATTGTTCGTTGCTTGCTCCTTGGGAAAGTGCATCTAGACTACGTACTTGAGGTGGTCTCTGGTGGGTGCAACAAGTAGCACGCCAGCACCGGCGCCTTGCAGCGAGAGGGCACCATCAAAGTACATCAGCCACTCTTTGCTCGCTTCCTTGACGGGGATGCTCGTTTCTGGAATTTCTTCATCTGGTGTCGGCGTCCACTCTGCTATGAACTCTGCCAATGCTCTGCTTTGGATAGTTGAAGTGCTCTCAAACTTGAGGCCAAAGCTCGATAGTTCCAGTGCCCACTCGACAATCCTGCCTGTTGCTTCTGGATTTTGCAGTATCCTCTTCAGCGGAAAATGAGTGACGACTGTGATCTCGTGTGCTTGGAAGTAATGGCGTAGCTTTCTCAAGGCCATGAGAAGGCTGAAAATCAATTTCTGCACACCAGAGTACCTTGACCTAGCCCCTGCAGAAGGGAACTGATAAAGTAAACTGGGCGCTGCACCATTCTCTTCTGTATCTCCTCACGCGTCTGCGCAGATCCATCTTTGTCGAGACCAGAGCTTGCCAGCGAAGTCCCTTGCTTGTCGATGGATGCACTTGCCGCGGTTGCCGGCTCATCGTCCGCCTTCCTCTCCGCTACTATCGCGGCACGAACCACTTGATTGGTTGCCACTATATATAGCAGCAACTTCTCTTGTGGCTTAGGTGCGACAAGTGTTGGAGTGGAGGACAGGTATCTCTTTAAGTCCTGCAGCGCAGCCTCCGCTTCCGGAGTCCATTTCATTGGACCTGCCTTTTTCAAAATTTTGAAAAATTGCAGGGCGCGCTCTACAGATCTAGAGATAAACCTGCTGAGAGCAGCCACGCAACCGGCAAGTCTTCGTACATCACTGACGCGCTTTGGTGCTTCAATCTGCTCAATGGCCCTGATCTTGTCGGGATTGGCTTCAATTCCCCGCTGAGACACGAAGAACCCGAGAAGCTTGCCGGAAGGGACTCCAAACACACACTTCTCGAGGTTAAGCTTGAGGTTGATCTTGCGCAGATTTGCAAAGGTTTCGTCTAGATCTTGAATTAGAGTTGCCTTGTCCTTGCTTTTGACCACTATGTCATCCATGTAGGCTTCCACATTTCTGTGTATTTGCGGCTCAAAAGCGTCATGGACTACCCTTGCAAATGTCGAACCAGCATTCTTTAAACCGAAAGGCATCCATACGAAACAGTATGTGCCACATGGAGTGATGAATGCAGTCTACTCCTCATCCTCTTCTGTCATGAAGATCTGATGGTATCCTGAGTATGCATTAAGAAATGAAAGCAAGTCACGTCCGGCCGTGGAGTCAACAATCTGGTCGATGCGCGGCAAGGGAAATGGGTCTTTGGGACAAGCTTTATTAACATCGGTAAAGTTGATACAAAGCCTCCATTTCCCGTCTGCCTTGCGCACGACTACAGGATTGGCCAACCACGTAGGATGGAGCACTCCTCTGACAAGGCATGCTGCTTCCAATTTCTTGATTTCTTCTGCGATGAATTCTTGGCGCTCCACTGCCTGTTTCCTGACTTTCTGCTTGACGGGCCGCGCATGAGGACAGACGGCAAGATGGTGCTCGATTACTTTCCTGGGAACACCGGGGATGTCAGACGGTTGCCATGCAAACACGTCGACGTTCGCCCGCAGGAAAGCAACGAGCGCGCTTTCCTATTTAGGGTCGAGAGTGGCACTGAAGGTGAAGGTACCACCAGTGCCGTCCTCCTTGGCGGACACCGTCTTGGTCTCTGGTGGAGCTACCATTATCTTCTTACACTTGCCGGTGGAGCTCGATGGTGTGTCCTCGACGGTAGCGCAGCACTCTGAAGAGGTGCGCTTGCCGGAGTGGGCATCAGAACTCTTGCCGGACTTGGTCTTCTTCTTGCCCCCGGGAGCTTCAACGGCAAGTGAGCTGCGATCTATTGCAACTGCTGCTTCCCGGTAGATCTTGTCGGCGCAGATAAGAGCATCCTTCTTGTCGCCAGGGACAGAGATGACACTTATCAGGCCTGGCATCTTCAGCATGTTGTATGCATAGTGAGAGGCTGCCATGAATTTGGCGAGTGCTGGACGACCGAGTATCCCATTGTAAGGCAATGGAAAGTCAGCAACGTCAAAAGTGACCCTCTCAGTCCTGAAGTTCAACTCGCTGCCAAATGTCACTGGCAACGTGATCTTTCCCTTCGGCTTGCTCCTTCCCGGATTGATTCCTTGGAATGTGCCGGTCTCTTCGAGCTCGCTATCAGGGATCTGGAGTTTCTGGAGTACCGCGGAGGAGATCAGGTTCAAGCCGGCCCCGCCGTCAACTAGCATCTTTGTGACCTTGAGGTTGCGGATAGTTGGTGAAACCAACATCGGCAAGCACCCGACCGCAGTTATGCGAACAGGGTGGTCCTCAATATCAAAGATGATAGGCGTGCTGGACCATTTCAGAGGCTTACGTGACTCGACGGGTGGCTCTGCTGCATTGACTTCCCGCACCCACTGCTTGAGCTGGCGGTGTGAAGTATGCAGAGAAGCACCGCCGTCAACGCAGAGGATCTCTGTGGTTTTCTGGAACTCCTGCTCATCAGTCTTGTCATCATCCATATCTTCATTGTCGTCGTCATCTTCATCCTTGTCGCGGCCGCGGGGAGGTCTGTCTCCTTGCCGCTGCTTAGCCTTGCCGCGGCGTCCTCCTCGGCCGGGGCGTTTCTTGCCGGCTCCTCCAGCACCTTCCTGGCCCTTCTCCTTGTCGCACCGCTCGTATTCAGCCTTCTGCTGCTCGACAAGCTGCTCGACCTTCTTGCAGCTCTGGAGGTCATGGCCCTTGGTGCGGTGGGTTTTGCAGTACTGCCTGTTGGTGTCGTCCTGCTTGTCGGCGACCGCCACAGCCTGGCAGTTGGTGTCTGCGGCAACCTCCTTGCCGGAGCTACAAGCTTTGGCTTTCTTGCCGGACTGCTCGACGACTAGCACCTCTTTGCCTTTCTTCTTCCTGTTGTTCCGCCGCCGGTTTTTCTTTGCCGGGGCAGCATCCTCACTATCAGATCCTCCTGCTCCTGTATTCTCCCCGGGGAATTTCCTCCCTTCCTCAGCACGCGCACACTTGTCGGCCAGGGCATACAGCTCACTAACATCTTTGATCTTGCACATCGCCATCTCCTCCCGCATCCTGCGGTTTCGCACGTTCTGATGGAACGCGCTGATTGCCGTGGCAGGGTGGACATCTGGGATGTTGTGCTATACGCGGCTGAATCTTCGAATGTACTTGCGCAGGGGCTCTCCTTCCTTCTGGGCGAGCAGATGAAGGTCGCTCTCTTGGCCATGAGGCTTGTGGCCGCCTGTAAAGGCGCCGACAAACTGATGGCACAGGTCAGCCCAGGAGGATATGGAGTTGTCCGGCAAGTGCATGAGCTAGGATCTGACATTGGGCTTGAGCACCAGCGGGAAGTAGTTGGCAAGGATCTTGTCGTCTCGCCCCCCAGCAGCTTGCACCGCAATGGTGTAGATGCTGAGGAACTCCGACGGATGCGACTTGCCGTCGTACTTCTCTGGTACGTCTGGCTTGAAATTCTTCGTGCTGGGCCACTGGACTTGCCGCAGCTCACGAGTGAACGCAGGGCAACCTACCGCGTACAGCAAGTCGCCTGGTCCCCCTGGCGCATGCATCTCGACAGTGGGTCCAGCGCGCTAGTCTGATTGACGCCGCGCTTCTCTTCGGCGCTCGATGCGAGTACGAGCGTCTTCTTGCTGTCGTTCGTGAATAACTTGGCGCTGATCGCGACGAGCTCGTGGATCCGATGATGCGGTGGAGTCGCTGTCGAGGTGGATCCGGCGAGTCGGCGATCTTGGCCTTCGGGGTGGAGAGTGCATGGTGGTTGCACCCCCCAGTTTCGTCGCCGCCGGCTCGTGCCTGGCGGTCCTGCCGCGGCAGCGATGTACTCGGCTGCCGCGGAGTGTCGCCGTTGGCGAAGCCGATGAGACTCTGAATGGTGGCCCTCCATTGATCGATCTTGTCTTCCGTTGGAGGGTAATCCAGGAGCAGTTGAGCTCGCGCCAAAGCTTCTGCTGGAGTGGTGGGCAGCAGTGGCGAACGGTGCGAGGAGCGGGATATGCTCGGACTTCTAACTACGTTAGAAGGAGCAGTATCCTGTCCAGGCGACCGTGCCTCACTGGTGCCAGCATGTTGGCGTGCATGCTGGTCTTGAGCACCCCGAGATCCACCAGCTCGATCTTGGTCCAACAAGCGTATGGTACTGCGAATACCATGACGCTGTCGGTCCTGCGCCTCCGGAGATGGGCGCGGTACATGTACGGACGCCGAGGTCTGCGCGGCCTTGTCCTTGGATCTGGCAGCACCATGAGCTTCCTCGTCGATGTCCGTTCTTCCGCCGGCGTCTACCCCACCACCCGTTTGCTCCGGTGGTGGTGGGATCGACGTGGACAGAGCAGCTGCCGCCGAAGTCTTCTTCTTCGGTGGCATGTCGATGAAGAAGATGAAGATCTAGCTCGTGTGAACGCCGGATCAGGTTCACACAACCTCGACGCCCCCTACCTGGCGCGCCAAAGATGTCGGGGAAGCTAATCCACGAACACCTATGGGACCGGCGGACCGTGCCCCTTTCGGTTCGGCAGGGGGCGGAGATCGCATGAAGAGCGGATCGCGGCGAAGCACACGAGCAGTTTACCCAGCTTCGGAGCTCTCCGGAGAGATAACACTCCTACTGCTGCATGTCTGAGTGTATTTAGTTCTTGCTCGGGAGCGCGGAGTGCTACAGCACACTCCAGCTGCTAACGAGACCGAGCGTGAGTGTTTTTCTGCCTTCGGCTTGAACCGAACCTTCGAACCCCCGAACCCCTTCTACATTGCGCATGGGCCTCCTTTTATAAGCTAAAGGGGTCACCGACAGGTGGCAACGTAGACAAGGGTAAAAAGGGAAAGGTGTTGCGGTTGGTACAACTACCTGTACAGTGTATCCTACCTAACCCTGACGGCAGGGGACAAAGGCATTAAATGCCCGTCTATGTCGCCCAAACAGTGTAGAAAAGGACTGTCAGGGACGCCACCGTTCGCCATGATGGCGATCTTGTCAGCGTCGCATGCCACCGCGCAACGCTGGCTGCACAGCATGGGTACAGGATGGTTACTTGCCGCGGCAAGCGCCTTGCCGTGGTCGTTGTCTTGTCGCGCCCGGAAGCTTGTCGCTCACCAGGCCTTGCCGGGACGCGTGGCGCATCGCGGCAAGTTCCTTGAGATGCCTTGGTTGGCCTTCCCGGCAAGCTCCTCTTGCCGGGGCCTTGTCTCCTTGGCCTGAATACTTTGTTCTTGAATGGCTCCAAGGGAACCACGGAGGACCTTGGCGGTCGCCCGGCAAGCCTTGCCGCGGGGTGCTGCAACTGCCCGTGCACAAGTTCGGGATACTAGGGTACCCCTACTCTAGTACACCGACAATGATGCTACTAAAAATTATTATGAGGTAGGAATATATGCTTGTAGGAGTTGCAATAATGTCAAGTTTCCTCTCTATGTGTTGAAAGTTTTGAAGTTATGCTTGTTTTGTCTTCCTATGCTAGTTGATTCTTGTTCCTATAAATTGTTTGCTCACAAAATCCCTATGCATAGGAAGTGGGTTAGACTTAAATGTGTTAGTCATATGCTTCATGATGCTCCCATTATGTATCAATTCTTATCTTTTATGTGAGCATCATTGACATCATCATGCCTAGCTAAAAAGGCATTAAAGAAAAGCGCTTGTTGGGAGACAACCCAATATTTACCCCTACTGTTTTCGTGTGTTCACATGATTAAGCTACTTTAGTAATCATGCTTTATAGCTTTTGTTTCAATGAAGTGCCAAGTAAAGCCTTTTGGATAGTGTGGATGATAGTTGACTTGATTCTGTGCAAAAACAGAAACTTTTGCTCCCAGTCCAGTAATTTTTAAAATTCACTAACGAGCTTTTGATCTAAATTTTTGACACATGATTGATATAAAAATTGTATACGTTGTCCTAATTTTTCAGAATTTTTGGAGTTACAGAGGCATGGAAAGTTTCAGATTACTACACACTGTTCTGTTCTAAATAGATTCTGTTTTCTATGTGTGGTTTGCTTATTTTGATGAATCTACGAGTATTATCAAAGGATATGAACCATGGAGAAGTTGGAATACAGTAGATATAACACCAATATGAATTTAGAATGAGTTCACAACAGTACCTAAGTGGTGATTTTCTTTCTTATACTAACGGATCTCATAAGAGTTTTTTCTGTTGAGTTTTGTGTTGTGAAGTTTTCAAGTTTTGGGTAAAGTTTCGATGGACTACGGAATAAGGAGTGGAAAGAGCCTAAGCTTGGGGATGCCCAAGGCACCCCAAATTAATATTCAAGGAATACTCGAGCAACTAAGCTTGGGGATGCCCCGGATGGCATCCTCTCCTTTGTCTTCAATCCATCGGTAAAATTACTTGAGGCTATATTTTTATTCACCACATGATATGAGTTTTGCTTGGAGTGTCATTTTATTTTGTTTATATTTTCTTGATGTTATTTAGAGACATGTTTTCTATCTTTTAGTTCAATAAAAAGGTCAAGTATAGCCTTTACCATGCTTATTTTACAAGTCTATATGTTGCTGTTTTGAAAACATAATTTTTTCTGTTATGTTTTGAATATTGGTGAATAGTCAGAACATGATAAAATCTTGAAATTTTTACACAATTAGTAACAAAAAAATTTCTACAGGGTGGTAATTTTTAAGAATTTTTGGAGTTAGAAAAGTATGATTCCTCTTGCATTCTTAACAGACTGTTCTGTTTAGACGGATTGCTGTTATGTTTGCATTGTTTGCATATGTTTGCTTGTTTAATGATTCTATTTGAGGATAAGTGTATTAAATATGTAGAGGCATTTAGTAGGAAATATCAAATAATAATTTTAGTGATTTGCTACAGTACAGAATGATAAGGTTTTGCATTGATTTATACTAACTTATCTCACGAGTTCTTGTTGAGTTTTGCGTGGATGAAGTTTTAAAGATTTAGGGAAACTGTGATATGAGAGGAATTAAGGAGACACAAAATCTCAAGATTGGGGATGCCCAAGGCATCCCTAATTAATATTTCAAGAAGTCTCAAGCATCTAAGCTTGGGGATGCCCCAGTTGGCATCCCACCTTTCTTCTTCAACAACTATCGGTCAATTTTGGTTGAGCCTAAGTTTTTGCTTCTACACATGATATGTGCTATTATTGCAACATAATTTTATTTTGTTTTGCTTGATGTTTGAATAAAATACATTAGATCTGAAATACTTAAATGAGATAGAGTCCTCACATAGCTAAATAATTATTTGACTACTCATTGATCTTCACTTTTATCTTTTTGGAGTAGTTTGTCATTTACTCTCGTGCTTCACTTATATCCCATGAGTAGATGGTTGAATGAATTGAATATCACAAATCTGAATTTATATATGTTTCATATGCTTATACCATGGGGAGTAATGACTTCACATATAAGAAGTAGAGGTGGTAAATTTATTGAAAGCTAGCAAGCATAGCATTGGTCACTTGAACAATTCATGAAATAATATTGAAGGAAGAGAGATTTCATATACAAATATACTATCTTGGACATCTTCTATGATTGTGAGCCCCATTAATTATTTTCAAACCTGAGCAAATTAGTTGAAGTTGGACAAGGAAGACAACATAATGAGTTATGATTGAGTATATTTGTATAGAAGTTGTATTGTTATGGATCCTCCAACATGTGGTGCTTTATTTTTAGAATCTTTTGCTACCCAAAATTTATGTACTAAGTAGAGATACTACTTGTGCATCCAAAAACCCTTGAACCAAGTTTCTTCCATGAGTGTCCACCATATCTACCTATATGCGGTATTTACCTGCCGTTCCAAGTAAATTTGCATGTGCCAAACTCTAAGACTTCAAATAATAATATGTTTTGTATGCCTGAATCACTCATGTAGCGACTAGGCGCTGTCAGTATCTTCCATGCTAGGTGGGTTATTCTCACGATGAGTGGACTCCGCTCATCATTCACAAGAAAATGGCTGGCAATTGGGATGCCCAGTGCAATGATCAAAAGATCAAAAATGAAATCGCAAATAATTAAACAAAACTCCCCCAGGATTGTTGATAGTTGGACGCTACCCGTTGTTTCAGACCAGCCGTGGAATGTGCTCGTTGGTGGTGGGGGAGTAAAAACTTTACCATATTGTTTGGGAATCGCCTATAATGTATCTAGTATGGAAGATATTGGGAACTCTTGGTTGTTATGTTGATAATGAAAGCATACCTCTCAAAATTATTTTCATCTCTCTTTTAAAAGCTTCATGCTCAGGCACCTCTGCAAATCCCTGCTTCCCTCTGCGAAGGGCCTATCTTTTACTTTTATGCAAGAGTCAGTAGTATTCCTTCTCATTCCAATTTACTCTTTAGTTGGCAAGCATCATGTGATGGGGAAAGATGTAAGCATATATGGCCATTCAAATATATTTGATCATGAATTATTATTGTTGACAATTATCTATATTGTAAGTAATTTGGGAGGCAAAACATTAAGCCCCTATCTTTCTTTGTGTTCGATGGATGCTATTTGTTCCAAAAATATGCTTTGAGTGGTAGCAATCATCGAAGACTATATGATAGTTGAGTATGTCGGATTTGCTAAATCAAAGCACTTAGATAGACCCTTCCTGAAAATAAGATGAATTGCAATTGCTTGATGACTAAGAACATAGTTTGTTAGTTTTCAAGAAAGATTATGGTCTATGCTTTAACATGTGAATAGATTGTTACTTGATCATGAGAAGCTTTATGATATGAGCTACCGTTATGATATATAATGATGCTAGAAAAGTGATTGAAATTATCATTGATCAAACTTGTAAACTTGGTAGCATTCCACATAAAAAATTATGTTTTTATCATTTACCTACTCGAGGACGAGCAGGAATTAAGCTTGGGGATGCTTGATACGTCTCCAACATATCTATAATTTTTGATTTTTCCATGCTATTATATTATCCATCTTGGATGTTTTATATGCATTTATATGCTATTTTATATTATTTTTGGGACTAACCTATTAGCTTAGAGCCTAGTGCCAGTTTCTGTTTTTCCTTGTTTTTGAGTTTTACAAAAAAGGAATACCAAACGGAGTACAAATGACATGAAATTTACGGTGATTTTTTATGGACCAGAAGAAGCCCCTGAAGCAAAAGAGTTGGGCCAGAAGAGTCCCGAGTCATCCACAAGGGTGGAGGGGGGCGCCCCCAGGGCCTTCCGGTCTTGTGGGCTCCTCATGGACCCCCTGACTTGTTCTCGATGCCAAAAATTCCTATAACTATAGAAACCCCCAGAAATAAACCTAGATCGGGAGTTCTGCCGCCACAAGCGTTTGTAGCCATGAAAAAACAATCGGGAGCCTGTTCTGCCCCCCTGCTAGAGGGGGAAACCATCACCGGTGGCCATCTTTATCATCCCAGTGCTCTCCGTGAGGAGGAGGGAGTAGTTCACCCTCGGGGCTGAGGGTATGTACCAGTAGCTATGTGTTTGATATCTCTCTCTCTCTCTCTCTCTCTCTCGTGTTCTTGATTTGGCACGATCTTGATGTACCGCGAGCTTTGTTATTATAGTTGGATCTTGTGGTGTTCTTCCCCCTCTATCTTCTTGTGATGAATTGAGTTTTAGCTTTGAGGTTTCACTATTATCGAATTGAATACTATTATGGATTTGAGAACACTTGATGTATGTCTTGTGTGGGATACCCGTGGTGACAATGGGGTATTCTATTGATTCACTTGATGTATGTTTTGGCACTGAACTCGTGGATTCCCGAGGTGACGTTGGGGTAATCTATGCATAGGGGTTGATGCATGTTTTCATCCTTGTTTCTCCGGTAGAAATCTTGAGGGACTCTTTGAGGTTCTTTGTGTTGGATTGAATATTATGAATCTGAAGTTGTTTGATGCATATTGTATAATTGACCCACGGATACTTGTGGTGACATTGGAGTATCTAGGTGACATTAGGGTTTGATTGATGTGCGTCATATGGTGTTAATTTACTATGAACTCTAGGGCTGTTTGTGACACTTATAGGAATAGCTCAATAGATCAATCAGAAAGAATAAGTTTGAGGTGGTTTCGTACCCTATAATAATCTCTTCATTTATTCTCCGCTATTAGTGACTTTGGAGTGACTCTTTGTTGCACGTTGATGGATTTTTGTATGATCCAATTATGTTATCATTGTTGAGAGAACTTGCACTAGTGAAAGTATGGACCCTAGGCCTTTTTCTGAAGCATTGCAATACCGTTTTTGCTCACTTTTATCGCTTGCTACCTTGATGTTTTTATATTTCCATATTACAAAAACCTATAACTATCATCCATACTACACTTGTATCACCATCTCTTCGCCGAACTAGCGCACATATACAATTTACCATTGTATTGGGTGTGTTGGGGACACAAGAGACTCTTTGTTATTTGGTTGCAGGGTTGTTTGAGAGAGACCATCTTCATCCTACACCTCCCATGGACCGATGAACATTAGGTCATCCACTTGAGGGAAATTTGCTACTGTCCTACAAAACTTTGTGCTTGGAGGCCCAACACGAGTCTACAAGAAGAAGGTTGTGTAGTAGACATCAAGCTCTTTTCTGGCACCATTGCCGGGGAGGTGAGTGCTTGAAGGTATATCTTTAGATCTTGCAATCGAATCTTTTAGTTTATTGTTTTATCACTAGTTTAGTCTATAAAAGAAAACTACAAAAAAATGGAATTGAGGTTGCCTCATATGCTTCATCTTTTTAATGTCTTTCGAGAAAAATAAGGATTTCGATAATTACGCCAAAGGGTTAGAAGAAGAATGCAATAGAATATTTGGCATACAATCTTTGAGTGATGAGCATGATTGCAATGTTGTTAGTGTGAATTCTTTTAATATCCATGATGCTAATGATATGCAAAGCTGAAAGCTTGGGGATGCTATGTTTTATGAATATGATATTTTTAGTCTTTATATGCAAAGCTACAAGCTTGGGGATTATTTGCATTTTCTAGTTATTAATGCACATAATTCAAATTTGAACAATTGGTGCATGAAAAGGTGCACAAGAACGGTCTAGAAAACCATACTCGTGCTACTTAGTACATTCTCATGCCTTTTACAACGAATGGGCAGATCTTCCAAGGAAATATGTGGCAATAGTCAACCATAAACGCGTCGTTTACTAGGTTAACAACTATACAAAAATTAAATACATGCTTGGAAAACATGACGCCTGGGGTGGTGCCATGGTATGGCCTCACCGTGCCCTGGTAAAAATTTGAGAATGTTTTCCTTATGTCGTCATGCACGCCTTTCATAAATCGAACCATCATCGAGGAAGTTTCATGGTTTCGAGGGGGAAATCACCAAGATTGAAAGGGGATCCAAATTTCCTTTATCCTTTGTCCATGAGTTTTTTTCTATGATGAACATACACCCTGCAAATCACCGTGTTCAAATTTGGCACTTTTCCGGGTTCATTTACCATATTTAGGGGATTATGTGAATTTTCCAGGCATTAATGCACAAAATTCAAAATCAAACAATCGATGCATGAAAGGGTACACAAGAACAGCCTGGAAAACCATGCTCGTGCCATTTAGGAAACTCTCATGCCTTTTACAAGGAATGGACAGATATTTCATTGAAATGTGTGGCAATAGTCAACCACAAACGTTTCTTTATTGGGTTTTCAACTACAGAAAAATGAAACAAATGCTTGAAAAACATGATGCCTCGCATGGTGCCACGGTATGACCTCACCATGCCCTGGTAAAATTTTGAGAAGGTTTGGCTTATGTCGTCATGCACGCCCTTCATAAATCGAACCATCACCGAGGAAGTTCCATGCTTTCGAGAGGGAAATCACCAAGATTGAAGGGGAATCCAAATTTTCTTCGTTCTTTGCCCTGGAGGTTTTTTCTACGACGAACATACACCCTGCAAATCACCGTGTTCAAATTTGGCATTTTTTTAGGCTCATTTACCATATTTAGGGGATTATGTGCATTTTCTAGGTATTTATTGCATATAAATCTAATCCAGCTACAACTGCACGGGTGTGATGTGAGGGACGTGGATTACTGTTCGATCGCAGCGCATCCTACGGTGCACACGCGTGATCCGCGTGGCTGGGGTTCCGGCCAATCATAACGCAACACACAATAGGCTCAGTGCACACTATTTTCAGAAGCGACGGATATGAACCGTGTGCGATAATGAATGAGCAAAATTTTGAGGGAAGCCAAATTTCCTTTGTCGTTTGTCATTGAGCTCTTAAAAACCACCGCACTATATGGCTGCCCGGCCCCTCCGTCCTAGAGCTCTCTCCAAGCGTCGTTCATGGCACCGCGGCGCACAGTAACTGGTAATGAAGCGATGCCATCCCGCCGTGCTGCGTTCCTCGCCGCCCGCGACCGCACACATGGTAAGGAAGCGATGGCATCTCGCTGCATCAAGTTCATCGCCGCCGCCGGCCACATAGTTATGTGGGCAGACTTTGAGGCTGCCATGGCCGAATAGACGGTGGATCTAGAGGCAGCCGAAGTCACATAGAAGGAGCGGAAAAGGTAGAAAGCAGACAAGAAAAGAGAGTCCCGCCGCCGCAAGAAAGATGAGGCCGCACGCCGTGGTGAGGACAGCTTGGCGGAGATCGAAGCATGGTGGGCTACCGCCTAGAAGGCCGGGAAGGAGAACGCCGACGTCTGGCCAGCATGCCCCGATGGTAGCATGTGAGAAGTAGTTAATGCGTGTGTTGCCCGTAGTCTTAGAGCAAATTAGCAGTAGTACTTTAAGTTTGTAGTATTAATGTACAATGTTGGTAAGACCATCCTTTGAGGGCTTTGAGCATTGATTAGCATGTGTGTCCGTGTGCATTTTTTGCGTTAATCATTAGAAGATCAAAAAACACACGGTTTCTATGGCGTACCCATGTGCGTTTTTTGCGTTAATGATCCATAAGTTAGTTACCTGTGCGATATTTCCTAATAAACCAGGTGTACCATTGACCGAAAAAAATCAACAACACGTGTACATTTTTTTGGAGACGGGATCTGCCAATTTTCTCTTTTCTCGCACACGAGTATTTTACGCTCTTTGTCTGCGTTGTGTGTTTCCCCCGCCCAAGTTTCAAGTTTCGTAGCGAAATTTCCATTAGGCGCGCGATTTCAGAATTTATTTCAACCACATCCCCACCCCATCAAATTTCCTCAGTATGCCCCCCCGCCTCCCCTTACCAGCAGCTCAAACCGCCACCGTCGCAACCATAGCTTCAATCACATCTATGTTCTACTCGGATCTAGTCAGGTAACCCACCGATCTCTATCACAACCCAGGCCTGATTGCTTAAATGGTGCCTGTGAAACATCCTCATGCCTCCAAATCCCCACCGCCCCTACCTCCAGAGCATCACCACGCAAGCCCAACCACATATCATGTGGAGGTCGAGGAGCTGATGGCGGTCCATGGCGCGATGGCCGCTGTGCATGTTGACCCGGAGGAACACCTCGCCTCCGCCGCCGCTGACATGGTGCATGCTCTAGCCCAGATGAAGTGCCCCAGCGACTACCCCCAGGACTTCACATGTATGATCTGACCAGCTAAATCTTACCAATACCACTTGTAGTGGCTATGTTTTATACGGTTGATGTATTAAGCATGTTCGTGCCATGTTTATTTCAGTAATACGCACTGTGTGATGTTCAAGTATTAACTGTCCATCTCAATTTCACCAATAGCAGCAACAAACTTACAATACATGACTCGGGATATCACTAGAGATGCTTCCCATTTGCTATTTGTGGTGTATGCTAACCCTATTGTACTTAGCATGCCTGTCCATGTACTTGTGCAGGGTCATAATAACCGATGCTGTTGTTTGCCGTCGAGGTTAGCTACATCCCATGTCTTACAGTATTTCGCATCATTTGTGCAATTGCAGTTTAACTTCTACCATTTACTAGTTGCCTGTAGGTACACATGTCAGTGCACTGATCCATGCTTCGACCCGTAGGAACAGCTCGCCTCAGCTGCTGCTAACTTTGGGCGGGCTCTGGCCAAGATGAAGTGCCCCAACAACTACCTCTCAGGACTTACCAAGTGTGTACTCACCAGTTCAATCTTACCAATACTAGATGCAATTAATGGCTATGTTTGTGCGGTCGATGTATTAAGCATGTTGTAGTAAACATGCCTAACACATTTTAGCTACTTTCCCTACCTTTTTATAGACAACTGGGCCATTCTCTGCTCTAGCAGCACCTGCCTTGTGATGTTTAACTCTGCCAATTGCATTTTTATTAATACCGATTTCAATGGCTATTAAGCCTGTTGCAATTAACAGTTGAATCCATTTTTAAACAGTTGTATTTCAATGGCTACAAACTTACAAAACATGACTTAGGATGTTGTTAAGCCTGTTGCAATTAACAAATGTATCCATGTTTTAATCTGTCCCTTTGCTACCATGCTACTCTCCGCAATGAAGATATACTAGAGATGCTGCCTATTTGCTATTTTTGGTGGATGCTAACCCTATTGTACTTAACATGCCTTTCCATGTACTTACGCTGGGCCATAACAGGCGATGTTGTTGTTTGCTGTCGAGGTTAGCTGCATTCCATGTCTTACAATATTCTACATCATTTGTGCAATTACAATTTGGCTTCTAACATTTACTTGCTTCTTGTAGGTACACATGTCGACGACACTAATCCATGCTTCGACCTGAAGGAAGATGTCGCCTCCGTCACCGACGACTTTGGGTGGGCTCTGGCCAAGATGAAGTGTCCCAGCAACTACCTCTCAGGACTTACCAAGTATGAACTCACCGGTTCAATCTTACCAATACCAGTTGCAATTAATGGCTATGTTTTGTACGGCCGATGTATTAAGCATGTTGTAGTAAACATGCCTAACACGTTTTAGCTATTTCCCTACCTTCAGTACAAAAAAAACACTTCCATGATGATATGTGTTTGTCACAGTAGGTGACGTTTTGTGTCATGCATGTACATCCATGACGATTTTATGACAGAATCAAGATAGTCATACATGTGCTATCATAGAAGTGTTCCATGACATTACCAAAATTATCATCACGGAAGTGTCCACCTCCATGAGATAAATCGCGTGTCATAGAAGTGCTTTCGTCAAGGGTGACCGACACGTGGCATCCACTATAACAGGTCGCTGTTAAGCTATCGGGTTACGGTTTGGATCCGATAACCCGTTAACAGACCCGACCAATGGGGATTTTCCACATGCAAAATTATCATTGGCTGGAGGAAACACGTGTCGGCTCACCATTGGGACAGATGTTGTCCACTCATTGGATCAAAGGCGCCTACGATACGTCGACATGCGGCACGACCCAACAGAGGCCCATTCCTGTGAAAAGGCCGACCTGTTTGACTTGGTCAAAAGGTAGCGGGCTAGCCCAAGGAAAGCCTGTTAATGGCCTGTTCGCATATAGCCCATTTACAACCCGCTAACCCAGGGCCCGTTGCGACTTATCTGAATTAGACCCAGTAGCATCATCTGGGCAGTCCAATATGATTCCAGCCCGTTTTAACTTCCGGCCCATGTATGGCCCATGATGAATTTGGCCCATACGAGGCCCTTTGTAACTCTTGGCCCATTAATGGCCCGTGGTGAATCTGGCCCGTAATGAACAGTGTATTCCCATTAACGGCCCATTATTCCATTGGGCCGTTTCCAGCCCATGTTATCTTTCGTCCTTCTCAGGGCCCATTTATTCTTGCGCTCCTTTCCAGCATTCGGTTACTTACGGCCTGTTATTGTCCCTTTCTGCTTGTGGGACAAATTTAGCCCGTGGTTACAGCCAGCCCGTTTGTGGCCCGTTAATCCGTTGGGCCGTTTTCATAGCATCATCAAATACGACCGATTAACATGGGCCCATTATGGTTGGCCCATGAACGGACGATTCCAACTCTAGCCCATTTATGGCCCATAATGCGGTCTGTTATTGGCCCATGTTTGGCCAATCGATCATACGAACCATAGAAGGCCCATTGATGATACGACACGTAGAAGGCCCATTGTTTCTACGACCCATAGAAGGCCTATTGTTTCTACAGCCCGTAGAAGGCCCATTGTTTCTATGGCCTATAGAAGGACCATTGTTTCTGCGGCCCGTAGGAGACCCAGGGTCACTACAGTAAATATGTAGCCCATGGTTATTGTGGCCTAGTTTTTAAAAATAGGTTGTTGTGGCCAGTAGCAAACCACGGGAAAAGAACTGCACTGACTACAAGCAAACAAATAAACAAGACAACAAGGAAATAAATAAGCAAGCAACTTACACTACGCTATCACAACTATTACACATACTACATCCACTAGGCATCAAAGTTCACCACCAGTGCAAATAAAGGAACAAAGCAACATATCACATACACTAGTTGTAAAAGTTGGCGACCAGTGCAAATAAACGCCGCAGCAAAACAAGTATATAACTGAAACCACTTCAGAAGAGCTCAAGAAACAATATCCTGGGTACCCATAATGCTGGCAAGATGCTTAGCAAGCTTATTAACTTTCTCTTGTTTGGCGCTTAAATCCTCCAGCACTTGCTGTTGCAGCAGAAAGTATGCATCTGAATTCTGTAGGGACTTCCACAGTCCTTCGGCTTCCTGTCGCATAACATCTGATCTATGTCTCTCAACTTGAAGTTGAGACTCAAGAAGCTAAACTGATTCAGGCAGCAAGTTCGAAGAGCTGGTGCCAACAGTAGTAGCCAGTAACTCGAACACTACATCAAGACATGACTTTGTGGTTGTCTCAGTGTCTTCAATATAGTTTTTATCGGCTTTCTTGGAGACCAACAAGGATGTCTCACTATCTTGAACCTTATCTGCATTACTTCCTTTACCATTGCATAACAGGGTACTCTTCTCCAATATTTTATGCGCATTCTAAAAGAGAAATAAACAGACACATCAAAAGTTTACCATGTTGCATATGAAACTCATTTTGGTAAACCAATTCAGTAGTAAGGTGGACAGGATAACATCATGAAACAAACATATATCTATGTAATATGGTGACTGTATGGTCTATATCATTCTAGTTTATGTTGCCAAATCAAGATAGAGACAGTTCAAATCATATCTATTTAAGACAAAGCAACATACACAGAATATAAGTGTGGGAAACTACACAACAATAACAACACTTGTAATGTGCATGGCATGAGAACATAACTGTTTATTCAATTGAAACTGAAATCATCATAGAGCAAGTTACAAGAGCAAACACATTAAGGAAACAGGTTTAAAACATACCTGTTGCGCCATTGCAGTTTCAATTGCATTCTTCAAATTTGAAATTAGTTGGTATGAGTAAATACGGTGATGCAAGAGCAAAGGAGTATGAACCATAGCTACAGAACCAGACCTGAGAACAGTTCTTCTTCTGCTTTAAGCGTTGACTTGGGGTTCGGAGTGGTGGTCCTCGTGCTTTGGGCACTGCAGTTGCCTTACTAACTGCTTGTGTTTGGGTGCTCTATGGTGGAGACGGTACTGTGTCAATTGGAACTGGGTTACTATCTGCTAGAGTTGGGGTTACAAGGGGTGTAGCTGGTTCTCTATCCAACTGGGTAGGGGTACAATCTGCATGAGTCTGGGTTATGTGTGGTGGGGCTGGTTCTTGGGAAAGTACAACCGTGGTTCTATCTGCATCGACCGGTAGCACGATCTTTTCTGAAGACCGTGTTTTTACTCCCATAGATACTGCCATCACCCCCTCCAATTCAAATGGCTGATAAACAAGAATAGTAATTGAATGTACAGACATTGTAAGATAGACAAGTGCAATGGATAGTAGGGAAGAAAACAGGGCATGAAATAATTCACATTTATGTTGTCTAACCAAACATAATAGCATGACATAATTTCACATATATGATGGCTAATTAAACAGGATAGCATGACACAATTTCACATATATGATGGCTAACTAAACATGATAGAATGACATACTTCAAAATATGATGACTATGTAAACATGATGACATGATAGAACTATACGATGTGTCTATTAAAGTGGTTGGCATGCCATAAGTCACAAACATGCCGCCGATGGAAACATGATGGCATGATATAATTCACGGATAGAATGACATAATTCAAAATAAGATGACTATGTAAACATGATGAGATGATATAACTATATTATGTCTTTACAAAATGGGTTGGCATTCCATAATTCAGATACATGCTGTCTATGTAAACATCATGGCATGATATAATTCAAATATATGATTTATATACTAAGGAAGTGAGCAGAGGGCAATCGCATATATGATGTGTCAACTAAGGAGATTGCATTCAATATTGTGTATATGATGTAAAAACTAAGCATTGCAATACAACATATGCATGATATGAGTAATATAACCGTGCTAAGTTTGAGCATACACCTCAGGGGGATAATAGGACTAGCCATCTGCCTCTGAATCCTCATTGAGGAACTATCTGTAACCAGCAAGATATCTGCTTCAGCAGGTAGCATTGTCTGCTCTGAAGACCTTGTTTTCACTCCAGATTTCTCCATCACCAGTTCGAATGGCTAATGCACAGGAAGAGCAGTTGAATATACAAACATTGTCGACAAATGCAATGAGAAATACAAAAAAGGATGGCATGATATAATTCACATATATGACGCTTGGCTAAATAGCATGGCATTGCATAATTCACATATATAATGCCTTACAACAAGATGGCATTGCATAATTCACATATATAATGTCTTGCAACAAGATGTCATTGCATAATTCACATATATGGCAGTTAGACACTAAACAGGTGGCATTCACACAAAGCATGTCTAAACTAAGAAAATTGCATAGCAATGCAAGACACCATATGCACGATATGAGCAACATAACCCTGCCAAGTTAGAGCATGCACCTCGGGGGGGGGGGGATAGGACTAGTCATTTGTCTCTGAATCCTCCTCTGAGGAGCTATCCGTAACCAGCAGGACATGCGCTTCATCAGATAGCATTGTCTGCTCTGAAGACCTTGTTTCCACTCCAGATTTTTCCATGACTGTGTCGAATGGCTGATGCACAGGAAGAGTAATTGAATGTACTAAAATTGTTGACAAATTTAATACGTAATAAAAAAATGATGGCATGATATAATTCTCATATAAGATGACTGACTAACCAGGGTGACATTGCAAAATTCACATATATGATGCCTGGCTAAACAAGATGGATTGCATGATTCACATATACGATAAAG
The DNA here is from genome assembly GCF_002162155.2 of Triticum dicoccoides. NCBI lineage: Eukaryota > Viridiplantae > Streptophyta > Magnoliopsida > Poales > Poaceae > Triticum > Triticum dicoccoides. The sequence continues at coordinate 370,177,438 of NC_041393.1, read as the reverse complement.
AAACTAAACAAATGGCATTCACACAAAGCATGTCTAAACTAAGCAGATGTCATATTTGATGTATACAGTAAGCAACGCAAGGCACCATATGCATGATAATACCAACATCAGCATGCCTAGTTAGAGCGAAGACCTCTGGGGGTAAATACGAGTGGTCTTCTTCTGAATCCCCCTCAGAACAGCTATCTTCCTCTTGATTACAATCCGAAATCGGTGGAGGGGGGCTGCCTTTGCGCCTACCATGGAGTGACGTCTGCATGAAATTTTATTGCCATGCAAGGCTCGTCTCTTTTGCTCTACATGTTAAGTTCCATTGTGTACAATAACTGACATGCATAGGAATAAAACATAGTGAGATTATGTAAGGAGTGCATGCACAAATCCAGAGTGATGGTAGAAAACTGTGGATAGACCCAAAACCAATGATAGCAGGCAGATAATAGCTTTAGTTAAAAAATATAGATAATGGCTCGTTTAATGTTTGTTTGCACCCAACATGAAACTCACAGTAGACACCCGAGATTAACTAGATAGTAGACAGACAGTACTGATTGCTGCCCCAATATGTACCCCACAACCATTTAAAACTCACGTTTTAGCATTAGTTTGGACCTGACTCGGAGTCTAATAGGTGAACAGGATGATAAAGTAGCATGTCATCATATTAAGCGATGCATAATGTAAGCAGACACGAAAGAGTGCGACCTCTCTTGCGGACCCGTGTAGTCCTCAAGGTCATCTGCTCAGTTGATGATGGTAATGCAGTTGTCATGGCTGCCGGCGGTGGGGAAGAAGATCTGAGGCGGCGAAAGATAGTCTGGAGAGCGGATCCATGCTTTGGTAAACCCTTCCGTCGTTGGAGTAGCTGAGCTGGGGTGGAACACAGCACAACAGGAGAGGAACAAACCGCACAAGGTTTTCTTTGACACATATGTGTAACAGAAGTAATTGTGTAAGGGCTTGTTTGAATTTGAGTACTCTAACAATGCAGGGATAGGAAATACACAGGAATAGGATAGGAATGCACATGCAAAACAGAGAATCTAAAAACACAGGATTTCTTCCAATATGGGAGTTTGGTTCACAAGAATTGGAAGATCACATGATGCAAAGAAGCATGGTGATATTAAGTCAAACCACAAGAAAATGTATGGTTATAATGCTATTATGCTACTATCTCTTAGTCTTGTGATTCATGAATAGGAATTTGAAAAGGGGGATAAGTGAATATTAAAATTCCTACGGTTTTTCTTTCAAGGAGACACTCAAGGAACAAATCCTACAGTTTTCCTTTGTCCCATTCCTTTGAACCAAATGCATGAATAGTAATACCATAGGAAACTTTCCAATTCCTATGTTTTTCCTTCACTTTTCCTTTCAAGCACCGGCGATTCTAGTAGGCAGGCTTGAGCAGGGAAAAGCGTACACTCAAAAAATGTTTTTGTGCTACTTCTACTACTTTGGACCCAGGCCACTTCCCTACTAGCTCAACTCCCAGGCCCATCTACAAATGCACAGCTCAAACGCGCACAGATAAATAATGATGGCGTTTAAGAGAGTCCATCACGGATAGCTAAGTTGCCTGGTACCTCATTGCTTGTCATATAGTAGGAGAAACTAATCGTATTTCACGTTACTACGTGTGCTCAGTGGACAATATATATAACATGTAGAGTAAAAAAGAGATGCAACAAGTGTACAACCTCTTTGGCAAAGCCATGTCGATATCAGCGTGATTGGGGTGGTCGGTGAGGATGCTCCGGCTGATTTGGCTGTTCGAGGAGGGGAAGAAGATCTTAGGCGTCTGGAGATGGAGCCCGGGGGTACTGCTCTGCTATGATGGAGGGTTTTGTTGTTGGAGCAGCTCCAATGAGTTGTACAACGGCGAGGCTAAAGCACGACAAGAGAGACAATGTTAACCTGAGTGGAATTCTAATAACATCTCCAATAGATGAGGTAAAATACATAACCACAAAGTGCTAGATGTAAAATACATCAGCCGCTCATCTTTAAACTTAACTATCGAAACTGAATTTAACTGTCGAAACTGAATTTTGCTGTCGAAACTGAATTTTACTGTCAAAACTGAATGCACTAGTAGCAGAAAAGCAGTAGCAGCGCCAGGAGTAGCAACGCGTGCGAGAGCCGGGGCAGCTGGTCATGTAGCAGCATCTCGGGTAGCAACTGCAGGGGCTCGAGCGAGAGTAGTATCTGCTGCTCGTGTAGCAGCAGCACGCGCAAGAATAGAACAGCAGGCAGGGTGAGGCTATACGTCTGTCGACTGATTTTTTGCATCTCTGGTCAGTCGATTTTCCAGCCGTTGGATATGAAATCAAGGGCCTGCAGTTCATCTTCAACCTCCACCCCCTAAGCCCCCATCTACCACAGACCAAACCGCCGGCCGGCGCCGCTTCCGCACCGCCTCGCCGCCCCGCCCGCCCCAAAACCACTCCCGACCACCGGTCTGCCGCCACCCCGGCCATCCCTCTTGCCCCCCCGCAGAGCTTTTTCTCCGGCGATCCCCACGCCACCACCGGCGACCACTGCACCCACCCCGAAGCCTAAGATAGATAGTGGGGTACCTCTCCGACGAGCCCCCCCTCCCCGCTGCGGCTGGTTCTAGCTTAACTCCGGTGAGCCCCCCACTCCCTGAAAATCGACTGACCCAAAAGTCGATTCAGTCGACTGAAGTGTAGCTAAATCGGAGCATCAGCGCAAGCAAGAGCAAGAGCGAGAGTAGCAACACAAGCAAGAGCAAGAGCGAGAGCAGCAGCACGAGCAAGAGCAAGAGCAAGAGCAGACCCGACAGGGGACCGAGAGCAATAGCAGAGCAGCAGCGCGAGCAAGAGGCAAAGTAGTAGTAGGTCCTACTGATGTGGACATCTCCGCCGAGGGAGCGACGCCATGGAGGAAATGGCCGGCGATGCCATCGTGGATGGAGCCGTGCCATGTCGGCTCGGGACCGAGCGCCGGCAACACCGTGAGATCGAATCAAGAAGAAAATGCGGCGATTAGTGTAGAACCTATTTGGTGGCGCCAATTAGGCCTCACCTTCATCCAAGGAAACAGTGATGATGCTGCTCTTTCGTTGGTGCAGGTGAAGAGGACGGTGTGGGAATGGAGGTGGTGCGAAAGATGAGGGGAACAACGGGCAGTTCCTTGGAGGTGGAGGACGGGGTGGCTGAACCAGCGAGACGACGAGATCGATGATGGATCCTCATCCGGTGCGGTAGATGAGGGACGTCGAGGTGTTGCTGTGGACGACGTCATCGGGGAAGGGGCTCCAGCTGGGTGGCGGACCAAGGAGGGTGTGGGGCTTCATGGGTTTTTGCGGCCTCGGTGTATGAATAGGTCGGCAGATGCGATGGGAGGGGGGAACCATGGCTTAGGGACGCGCTTGTCCAAAATGTGGGGTAAGTTACAAAATTACCCCCACCGATTTGAGCTAGGCAGTTCTTTCGGTTCAGGGGTATCACGGGCATTTCTCGTGTCGGGATTTCGCAGGAGGTGGGAGTTCTCGCATGCGTTGTAATTTTGGGATAGCAAGGCGTGGGTTGAGATGGAGGGAGTTTTCGGAGCACAACAATACCAAGATATATCTTAAATATTTCGGGGTAACAAGTCGTGGGTTGAAGAGGCATGAGTTTCGCAGCACGATAGACAGATATGCGAGCTTGAAATTTCGGCATAACAAGGCGCGGCTTGAAATTTCGGGAGAACAAGCTTAACGTGTACAAAAAAGACAATTCGCACCTCATCACTAGAGAGATCCATGTCCCATTTTACTATATTACTAGAAATGCATTCAATACAACAACAAAAAAACTAAAAAAAATCAGGACAACAAACATAACGTGTATAGTACCAAATCAATTTGCACTTCCCTCAACAATAAAAAAACAATTCATGTTGTCTAGCATATGGACTAAATTTGACTACATTTTCCCTGTTTGAATGGTATTGTAATCGGGTTAGTTATACAACCATCTAAATATTATCTTCACAACACATGACATGAATATAGGAGTAGTAAATTCCTATATAAATATGAACTACATGTACGTATGATCTCAAATTCAAATATATGTATCCATTTTATGTTGAATTCAAATCATAGTACATGTAATCTAGCTAGATGTTTGGAATCTAAACCATGTATGATACTACGTACAATGTGTTTAACACACACAACACACACACACAAACACCATTTCGACTAGTAAGGTACACGTGCATTGCACGCATGAGATTTGGCAACCAAATTATGAATAAATACCACATTATAGCATGTAAGCTTTGAGTCATATATGCATGATGTAGATGTTCGTTTAATTCTTATACTTCATCTCATTCAAAATCATCTAGTTTTTATAAGAGAGCTAATCTATTTTAAGATTCATGCAATTGTGCGTTGTAAAGCATAAAGTAAAAAAAACAAATAATGGCAAATCATGTAGAAAAACATTTGGGCAATTATAATACGGAAGATTCTATAACAAAGAAGAAGTGCTTGTGTTTTGAGGTTTGTGCATTATGCTTAAGTTCAACCATGGAGTCTTCTAGATTGTACATGTGGCAAAATATGGTGGAATTTAGATGATATCCAATGGCCAGTAGTGCTCGAATTTGCCATCTCTTCACCGTCGGGTTGGATTCATCCAACGACCATCTTTCAAAATTAGAGTTATTCGCACACTATATAAACAATATATAAATATAATATATATATATAGGGGTATAGATATAGATATGTGATGCGAAAGCCACCCATCATCTCCAATTAGAATAGTGGGTCCATGCATGGATGCAATGTGGCCAAACGATGTCTGCCATTGGCATCTCAAATTCAAATCAGTCTAACCTTGTTCAATGCGTATACAGTATATCATGCTCGTTTCCAAACCACACCGTGCATATCTCTGTTATATTCTGTCGGTGTACTAGAGTAGGGGTACCCTAGTATCCCGAACTTGTGCACGGGCAGTTGCAGCACCCCGCGGCAAGCCTTGCTGGGCGACCGCCAAGGTCCTCCGTGGTTCCTTTGGAGCCATTCAAGAACAAAGTATTCAAGCAAAGGAGACAAGGCCCCGGCAAGAGGAGCTTGCCGGGAAGGCCAACCAAGGCATCTCAAGGAACTTGCCGCGACGCACCACGCGTCCTATCGAGGCCCGGTGAGCGACAAGCTTCCGGATGCGACAAGATAACGACCGCGGCAAGGCGCTTGCCGCGACAAGTTACCACTCTGTACCCGCGCTCCAGCACATCCACCAACGTGTCGCCCTGCGGCCTTTCCAGGCGCGCCTGGCGAGAGTCTGTGCAGCCAGCAGTGCGAGGTGGCAAGCGACGCTGACAGGATAGCCATCATGGCGAGCGGTGGCGTCCCTGATGGTCCCTTTTTGCACTATTTGGGCGACGTAGACGGGCATTTAATGCCTTTGTCCCCTGCCGTTAGGGTTAGGTAGGATACACTGTACAGGTAGTTGTACCAATCGCAACTCCTTTTTCATTTTTACCCTTGTCTGCGTTGCCACCTGTCGGTGACCCCTTGAGCATATAAAAGGAGGCCCATGCGCAACGTAGAAGAGGTTCGATTCGAAGACAAAAAACACTCACGTTCGGTCTCATTAGCAGCTAGGGTGTACTGTAGCATTCAGCGCTCTTGAGCAAGAACTCAATACACTCAGACATACAGCAGTAGGAGTGTTATCTCTCCGGAGAGCTCCGAAGCTGGGTAAACTGCTCGTGTGCTTCGCCTCGATCCGCTCTTCGTGCGATCTCCACCCCCCGTCGAACCGAAAGGGGCTCGGTCCGCCGGTCCCATAGGTGTTCGTGGATCAGCTTCCCCGACATCTTTGGCGCGCCAGGTAGGGGGTGTCGAGATTGTGTGAACCTGATCCGGCGTTCACACGAGCTAGATCTTCATCTTCTTCATCGACATGCCACCGAAGAAGAAGACTTCGGCGGCTGTTGCTCCGTCCATGTCAATCCCACCACCACCGGAGCAAACGGGTGGTGGAGTAGACGCCGGCGGAAGGACGGACATCGACGAGGGAGCTCATGACGCTGCCAGGTCCAAGGACAAGGCTGCGCAGACCTCGGCGTCCGTACATGCACCGCGCCCATCTCAGGAGGCGCAGGACCGACAGCGTCATGGTATTCGCAGTGCCATACGTTTGTTGGACCAAGATCGAGCTGGTGGATCTCGGGGTGCTCAAGGCCAGCATGCACGCCAACATGCTGGCGCGAGCGAGACACGGTCGCCTGGACGGGATACTGCTCCTTCTAACATAGTTAGAAGTCCGAGCATATCCCGCTCCTCGCACCGTTTGCCGCTGCCGCCCACCACTCGAGCAGAAGCTTTGGCGCGAGCACAACTGCTCCTAGATTACCCTCCAACAGCAGACAAGATCGATGAATGGAGGGCCACCATTCAGAGTCTCATCGGCTTCGCCAACGGCGACACTCCGCGGCAGCCGAGTACATCGCTGCCGCGACAAGACCGCCAGGCACGAGCCAATGGCGACGAACTGGTGGGGGTGCAACCACCATGCACTCTCCGCCCCGAAGGCCAAGATCGCCGACTCGCCGGATCCACCTCGACAGCGACTCCACTGCATCATCAGATCCACGAGCTCGTCGTGATCAGCGCCAAGTTCTTCACGAACGACAGCAAGAAGACGCTCGTACTCGCATCGAGCGCCAAAGAGAAGCGCGGCGTCAATCGGACCAGCGCGCTGGGCCCTCTGTTGACATACATGCGCCATGGGAACCAGACGACTTGCCATACACGGTAGGTTGCCCTGCGTTCACTGAAGAGCTGTGGCAAGTCTAGTGGCCCAGCACGAGGAATTTCAAGCCAGACGTACCAGAGAAGTACAACGGCAAGTCGCATCCGTCGGAGTTCCTCAGCATCTACACCATCGTGGTGCAAGCTGCCGGGGGGCGGGATGACAAGATCCTTGCCAACTACTTCCCGCTGGTGCTCAAGCCCAATGTCAGATCCTGGCTCATGCACTTGCCGGACAACTCCATATCCTCCTGGGCAGACCTATGCCATCAGTTTGTCGGCGCCTTTACAGGCGGCCACAAGCCTCATGGCCAAGAGAGCGACCTTCATCTTCTCGCCCAGAAGAAAGGAGAACCCCTGCGCAAGTACATTCAGAGATTCAGCCGCGTACAGCACAACATCCCAGATGTCCACCCTGCCGCGGTAATCAGCGCGTTCCATCAGAACGTGCGAAAACGCAGGATGCGGGAGGAGATGGCGATGTGCAAGACCAGAGACGTCAGTGAGCTATATGCCCTGGCCGACAAGTGTGCGCGTGTTGAGGAAGGGAGGAAACTCCCCGGAGAGAATACAGAAGCAGCGGGATCTGATAGTGAGGAGGCCGCCCCGGCAAAGAAAAACCGGTGGCGGAACAACATGAAGAAGAAAGGCAGAGATGTGCTAATCGTTGAGCAGTCTGGCAACGGAGGTGGCGCCAAGAAAGCCAAAGTTGGTAGTTCCGGCAAGGAGATTGCCGCAGGCACCAACTACCAGGCTGTGGCGGTCACCGACAAGCAGGACGGCACCAACAGGCAGTACTGCAAGATCCACCGCACCAAGGGCCATGACCTCAAGAGCTGCAAGAAGGTCGAGCAGCTTGTTGAGCAGCAAAAGGCTGAATACAAGCGGCGCGACAAGGAGAAAGCCCAGGAAGGTGCTGGAGGAGCCAGCAAGAAACGCCCCGGCCGAGGAGGACGCCGCGCCAAGGCCAAGCAGTGGCAAGGAGACAGACCTCCCCGCGGCCGCGACAAGGATGAAGATGACGACGACGATGAAGATATGGATGATGACGAGACCGATGAGTAGGACTTCCAGAAAGCCACAGAGGTCCTGTGCATTGACGGTGGTGCTTCTCTGCATACTTCACACCACCAGCTCAAGCAGTGGGTGCGGGAAGTTAATGCGGCAGAACCACCCATCGAGTCACGCAAGCCTCTGAAATGGTCCAGCACACCTATCATCTTTGATATTGAGGACCACCCTGATCGCATAACTGCGGTCGGGTGCTTGCCGATGTTGGTTTCACCAACTATCTGCAACCTCAAGGTCACTAAGATGCTAGTTGACGGCGGGGCCGGCTTGAACCTGATCTCCTCCGCGGTACTCCAGAAACTCCAGATCCCTGATAGCGAGCTTGAAGAGACCGACACATTCCAAGGAATCAATCCGGGAAGGAGTAAGCCGAAGGGAAAGATCACGTTGCCGGTGACATTTGGCAGCGAGTTGAACTTCAGGACTGAGAGGGTCACTTTTGACGTTGCCGACTTTCCATTGCCTTACAATGGGATACTCGGCCGTCCAGCAGTCGCCAAGTTCATGGCAGCCTCTCACTATGCATACAACATGCTGAAGATGCCAGGCCCGTTAAGTGTCATCTCTGTCCCTGGTGACAAGAAGGATGCTCTTATTTGCGCCGACAAGATCTACCGAGAAGCAGCAGCCGCAGCAGATCGCAAGTCACTTGCCGTTGAAGCTCCCGGGGCGAAGAAGAAGACCAAGTCCGGCAAGAGCTCTGATGCCCACTCCGGCAAGCGCACTTCTTCGGAGTGCTGCGCTACCGTCGAGGACGCACCATCGAGCTCCACCGGCAAGTGTAAGAAGACAATGGCAGCTCCACCAGAGACCAAGAAGGTGTCCGCCAAGGAGGATGGCACCGGTGGTACCTTCACCATCAGTGCCACTCTCGACCCTAAATAGGAAAGCGCGCTCGTTGCTTTCCTGCGGGCGAACGTTGACGTGTTTGCGTGGCGACCGTCTGACATCCCCGGTGTTCCCAGGAAAGTAATCGAGCACCATCTTGCCGTCTGTCCTCATGCACGGCCCGTCAAGCAGAAAGTCAGGAAACAAGCAGTGGAGCGCCAAGAATTCATCGCAGAAGAAATCAAGAAATTGGAAGCAGCAGGCCTTGTCAGAGGAGTGCTCCATCCTACGTGGTTGGCCAATCCTGTAGTCGTGCGCAAGGCGAACGGGAAATGGAGGCTTTGTATCGACTTTACCGATGTCAATAAAGCTTGTCCCAAAGACCCATTTCCCTTGCCGCGCATCGACCAGATTGTTGACTCCACGGCCAGATGTGACTTGCTTTCATTTCTTGATGCATACTCAGGATACCATCAGATCTTCATGGCAGAAGAGGATGAGGAGAAGACCGCATTCATCACACCATGTGGCACATACTGTTTCGTACGGATGCCTTTCGGTTTAAAGAATGCTGGTTCAACATTTGCAAGGGTAGTCAATGACGCTTTAGAGCCGCAAATACACAGAAATGTGGAAGCCTACATGGATGACATAGTGGTCAAGAGCAAGGACAAGGCGACTCTGATTCAAGATTTAGACGAAACCTTTGCAAATCTGCGCAAGATCAACCTCAAGCTTAACCCCGAGAAGTGTGTGTTTGGAGTCCCCTCCGGCAAGCTTCTCGGGTTCTTCGTGTCTCAGCGGGGAATTGAAGCCAATCCCGACAAGATCAAGGCCATTGAGCAGATTGAAGCACCAAAGCGCGTCAAGGATGTACGAAGACTTGCCGGTTGCGTAGCTGCTCTCAGCAGGTTTATCTCTAGGTCTGCTGAGCGCGCCCTGCCATTTTTCAACATTTTGAAAAAGGCAGGTCCAATGAAATGGACTCTGGAAGCGGAGGCTGCGCTGCAGGACTTAAAGAGATACCTGTCCTTCACTCCAACACTTGTCGCACCTAAGCCACAAGAGAAGTTGCTGCTATATATAGCGGCAAACAATCAAGTGGTTAGTGCTGCGTTAGTAGCGGAGAGGGAGGCGGATGATGAGACAGCAACCAAGGCAGATGCATCCAGCGACAAGCAGGGGACTTCACCGGCAAGCTCTGGTCCCGACAAGGATGGATTTGCGCAGGCGCATGAGAAGATACAGCAAAGAATGGTGCAGCGCCCAGTTTACTTTGTCAGTTCCCTTCTGCAGGGAGCTAGGTCAAGGTACTCTGGTGTGCAGAACTTGCTTTTCGGCCTTCTCATGGCCTCGAGAAAGCTGCGCCATTACTTCCAAGCACATGAGATCACAGTCGTCACTCGTTTTCCGCTGAAGAGGATACTACAAAATCCAGAAGCAACAGGCAGGATTGTCGAGTGGGCACTGGAACTGTCAAGCTTTGGCCTCAAGTTTGAGAGCACTTCAACTATCCAAAGCAGAGCATTGGCAGAGTTCATAGCAGAGTGGACGCCAACACAAGATGAAGAAATTCCAGAAACGAGCATCCCCGTCAAGGAAGCAAGCAAAGAGTGGCTAATGTACTTTGATGGTGCCTTCTCGCTGCAAGGCGCCGGTGCGGGCGTACTACTTGTTGCACCCACCGGAGAGCACCTCAAGTACGTAGTCCAGATGCACTTTCCCAAGGAGCAAGCAACGAACAATACTGCAGAGTATGAAGGTTTGCTTACCGGTCTCAGGATCGCAGCAGACCTTGGGATCAAGAAGCTCATTGTCAGGGGTGACTCACAGCTTGTCGTCCTCCAAGTCAACAAGAATTATCAGAGTCCGTTGATGGAAGCTTATGTTGATGAAGTGAGGAAGCTAGAAGAGCACTTTGACGGCCTGCAGATGGAACATGTTCCAAGAGCTCAGAACGACATTGCCGATGGCCTGTCAAAGTGCGCCGCACTTAAGTTACCTGTGGAACCAGGGATCTTTGTGCTCAAGCTGACTCAACCGTCCGTAACATCATCAACTGGACAGAGCAAGAAGAGGAAGTTGATTTCTGGTGACTATTTTTCGGCAGAGCTCCCCAAAGCCGCCGCCAAGAAGGTCCTCAAGATCAACACCAAGGGTGCTGAGGAGCAGTCTGCTCCGGCAAGCCCTAGGGTTTTTTCTGTTGAAGCAGACGCTCCCGACAAGTTTTGCTCCGGCAAGCTTGCCGGGGAACATCAAGCTCCGGCCAGGCCGCAGGTTCCCGCCGTAGAAGCTGATGTTCCCGCAGCGGCAGATGTGCCTTTAGTCCTTGTTGTCGAGCCACAAGCTCCAGCATGGGCACAGAAGATTGTATGTTTCCTTCAGACAGGAGAACTTCCCGAAGAGCAAGAAGAAGCTGAAAGAGTAGCCCGGCAGTCAAGTATGTACCAATTTGTCGACAACACACTGTACAGAAGAAGACTCAACGGCGTGAAATTGAAGTGTATTCACGGGGAAGACGGACAAAAGCTGTTGGCAGAGATACATGGAGGCATATGTGGTCACCACATTGGCGCAAGAGCACTTGCCGGCAAAGCGTTTCGGCAAGGTTTCTTTTGGCCGACAACCCTCCAGGATACAACTGCACAAGTAACCAAGTGTGAAGCGTGCCAGTTCCATTCCAAGCAGATACACCAGCCAGCTCAAGCTCTCCAGACGATCCCTTTATCCTGGCCATTTTCGGTCTGGGGGCTCGACATCCTCGGCCCCTTTCCCCGAGCTGTCGGGGGCTTTGAGTACTTGTACGTTGCAATCGACAAGTTCACAAAGTGGCCGGAAGTGGAAGCAGTGCGGAAGGTGACAGCACAGTTAGCAGTCAAGTTCTTCAGGTCGATTGTTTGCCGCTTTGGGATCCCTAACAGGATCATCACCGACAACGGCACACAATTCACGAGTCGCATCTTCATGCAGTACGTCCAAGATCTTGGCGCCAAGGTCTGCTTAGCTTCTGTTGCTCATCCGAGAAGCAACGGTCAAGCAGAGAGGGCGAATGCTGAAGTGCTGCGCGGGCTCAAGACCAGGACTTTCGATAGGCTGCACAAGTGCGGAAAGAACTGGATTGAGGAGCTGCCGGTGGTTCTTTGGTCGATCAGGACGACGCCAAATCGAGCCACTGGCCAGACACCTTTCGCTCTAGTCTATGGAGCGGAGGCAGTTCTCCCCACGGAACTCGTATACGGGTCACCTCGAGTGCTCGCTTATGATGAGCTTGAGCAAGAGCAGCTGCGACAAGATGACGCGCTGCTCCTTGAGGAGGACCGTCTTCAGGCCTCTGTACCAGCTACTCGATACCAGCAAGCTTTGTGCCTCTACCATAGCCGCAAAGTTAATGCCAGAAGTCTCGAGGAAGGCGACCTTGTTCTTCGGCGCGTTCAGTCCGCCAAGAATTCCAACAAGTTGACGCCGAAGTGGGAAGGCCCTTACCGGGTGAAACGAGTCACTAGGCCTGGCGTTGTCCGCCTTGAGACCGAAGATGGCATTCCGGTGAGCAACTCCTGGAACATTGAGCATCTTCGTAAGTTTTACCCATAAGGCGCCGTTGCCGGAACCTGTTCCGGCAACCACCTTTTGTACAAGTCTTGCCGATGTTGCATGTAATCCTTTGTACGAAGCCGGGCGCAGACCCCGTGCATAAGTAAAGCTCATGTGCTCCGCACATCTTGTCAATTTCATGCTTTCTACTATTTTTTGCATGCGTTATCTGACACTTTGTGCAGCACCTACCCCGGTAAGCGATAACGAGCCGTAAGACTCCATATCTTTATTTTCTATTCTTTCTCTTTTCTCAAAGAAAGGAAGGTTCCCTCGCCCACAAGTTTGCCGGGGGGAAAGGAGAAGATAATGGTGTGGACCAAGCGCCGTTCGAGGAAGTTTCGCCTTGCCGGGAAGCAAACGACAGAAAAGCTAAGTTGCCAAAGTTTGAGCAATCAGTTTTTAAAATTTTGAAGTTATCTTCCTCGAACGACCGTGCTTTGTATGGAAAACCTGTGCCCGGAGGAACCAACTCGTAGCTAGTTGCGCCCTTACTTTGTTTCGAGTCCGCTCAACAATTTAAGTGAGCTGCGACTAGTTGCGACAAGGTTTCTTGTCGGTAGCGGCACCGCCAGCAGGCTGCTGACGTCCCGCACTCAGCGCTCGCGGCTAAGGTGCCTGCACCGACAAGTTCCCTAAAAGCGTAGGGCAAAAACATACAAAGGAAGGAATCAAGAAAAGGAAATAACATAGCAAATCTCTACCCAAAATAGAGTTATATTACAAGATAACTTGTCGCAGCTCTAACAGATTGTTCTCGCGATATGACCAGCAGCAACAAAGAAAAAACATTGTGGGTGGCCTAATCTACGCGATCGCCCTCAACCCTCTTGATCCCGCTCACCTTGTCCACAATGGGTGCGACAAGGGCCCGGAGCGCTTCCAGATCAGCATCCGGTGGCAAGGACCTGAGGACGTTGGTGAGGTTGAGGCCTGGGTTGCGGAAGGCCACCTTCACCAGCACATTCTGAAGAGCTCCTGCGCAGATCTTGCGCGACTCGTCGGCCAGCTGCTTTGGGATCTTCTCCCGGAGTCGCTGGAGGGCCGTCGCCACGCCTTTGAAGAACAAGCTGAGCTTGGCGCTGGGTTGGAGGTGCTCATCGGAGGAGTACCCGAGATCCTCCATCCCCAGCTGCGCCAACTACCCGTCGATGGCTGCGGCAAGATCCATGAGACCCTCGGTCCAGTGCTCCACAGTCTCCCTGAAAGCGTCGTGGGCGGCAGCAGCATTCGCCAGCAGCGCCTCGCCGGCCTTAATCTTCTCCTTCAAGGCCACCTCCTGCTCCCTGGTGCCGTCCAGCGTATTGGTCAAGGTGGCCAGCTTCAACTCAAGATTGGCGTTGGAGTCCTTGGCGGCGCTAAGCTCTTTGCTCCTCTCAGCGAGACAACCCTGCAGCTCGCCATGAGCGGCGGCGTCCTTCTCGCGCTCACGCTTGAGCGCGGCAAGCTTCTCGCTGCTCGCCTTGAGATCGGCCTCCAGCTGCGCCATCTTCGTCTCCAGCTCCTTCTTGGCGGCCTCGGCAGCTGCGGCAGCATCCTTTGCTTCCTTGAGAGCCCCGCCAATTGCTTGCTCGCGCGCAGCAAGCTCCCCCTCGTGGCTGTCAAGGTTGACCTTGCGCTGCGCCAACTCGCCTTCCTGCGTAGACAGCTTCTCGGCAGCGAGCCGCTGTTGCTCTTCAACTTCAGCCTTCGCGAGGAGGAAAGCTTTCCGCTCCTCGGCGATTTTCTCCCGCTCCTCTGCCAGGGATCGGAGAGCTTCCTGCCTGAGACCCCGGAGCTCCTCCGCGCTCTTCTCGATGTCCACTCCCGCCCTCGCGACCAGCGCTTCTCGGGATTCCAGCTTGGCTTGTCGGGCGCGGTAGAGCGACAACAGCTTCCGCAACAGCCGCTCCTCCTCAGGCTCGTTGCTGCTGCTGCTTGGCGTGTCGACAAGCGTCAGCCCAGCGGAGACGAGCACCTCTCCATCCAAAATCTCTCCTTCGACCGGCGCCCTGGAGCTTGACGCCCAGGGGAGCTTGATGAAGATGCCGTCACCGGCCTTCAAATAGGCACTGGGCTGGGGCTCTTCGGAGCCTGGCGCTGCAGCAGCGGCGGAGGGATCGGCGGTCGGCGCAGCGCCTGGCGCTCCTACAGCCTCGGGGCCGTCAGTGCGATCGCCGGATCCCTCGCCAGCTTCTGCGGCCGCAGCTTTGGCGGCCTCTTCGCCGGCGGGATCATCAGCACCGGCCTCTCCTTCGGTGGCAACGGCGTCGTCGGTGTTGCTGCGTGCTTTCTCCTCGCCGGCGACCTCGGTTTCCATTGGCTCCGCGGCAGATGGATCTGACGAACGGAAAAAGGAGAAAAGTCAAGCAAAAAATCAAAAAGAAAATCGAAAGAAGAAGAACCCAAGGGAAGTTTTCAAGCAAGAGGATTACCTGTGCTAGGATCTGCGGTCATGGTCTCAACCACCGGGGGGTCGCCAGTGTTGTCCCTTGCCGGAGAACTATCCCTTGCCGGAGAATTCTCCCTTGCCGGATAACGCTCCCTTGCCGGGGAATCCTCCCTTGGCGGTGTAGTCGAAGCAGATGGCATTTCGGGAGCGGCTTCCGGGCCCTCCTGGTGAGGCTGCTCTGCTCCTACACAAACCAACAGTCAGATATCGGCAAAGAAAGAGCAACCATGCGCACCTGACAGCAGGAAGTAAACTATGTACTTACGCTGGGGGCTGCGCTGGGGGCTGCTTTGGGGAAAAGTTGTCGGGTCGGGCAAGATGGTCTCGGACACGCCCTCTGCTGTCGCAGTGGGTTCGTCGTCGATGACAATCACCGGGACCTTGGCTCTCTTCGCCGCTCTCTGGGCCAAAGTCCTAAAACGGAGTAAAGCAAATCAGATACAAGACAAAACAACAAGAATTGAAGAACTACAAGAACAACAAAGAATCTTACTCTTCTTCTTCCTCGTCGGAGCTGAGCGCGGAGAGATCGAAGTCCGGCTCGCCTTCGGTGCGACGAGGTGGAGGAGTAGGCTCCCTTGTTCGCTTGGCAGGAGCAGTAGCGGTGGACCGGGAAGACCCCGCTCCAGCTGCCGCAGCGGCGTGAGGCGCTCCCGCGGCAACAGTGCTTGCCGCGGTAGAGCGTGTCGCGCAGCACGGCGGATGTTGACTCGTCTGCCGCCCCACTACGTCCACGGCCTTGCAGAGACGCCTTCTTGGTGGAGCTGGGGGCTCCGCTTGTGGCAAGCTGTCTGAAGGTTCGGGTCCGACAAGCTCTCCCTCGCCGGGCTCGCTCGACTCGTCTTCAGGCCCGACAAGCTCTTCTTCGCTGGCAAACTCCTCTCGCTTGGCAAGGCTTGCCGCCTCCGCTGCCTCCGCCTCCTCCACGGTGAATCCAAACTCAACTACGGCAGCGGCTGCCGCCGCCTCTTCCAGCCTAGTGGCGCTACATCTCCGCGTCGGTGGTGTCACGAGTAAGGCTCTTCTGCTCGTCGGAGCGGACCGGCACTTCAACCAAGCCGTCAAAGAACTCCTGCACGACAGCGTCTGCCGGCTCTTGCCAAGTTGGGACAATTCCATGCGAGTCGCACAGCGGCATCATTGCATGGATGCGGTCGAGCGAGAAGTTGTTGCACAACGGAACAACACCCCTCGGCAACATGAATGGATGTTGAGGATCGCGCTTGAACAGTTCCAGGAGTATCGCGTCCAGCTCCAGGACAGTGAAGTTGAAGTTGAGGCCCGGGCGCAGCCTCATGATATCCGCCGAGTTCTGGAACTCCCAGGCGGGTCTCCTCCTCTCTTGCAGGGGGGCGATGCGGCGGCGAAGAAATTCTGCGCCAACAGCGCCTACGGTGAGCCCGGCAAGCCTGAGGCGAAGGATCCGGGTGACGGCAATCTTCAGCCTATCGTCTTCCGGGGCCACGTTGCTCCAATCGTTGCCACGCGCTATTGGGGCTTGTCGCAGGGCGATAAATGGCTGCGGGTTCTCCTCGACAATCCAGCACCACTCTGCTCTCCATTCCTCCCACTTGCTGCGGAGCTCTCCCTCCAGATAAGCTTCCTTCTTGCCAACTCTCGAAATCCAAGCGATTCCACCGGATAAAGGCTCCCCTCTCTCAACTCGGGGCATAAAGAAGTGGCAAAAAAGAGCTACGTTTGGGTGGACTCCGACAAAGTTTTTGCAGAGATGTGCGAAAACTGCCATGGTCAGAACGACATTGGGGGTGAAGTCAAGGAGGCGGAACCTGTAGGTGTTCATGATGTCACAGAAAAATTCAGAGAAGGGCGGGCAGAGCCCGCAGTAGAAGAACAACGCGAAGAAAGGGTACCCATTCGGAGCCAGTTCCGAAGCGGTAGCCGGGAGTACCTTCGTGCGCAGATGCGCTCACGTCTCCGTCGACCAGAAGAGGTAGTAGTACTCCCTCAGCTCCTTCGCGGCAAGCTGGGGGGGGGGG
The DNA here is from genome assembly GCF_002162155.2 of Triticum dicoccoides. NCBI lineage: Eukaryota > Viridiplantae > Streptophyta > Magnoliopsida > Poales > Poaceae > Triticum > Triticum dicoccoides. The sequence continues at coordinate 370,160,733 of NC_041393.1, read as the reverse complement.
AGATGGCCAGCTCCTTTCGCAGCGCCGCGAGCCGCTGCGCCTCGGCTGACTTCACGCCCTTCCCCTTGTCGGCTTTCGGAGCCATGGCTGAGGTGGTGGGGGAGATCGACGGCGTTGGTGGTGCCGGTGGCAATGGGGGGCGGCGCGCTGCTCTCTTTCGGCTTTGAGAAGAAGGGGGGGAGCGGCGGAGATTTCCGAGATTGGAGTAGCAACCGGCGAGATGGGCGAACTGCCCCTGTTTCCCCTGCTTATAAAGAGAGAGGGGGCGGACATTCCGCCTTTCCGAATAAAGAAACCACCCATGATCTCTCCCACGACGCCGCATTCGACGCGTGCCATTGGGGGAGGGCGCGGTGGATACGGAGTAAGATACGGCGTAACCCAGGCCGCGCATGCCCGTGCCCTGTTTTGGGCTTGGCCCAACAACGCTCGGCACCGTGTGTGGCCCAGGCCCGGGGCTCCTGTCGGTGTACTAGAGTAGGGGTACCCTAGTATCCCGAACTTGTGCACGGGCAGTTGTAGCACCCCGCGGCAAGGCTTGCTGGGCGACCGCCAAGGTCCTCCGTGGTTCCTTTGGAGCTGTTCAAGAACAAAGTATTCAAGCCAAGGAGACAAGGCCCCGGCAAGAGGAGCTTGCCGGGAAGGCCAACCAAGGCATCTCAAGGAACTTGCCGCGACGCGCCGCGCGTCCCGGCGAGGCCCGGTGAGCGACAAGCTTCCGGACGCGACAAGATAACGACCGCGGCAAGGCGCTTGCCGCGACAAGTTACCACTCTGTACCCGCGCTCCAGCACATCCACCAACGTGTTGCCCTGGGGCCTTTCCAGGCGCGCGTGGCGAGAGTCTGTGCAGCCAACGGTGCGAGGTGGCAAGCGACGCTAACAGGATAGCCATCGTGGCGAGCGGTGGCGTCCCTGACGGTCCCTTTTTGCACTGTTTGGGCGACGCAGATGGGCATTTAGTGCCTTTGTCCCCTGCCGTCAGGGTTAGGTAGGATACACTGTACAGGTAGTTGTACCAACCGCAACTCCTTTTTCATTTTTACCCTTGTCTGCATTGCCACCTGTCGGTGACCCCTTGAGCATATAAAAGGAGGCCCATGCGCAACGTAGAAGAGGTTCGATTCGAAGACAAAAAACACTCACGCTCGGTCTCGTTAGCAGCTAGGGTGTAATGTAGCATTCAGCGCTCTCGAACAAGAACTCAATACACTCAGACATGCAGCAGTAGGAGTGTTATCTCTCCGGAGAGCTCCGAAGCTGGGTAAACTGCTCGTGTGCTTCGCCTCGATCCGCTCTTCGTGCGATCTCCGCCCCCCGCCGAACCGAAAGGGGCTCGGTCCGCCGGTCCCATAGGTGTTCGTGGATCAGCTTCCCCGACATATTCATGCATGCATGGGTTTCAAACATCATGATCTCTTATTCAAATATTTGAATTCAACTTTACATTGATTATGACCTCATCTAGTCTTTTACACCCACACAATCATCTTCTCTTTATAATTGTACCACTAACTTCCTCTCGTGCATGCATGCACACACACTACCACTCGGCATTATCCATCGCACACATGCAATCTTTTTCTTCAGGTCGGTCTCCCATGCATGCACACACACACACACACCTCCCCCTCTTCATCGTATTGGGCATTCTTTATCTCTCACGTGCATGCGCAACGATAGATGTTCCTCTATGTGTGTGTATATATAGCTAGGTCTTTCCCAGTTTTCCACACAAACCAATCAATCTATATATGTAGTGAGGTCTCACCCTCTTTCCCACGTACACATCAATCAATCTATACCTCTCTATATAGGATCACATAGATAATACACCCACATTAATTATATATCCAACGCCCCCCTCTCATCATCCGTGCCTTCCGCTTCATCTCTTAGACGTACGCACAGTGGCGAAGATAGGGGGCAGTAAGGGTCCTGCCCACTAACATCACTATATATTGAGGCTAATATGAATGTGATCAGTAGATCAATTGCTGGTAAAATGGTTTAAGTTGATGAATTGGCCCTCCTTGTAAAGGATTATCAATGCTTGGCCCCCTAGCTCATTTATTTTTCATGGCTCCGCCACTGCGCGCAACAGCGCACGTTCTCGCACCCTCTCTTTAAATATCGATCTTGCACTTGTGCACTCCTTCATAGTCTCCCTCCACTTGGCCCCTCGCACCATCTTCTAGTTCCCCCACCGGGTTTTGCCACATGTACAATCTAGCAGACTCCATGGTTGAACTTAAGCATAATGCACAAACCTCAAAACACAAGTGCTTCTCCTTTGTTCTAGAATCTTCCGTATCATAACTGCCCAAACTTTTTTCTAGTTGAATTGCCAATATTTGTTTTTACTTTATGCTTTACAACGCACAATTCCATGAATCATAAAATAGATTAAGGCCTTCTTTGATTCAAAGGATTCTCAAAGGAATTTTGGAGGATTCTAATCCTTAGGAATTTTTCCTATCTTGGTTGTTTGATTCGTAGGATTGTAAACCATAGGAATTTTTCCATAGGATTCATTTGCACTAGATTTCATAGGAAACTTTCCATCCACTCAATCCTCTTTGAAAGAAGCCTACATTTCTTTCTATGCACAATCAAACACTCGTATAATCCTGTAGGATTCAAGACAACATTCCACTCTAATCCCATGTTTTTCCTATTCCCGCATTTTGGAGATCCTACGAATCAAAAGAGGCCCTAACTTTTTTATAAAAACTAATTGATTTTGAATGAGATGAACTATAAGAATTAAACGAACTTCTACATCATGCATATATGACTCAAAGCTTACATGCTATAGTGTGGTATTTATTCATAATTTGGTTGCCAAATCTGATGCGTGCAATGCACGTGTACCTTACTAGTACTTCTAATATGTGCAAAACACGTAAATTATAATTCCAATGGCACGCTACACAGTGTCTCTCTTTTAGTTCATGAAGCCATGTGGCACATGTGGAGGCGTTGTCACGACCTCCTTGTGTGGATTGATCACAGTGACGTGCTGCTGGTTCCAGAAGAATGTACTCGTCCTCTCTCAGGCACACTGGTAGTACATGCACGAAGCAAAGATGTGCACGCACACACACGCGGGTAAACAGTGGGACGCATTTTTGTACGAAGATCCACCCCATGTGATAATTCGACGCGTGTAAAGTCCTTCACTTCATTGATGGTCAATTAATATAGCGCATGCACATTGAGTGGACATGAGGGAGGAAGTAGTTGAGAAAGACATTACTACGCCATTGCGTGCATGCGAGTAGTTAAATTATGGGTTGCTACTTCCATTGGTCTCCTTCGTATTTTCTGCTAATTTTTTACCATATTTTTAAGTACTAACATAATATTTATGCATGTCATGAAAAGTGGCACAAAAAAGGGGGCCAATAAACCAGGATGCAGGCAGCATGATCATATTTTGTCAGGGCTAATGTTGGTGGACTTTGTATTTAAATATGGACAGAGTGGAGTAGTAGTACTATCTTTATCTTAGCCTCGTAGGGCTCTCCCAGCGCCTAGGATCGCCTTCCCGCCTCGCCCACTGGATCCCTCCATGGAGGATTTCCGCCATGGATAATCCCTTAGACCCCAGGATCTTGCGGGCTGCCCTCTTGCTGTGGCCCGCAGCACTGGCGCCTTTGAGCGAAACCCACATGTGTTTTAGAGGGAATCCATTGCTCTGGAATAACAGATCGGTGGCACAGGAGGACATGTCAGGGCTGCGTTTCAGGTGGTGGGCAGCAAGGGCAAATCAGATCGAGGAAGCATCACATCAATTGGAGAGAAGTTCGAAGGAGCTACGCCTGGTGCAGCACAAGGCAGAGGCGCAAGTCGATCTCATTGGAGAGATGCTGAGGGATATCAACATCTGGCAGCGTCGCGTTGATTTCGAGCTAGGGCTAATGACAGAGATCATATTCACGGAGTCAACTGCGGAGGAAAGAACGCACATGCCTGTGGAATGGCATGAGCAGCCGGTGCAACTGTTCAAATGGGCGGTAGGAGAAGCCAAATCGCGGGACTAGCTGCGGCGGCGCTACTGGGCATGCATCGTAGGCGAGGTGAGCTGCCCTCCTTCCCCGCCGGTGATGCAGTGACCTACTCGGTTTCTACTGCAGTGAACTTGCGGCACCATGGCGGTTTGCAACCGTGACAATCACTCCATCTATGTATTGTATTCCTGTGAAAATACTTGGTCGTTTGGAAAAATATGGTAATTGATTTATCACTAGTTTTTGAATGCTTGGTTGTGACAATCACCAGAAGCCACAACCAGAAATCTCCATTGTTTAATACTTACAGTCGGTCACACCAATAGACGGTTGGTCGGACCCCCGACATGCATCGTCTTGGTCTTACATGTATGACTAGTTACTCACTGACTTCTGCTACTGTATTTGAGTAGTAGTACTTGAAATTTGTTTTCCAGAAACTCATCGAAGCCGTTTCGGGCCTCGAAACCAAAACCATCAATTAATCTTTAGCTTGTTTCCATCACATTCCAAACTGTATAGTATAATTATAAGTGCAAACCTGCTCACACCTAGTAGTACGTATCAAACCTGAACATGTTCCCACTATGCAGGTTTTAGTACTAGTGCTAGTACTAGGTTATAAAAAGGGGAACTAGTACCTAGCCAAAAATCACTCTACCTCTTCCTCCTCATAAGTCTTTCTTGTTCCTCCGTCCTTGCCATGGCCGGTGTGCAGAGCTCTAGGTCGAGAACTACTCATAACAAGGGAGCGGCAACCAAGGCCGCGGAAAAAAAGAGGGCTCGCCGCCTGGCAGAGACAGGAGAGGGCTCCCAGGAGTGCCCTAGTCGCAGAGGTGAGGGCTCCTAGGAGATACCTAGTCACGGAGGCGAGGGCTCGCAGGAGCGCCCTAGCCGCAGAGGAGAACGTGCTGAGCTGGCGGCACTGGAGTCGTTACCTCTCGACGACATTCCCGATCATCTCAATAAGCACGAGGAGTTCATCGACGGCTTGGTGGAGCTGCTGAAAGAGAGCCTCGACGACATGCCCGCTGAGCTCAATGAGCAGGGGGAGTTGATCGCCGGCTTGGTGATGCTGCTGAAGAAGAGCATTGTGTCGGATAAGAAGGCGACCGACAAAATCATGCAACTTCAGGAGGACAAGGCGAAGCTCTGCCACGAGCTCGACTTGCTGAAGGAGGAGAACGCCGGCTGGAAGAAGCTACATGAGAAGAGTAGTTCCTCGATGAAGATGCTGCAGGCCCTCATCATGGAACAGAAGGAGGAGTTGGCAAAGCTCCGCATCGAGCACCCGGTTGCTGTCAAGGTACATAATGCGGTCATGGAACGGATGATGAAGGCTCGCGTCGAGAAATCCCACATCATGGATAAAATGAAGAAGATGTCGGAGGAGACGGGCAAGGAGATGGAGGTCGTGGAGGCGATGAAGAAGGAGTAACGACTCCGCGGCCAGCAACCCCTCATGTACTAGTAGAGAGCAGCGCCCTAGACTTGTGTGTGTGTCTTCCTTCTTTTTTTGGGGTGATAATCTTCCTTCTTCTTTTGCTACTGTGTTTCTTCTTTTGCTTCAGATGTTTAACTGCACGTGTCACATTCTCTACGAGGCATGAATAGAACAATGCTAACGAGGAGCGGCACTGTGGGATCGATGACTAGCAAATTAGATCATTTTTATCGCCATATCGCACTAGGCTGCTCGTGCTCCTCCATCGTACTAGTACTCCAGTGGAAAACTTGAGTATACTGCACGGTTCTTTGCTCCTCCTCAGGTCATCGGCTACATTTATACGAGCAACCAAATCACAGGGCCCCGCCTTCCAGCAGTAATGAGCCGTCAAATCACGAAGGCCCTCTCCTCTCATGAAACCGACCAGGCGAGACTGCCCCGCCCTCTAGCCTTTTGAATGTATACTTTTGTACAGTAGTAGTATCAATGAATTGCGCCATGGAGCAAAACTAACAAGATGAAATTAAAGAAAAAAGGTGGTACATATAGAGAGCGCTCGCCGCCAAATTATGCACATAGTACGATTAAAAAAGCTAGTACATGCTTAGATGGGGTGCTGAATTCTATTAAAGAAATTAGCATACCTATTTAATTCTTGGGTTTTTATTATTTACGCCACTAGTTGTGTCTCACTACACAGTTTTGCCATTAGAAGTTATAACTACTCAAAAATGCCATCGATCTGTGAGATGCTTGCGCAAAAAATGCAATTAGATATCTAAAAAATGCCATCGTTTCATTAGATGTTTGCTCAAAAATGCCATTAGACATTGTTATTTTCACGTCAAACCTGTTGACCACGTTATATGACAAAAAAGCCTAGACTCACATGTCGATAGTGTGGCCCCGCTTGTTAGGAGTAACCAAGCGAATAATTTTATAGGAAAATAAGAACGCCGTTGGGATCAAGTAGGCCCCACACTTTATTATATTGTAGTGAGATAGAGGGAGAGCTGGCATGTAGGTCCATATGTATTTACTATGTCATTATAACAGGGCAAAAGAGATTTGAGTCACAATAATGGTGTCCGGTGCAACACACCTCTCAAATAAAACTAATCACCATGAAATTCTTTGATAACTAAACTGCTGGCTATATGATGTTGGCCATATATATTGTATGTATATAATGTGAAGAAACGAGTGGTAGTACTACCAACTACAAGATGAACTATAAGAAATACTAGTATGTATGTACTGAAGAGTTAAAGTAACGGGAAGGAACATAACATAGTTCTGCTGGGGGCTCAGGACAACACACTCCTCAAATAAATTGAAGCACCCTGAAATTAAAGTAAGCAACTAATCGGTAGACACTGCATTACAACCACCATGAGCAATGACACTGCCACTTACTCGGACTCCTCGTCCACGTGCTCGACTTCGTCCTTGTCCCTCTTTCTCTTGGCCGATACTTCTTTGCTTGAACCACAAACTTGGCTCTCGCTCTTCATCCAACCCTTGTAGATATTGAAACAAAGGTAGGCATCCATTGCAGCGTAATTGATGTGCTCTCTATCTAGTACATTCCACTCCCATGCACGATGAAACTTGTACGGAGGTTTCGTCAGTTTACCGTACGTAGGATCAACCATGGCTGCTGCCAGGGTCAGCATTGAAGGCTAATGGGAGGACACCAGAACATTCCAATGGAGGTCAAAGGGCTGGCCTACAACGAGGCCTATCCGACCCAGGACTTTGTTGTCATTCATAAAGTCTACAGAAACAAAATTGACTAGGCCGCCCGGGAGGAAGTTCTTAAATTCCTCGCACTCAACGTCGGCATGGCATATGTGGTAGACCAAGCACAAGTTATGCATGCAAACCTGGATCACGGCGGGATTCTTCTTCTCTTCCTCCTTTAGATTCTTCTCTTTTCCCAGGACTGTGGTGTACTCAACATCTAGACCAGCCCCACTCCACCTTTCAGTTTTCGAACATGCATCTGAAGCGAGCAAGGCATCCTTTCACCATCGCTGAAGAATTGGTGTAGATGACGTCGAACTCATCACCGGTGATGGTTCTAACCTTTTACTCACCGCCGATCATGGAGATTTGGGAGGCCACAGATTTGGGAGGAGGGTTAGGATTAGTGGAACTGCTGTAATGTGAAAGGACGAGGCGACTAGGAGTTAACTGCCATAATGTTAAAGGACGGTCGGGGACGAGTAGGAGCGAACTGCTAGCGGTTTTTTGGTCGTAAAAATGCTGAGTGGGGCGTGCGAACGGCAGGGCTTCCATGCTCCCGTGATACGGGCTTCCGAAAGCCCTTGGATCTGAGATCAAATGGTTGCATGGCGTGATTCTAGACCTATGGGTGAATATCATATCCTGGAGGGTTATTCTGCAAATTTTCAGCAACTTAGCATGTGACTGTTTGATCTCAGATCCAAGGGCTGTCAGCAACCCATATCATGGTCGTGCCTACCACGACCGTCGCCTCGCTCGCGCGGTCGCGCCCTTGGAGATTTCAGACGGCTATAAATGAGCATTTTTTGGCCTACTTCGCATGCATGAAACTACTTCCTCTGTCCAGGTGCGTTAGGTTATCTGATGCATGAAACTACTTCCTTCATACATAGTCATCACTTAGTCACTCATACAACAAGGTTAGCTGTAAGGTTGGCTATAAGAGTATTTTTTTTACTTCTCTCTATCTCTTTCTTCGTACTCCATCTGTTTCAGTTTACAAGTCCTGCGTGTATACCTAGATTGTCAATTTTATCACCGTAATATAAACTATATAACACAAAATATACCATTTGAAAATAGAACATCTGAAATTTATAGTAATGTTTTTTGTAATACTATATATGACTTCTATTAGGTTGGTCAAATTGACGACCTAGTTGTATGCGCACGCCTTGTAAACTGAGAGAGAGGGAGTAGTATTTTTTGTGTTTGCCAAAAGGAGTATACAATACTTGGCACCTGTATACCATGGATGTGGTCAGGAATCGGGAGACTCATGCCGGTCGTAGCGTCATGGAGCAAAGCCTTAAGAAAACTCGTGGTCAAATCACACATCCCCACCTGTCTAGCATTAACTCGTGGTCAAATCACACAGCCCAACGTTTGCAGTAGCCTACTCCCTCATCTTCTCGCCTCTCTGTCAAACCGACTAGGAGGAACTGCCCTGCCTACCACGCGGGAAAAGCCCCGCCCTCGACTTTTAAATATAATTTTGTATCCATGGATTGCACCATGGAGCAAAGCCTTAAGAAAACATTGGTACACATGTATACAACACGCCCGTCGCGTTCACTTCGTAGTCCAGACGGTCGGTTGGTCTAGCACGCCGCTCTCCGATAATATAATTTTGTATCCATGTTATATGTTGCAAAAAAAATATAATTTGAAAGTACATTCAGATACGAACCAAGCGATACAATTTTTTGTGACATGCATTCACATTTTGCTTCAAATACAGTACCTGGTCAAACTTTGACCCAAAATACGCAAAACAAAGAAATACTTCCAAGACCAGCGCCACTCCTCTCTTCTTAAACCACCGCCGCTCCTCTCCTGTTGCAATCCAAATCCAGCGCCACTCCTCTCCTCTTGCATTTCAAAACCACCGCCACTCCTCTCCTGCTCCAATCGAAAACTGGCGCCGCCCTTCTCCTCTTCCATTTCAAAACCACCGCCGCTCCTCTCCCGTTCTAGTCTAAAACCAGCACCTCTCCTCTCCTCTTCCATTCAAAAACCACCGGCAGCGAGTGAAGGTGCTGTGGAGAATTAGATCGATGGAGGAGTACAACCGATACGCGTGCCTTGCAGGTGGTGACACTATGAAGCTAGGATGTTGGAGATACAGTCTTGGTTTGACAACCCGGAGCAATTAGCGGTGACGGCGAAAGCGATGGCCAAATATCTGGAAATAAGCGAAAAGGAGGCGATACACGGGCAGGGAGTCATGCTGGAGTCCATAGAGTTGTTCCTCTGGCCATGGAGCAAACAGATTCACCAGATCCGATCGTGAGGCTGCGGTGGTGGGAGTATCGATCGAAGATGGAGCATCCACCCGAGATTGAAGGATCGAACATCTACACGGTGCCATTTGTGAGTGTGCCGCGGCAGAGCGAGCCGATGGAGTCTTCGTCGACCGAACCCAACTGCAAGAGGAGAAATACAGTTGGCGTGACGATGCTTCCCCGCCATCCTATCCCTCGCTGTTCACCTCGTCCCACGGGGTAGCTGTCTGCCCCCAAATAGTCTGAGGAGGAGCTTAGGGTTGTCAGTATTTGTAGGTTATGTTTTGTCTTTCAGATTTGAGAGTACTTTCAGATATGAATGTCTTTTGAATTTCAGATTTATAGTATTGAGCATATGAAGTATTTTATGAATTCTATAGATCTATCTTTAGCACTTAAAGAAATGTACTTTCATATAGAAGTGCAGACAATGTGATTCTCAGAGAAGAAACTACAAGTTTGAGTTTTAGATAAGCAACTGCAAGTTTCAGAGGCAAAGCATGTATATTAACACGCACTTTTCAAACAGGGATAACATCATGTTGGATGTTTTACTCATGGTCGAAAATGGAACTACTAGCTATTTAACATCATGCTGATCAACATTCATGCATAGCACATCTTCATATGATGCACAGTCAAAAAGATATGTTATTTTCAAAATGCCCACACAATGTCGAGCGTGTGAAAAATATAGAAAACCAGGGATGAAGTTTTGGCAAGTGTTGGACGTGGTGTGCGTAGATGACAATGGGGACCCACATTTCAAGAATGGCAGAGCCAAAAAATAGTCCGGCAGGTTGTGAATTGTCAGGAGGAGCTTAGGGTTGTCAGTATTTGGAGGTTCTGAATTGTGTTTTGTGTTGTCTATTTTGAGAGTACTTTCAGATATGAATGTCTTTTGAATGTCAGATTTGCAGTATTGAGCATATGAAGTATTTTATGAATTCTAGAGATCTATTCTTAGCACTGAAAAATGTAGTTTCATATAAAAGTGCAGACACTATGATTCTCAGAGAAGAAACTGCAAGTTTCAGTTTCGGATAAGAAGCAACAAGTTTTAGAGGCAGAGCATCTATATTAACATGCCCTTTTCAAATAGGGATACCATCATGTTGGAAGTTTTATTCATGATCGAAAATGGAACTACCAGCCAGTTAACATCATGCTTGTCAGCATTCATGCATAGCACATCTTCATATGATGCACAGTCTAAAAGATATGCTATTTTCGAAATTCCCATATAATGTCGAGTGTGTGAAAAATAGAGAAAAATAGGGACGAAGTTTTGGCAAGTGTTGGAAGTGGTGTGAGAAGATGACAATGGGGACCCACATGTGAAGATTGGCAGAGGCAAAAAAATTTGGAGATATTTTCACTGCATCAGGTGGAATCGAACCCGGGCGGAACAGCGGTCGTGTAGTGTCACTTGGCCACTGGGCTAGTTCAGTTGTTTCGGTAGAGGTAAGGCACAACATGTACCATTACTGTAGCATGTCTTCCCAGGCTCCGGTGGTTCGTTATCGTCCTCTGACTTTGTGCACTCGCCGCGGCACCGCTGTCTGCCGTTGTGAACATGCTAAACAAATGAGAGGAATCTGGAGAGGACTATATGTGGAGAGGCGGACAGTTGAGACCCACCAGGTCTATGGCCGTATGCAAGCAAGTGCCTCATTGAAAAAATACTTCCTCCTAATGCTATACTGACGTAGATCCCACGGGTTTGTGAACATAGTTTTTTTTGAGGTGCTTCAATGTAGTTACTAAAGGAGATAAATTTACAACGAAGCCGGGGAGCTGGCAGGTATCATTTATTATTAGTGGGCCAGCAAGTATCAGCTGGGTTGTGGGCTGCCCCATCTAGGCTTTCTTTTCTAAGGTGCGCAACCCACAACATGCCGATTTGTATTTTCTTGAGGGCCGTCATGTATGGATGGGCTTATGGACCTCCCATCCTAGGTTTTATTTTTCCTGAAACATCCGCAGCCCAACTTATGTATTTTTTGAAGAAAACGTAGAGGTCTATTTTATTTTTCTATATAAGAATAGGAACACCAGGTCCAACTTATGTTTCGCCTCTAACTATATTATATATATTTATATTATTTTATATGTTATTATATATTATTGTTATTGTCATCATACATCTAACATATACTTATATATATATATATATATATATATATATATATATATATATATATATAAGAAGACAATATCCCGCGTCTTATTAACTTATAAAAATAATTTTTTAACAACAAAATCCTAGATTTTTTTACATTAAGGCAACGAAAATCCTGGTGATTGTGTACAAAAGCTTCCTAACATTTAAGGACCAATGTAATAATAAAGCACTTATTATTTAAATATATTTAATAAAAAATGCTCAGCCCCTGTTTATTTTTTGATAATATTGCTGCGCCCAACCCAACATTATAATTAGAACCAGCCCAGCAAAATTGTGTATTCGAGAAAGTGCAAATGGGATGTAATTTTTTAGGAAAAAAATAAATGGGCTGCATGGACGCTACAATATTTATTCAGCTAGCCTAGCAAATTCATGTATTTCGAGAAAGTGAAAATGGGTTCTAGTTTAAAAAAATGAGCCGCATGGACGGTACATTATTTGTTCACCCAACCCAGCAAATGGATTGTAATTCTAGAAAAAAGATCAAATGAACTGTAAATTATGAAAAAATGAGTTGAATATGTGCCACATTTTTGGAGGCTGAAATGTGGGCCAATAGGTCGAAGCCAATGCAAGTCGTTGTCAACTTAGTCAACAAATGATTCTGACATCGACAGTCGTTGGATTTACATCCAACAACCGGCATCCATCTTCAATCTCTCGTCTTCTTCCTCCAGCGCTGTCGGGACCACCTACTCCCGCCTCCTGCTGCCAGCAGCTCTGCTTAGCACGCTTTAGTTTGAAGCGCTACCCCACCACCGGCCAGGCCATCCCTCTACCCCTCCACACCTCCTGTTCTTCTCCATCGACTGCCGCACCAGAACAAGTTAACCCTCGTACACCTCTCCGTCAATGAACCCACTCCTGCGTCTTCCCATCTCCGGCTTGTTGCTGTCCGGGGCCTCGCCCGTCATCCACCACTTTGGATGCGCTCAGCGCGGCGTGGTCAACACACAAAAAAATGAATACTCCCCCTGCTAGCTGGGACCCACCATGGTGGGAGGCTGACTTGTGGGCCTACAAACTTGAGGTGGATGTAGGGCTTTGTTAACTTAGTCAATATGAACAATTCTGGCTCTAGTGACGGTATGATGTCCATCCAATGGCTGTAGTGCTTCTTCAACCTCTGGTCTTCTTGCTCTAGCCGCCCAAACGAGCGCCGATCGTGCCGCCTGCTCCTGCCTCCAGTGGTCGGCTCTGCTACCGCGCAGGCCTGACCACCCCACCCTACTCCAACTTCTGGCCAGGCCATCCCTCTACTCACCCACAACCCCTGTTATTCTATGGCGACAGCAGCCTCACACCGCAGCCGAACCCGTCAACCCTCGTACTCCTCTCCATGTGGGCATCCACTGCCGTGTCTTCCCGGGCTCCGTGTCGTCCCCTTCCTAGGCCTCGCCGTCGTCCACTGATACGTCCATTTTGCATCATGTTTTCCTACTGTTATTTATGTTGTTTTATTGTATAATAATGCTTTTTGGAGCAATTCTAATGCCTTTTCACTCATAATATGCAAGGTATGCACCAAGGGGGAGAATTCTAGTAGCTGGAAATCTTGACCTGAAAAAGCTACGCCAACCTACCTATTCTGCACAAGTCCAAATGAGCTGAAACTCCCCGAGGAATTTTTATGGAATATTTAAGGAATATTGGAGCAAATAAGTACCAGAGGAGAGCCACCAAGTGGGCGAAACCCACCTGGGCGTGCCCTGGTGGGTGCTGCCCTCCTCGGCACACCTCCGGTGCCCACCTTTTGAGAGAGACATGCATGATTCGGAATTTATTATAACACTCTACGTGCTTCACTTATATATTTTGAGCTAGACAGTTTTCCTCTAGTGCTTCACTTATATCTTTTTAGAGCATGGTGATGGCTTTATTTTGTAGAAACTACTGATCTCTCATGCTTCACTTATAGTATTTTGAGAGTCTTTTAGAACAGCATGGTATTTGCTATGGTTATAAAAATTGGTCCTAGAATGATGGGCATCCAAGTTGGGTATAATAAAAACTATCATAGAAAGTGCATTAAATACTATGATCAATTTGATGCTTGATAATTGTTTTGAGATATAAAGGTGGTAATGTTAGAGTCATGCTTGTTGGGTAATTATGAAATTGAGAAATACCCATGTTAAAGTTGGCAAGTCCCATAGCATGCACGTATGGTAAAAGTTGTGTAACAAATTTGTTGCATGGGGTGCACTTTTGATTGCCTTCCTTATGTGTGGAGGTCGGGATCGCGCGATGGTTAACTCCTACCAACCCTTCCCCTAGGAGCATGCGTAGTAGTACTTTGCTTCGAGGGCTAATAAACTTTTGCAATAAGTATATGAGTTCTTTATGACTAATGTGATTCCATGAATTATACGCACTCTCACCTTTCCAGCATTGCTAGCCTCTATTATGCCGCGCAAATTTCGTCGGTATCATACACCCACCATTTACCTTCCTCAAAACAGCCACCATACCTACCTATTATGGCATTTCCATAGCCATTCCGAGATATATTGCCATGCAACTTTCCACCGTTTCATTTATTATGACACGCTCCATCATTGTCATATTGCTTTTGCATGATCATGTAGTTGACATCGTATTTGTGGCAAGGCCACCTTCATAATTCTTTCATACATGTCACTCTTGATTCATTGCATATCCGGGTACATCGCCAGAGGCATTCAAAAAGACTCATATTTTGTTCTAAGTATTGAGTTGTAAATCAATAAAAGTGTGATGATCTTCATTATTAGAGCATTGTTCCAAGTGAGGAAAGGATGATGGAGACTATGATTCCCCCACAAGTCGGGATGAGACTTCGGAATTTATAAAAATAAAAGAGGCCAAAGAAGCCCAAATAAAAAAAGAGGCCAAAAAAGCCCACTAAAAAAATGAGAGAAAAGAGAGAAGGGACAATGTTACTATCCTTTTTCCACACTTGTGCTTCAAAGTAGCACCATGATCTTCATGATAGAGAGTCTCCTATGTTGTCACTTTCATATACTAGTGGGAATTTTTCATTATAGAACTTGGCTTTGTATATTCCAATGATGGGCTTCCTCAAAATGCCCTAGGTCTTCGTGAGCAAGCAAGTTGGATGCACACCCACTTATAGCTCTAGTGCATCCGTTGAATGGCAATCCCTACTCACTCACATTGATATCTATTAATGGGCATCTCCATAGCCCGTTGATACGCCTAGTTGATGTGAGACTATCTTCTCCCTTCTTGTCGTCTTCACAACCACCATCCTATTCCACATATAGTGTTATATCCATGGCTTGCGCTCATGTATTGCATGAGAGTTGAAAAATGTGAAGCACATTAAAAAGTATGAACCAATTGCTTGGCTAAAACCAGGGTTGTGTATGATGGGAGTATTTTGTGTGATGAAAATGAAGCATAGCCTAACTACATGATTTTGTAGGGATAAGCTTTCTTTGGCTATGCTATTTTGAGAAGACATGATTACTTGTTAGTATGCTTGAAGTATTACTATTTTTATGTTAATATGAACTTTTATCTTGAATCATTTGGATCTGAACATTCATGCCACAATAAAGAAAATTACATTGAGAAATACGCTAGGTAGCATTACACATCAAAAATTCTGTATTTATCATTTACCTACTCGAGGATGAGCAGGAATCAAGCTTGGGGATGCTTGATAAGTCTCCACGTATCTATAATTTTTGATTGTTCCATGCTATTATATTACTTGTTTTGGATGTTTATGGGCTTTACTTTACACTTTTATATCATTTTTGGGTCTAACCTACTAATCGGAGGCCCAACCCAAATTGTTGTTTTTTGCCTATTTCAGTGTTTCGAAGAAAAGGAATATCAAACGGAGTCCAAACGGAATGAAACCTTCGGCAGCGATCTTTTTGGAACAAATGCAATCCATGAGACTTGGAGTGGACGACAAGAAGCAGCCGAGGCGGCCACGAGGGTGCAAGGCGCGCCCTAGGGGGGTGGGCACGCCCCCCACCCTCGTGGGCCCCTCGTGGCTCCCCCGACCGACTTCCTTCACCTATATATACTTGCGTACCGTAAAAACATCTAGGAGCACCACGAAACACTATTTCCACCGCCCCAACCTTCTGTACCCATGAGATCCCATCTTGGAGCGTTTGTCGGCGCTCCGCCGGAGGGGGAATCGACCACGGAGGGCTTCTACATCAACACCATAGTTTACCACAGACCTTTAGGTCCATAGTTATTAGCTAGATGGCTTCTTCTCTCTCTTTGAATCTCAATACAAAGTTCTCCTTGATCTTCTTGGAGATCTATTCGACGTAACTCTTTTTGCGGTGTGTTTGTCGAGATCCGATAAATTGTGGGTTTATGATCAAGTTTATCTATGAGAAATATTAGAATCTCCTATGAATTCTTTTATGTATGATTGGTTATCTTTACAAGTCTCTTTGAATTATCAGTTTGGTTTGGCCTACTAGATTGATATTTCTTGCAATGGGAGAAGTGATTAGCTTTGGGTTCAATCTTGCGGTGTCCTTTCCTAATGACAGCAGGGGCAGCAAGGCACGTATTGTATTGTTGCCATCGAGGATAATGGGGTTTATATCATATTGCTTGAGTTTATCCCTCTACATCATGTGATCTTTCTTAAAGCGTTACTCAGTTCTTATGAACTTAATACTCTAGATGCATGCTGGATAGTGGTCGATGTGTGGAGTAATAGTAGTAGATGCAGGCAGGAGTTGGTCTACTTGTCACGGACATGATGCCTATATACATGATCATGCCTAGGTATTCTCATAACTATGCACTTTTCTATCAATTGCTCGACAGTAATTTGTTCACCCATCGTAATACTTATGCTATCTTGAGAGAAGCCACTAGTGATACCTATGGCCCCTGGGTCTATCTTTTATCATTTAAGTTTCCAATATACTTTATTTCGCAATCTTTACTTTTCAATCTATATCATAAAATTACCAAAAATATTTATCATTTCTTATTATCTCTATCAGATCTTACTTTCGCAAGTCGCCGTGAAGGGATTGACAACCCCTTTATCGCATTCGTTGCGAGGTTCTTGTTTGTTTGTGTAGGTACGATGGACTTGCGTGGAGCCTCCTACTGGATTGATACCTTGGTTCTCAAAAACCGAGGGAAATACTTATGCTACTTTGCTGCATCTGTTGGGGAACGTAGTAATTTCAAAATTTCCTACGCACATGCAAGATCATGGTGATGGTATAGCAACAAGAGGGGAGAGTATTGTCCACGTACCCTCGTAGACCGTAAGCGGAAGAGTTATGACAACGCGGTTGATGTAGTTGTACGTCTTCACGATTCGACCGATCCAAGCACCGAACGTACGGCACCTCCGTGTTCAGCACACGTTCAGCTCGATGACGTTGCCCGGTCTCCAATCCAGCAAAGCGTTGGGGATGAGTTCCGTCAGCACGACAGCGTGGTGACGATGATGATGTTCTACCGGCGCAAGGCTTCGCCTAAACTCGGCGACGATATGACCGAGGTGGAATATGGTGGAGGGGGGCACCGCACACGGCTAAGGAATGATCCGTAGATCAACTTCTGTGTCATGGGGTGCCCTCCTGCCCCTGTATATAAAGGAGCAAGGGGGGAGGAGGCCGGCCCTAGGAGGGGGCGCGCCAAGTGTGGAGTCCTACTAGGACTCCCTAGTCCTAGTAGGATTCCACCTCCCTTGTTGGAGTAGGAGAAGGGGAAAGAGGGGGAGAGGAAGAAGGAAAGGGGGGCTGCGCCCCTTGTCCAATTCGGACCAAAGGGGGGGCGCAGGCCTCCTTCCTTTTGGCCTCTCTCCTCTATTCCCGTATGGCCCAATAAGGCCCATATACTCCCCGGCGAATTCCCGTAACTCTCCGGTACTCCGAAAAATACCCGAATCACTCGGAACCTTTCCGAACTCCGAATATAGTTGTCCAATATATCGATCTTTACGTCTCGACCATTTCGAGACTCCTCGTCATGTCCCCGATCTCATCCGGGACTCCGAACTCCTTCGGTACATCAAAACTCATAAACTCATAATATAACTGTCATCGAAACCTTAAGCGTGCGGACCCTACGGGTTCGAGAACTATGTAGACATGACCTAGAACTGTTTCCGGTCAATAACCAATAGTGGAACCTGGATGTTCATATTGGCTCCTACATATTCTACGAAGATCTTTATCGGTCAAACCGCATAACAACATACATTGTTCCCTTTGTCACCGGTATGTTACTTGCCCGAGATTCGATCTTCGGTATCCAATACCTAGTTCAATCTCGTTACCAGCAAGTCTCTTTACTCGTTCCGTAATACATCATCCCACAACTAACTCATTAGTTGCAATGCTTGCAAGGCTTTAAGTGATGTGTATTACCGAGAGGGCCCAGAGATACCTCTCCGACAATCGGAGTGACAAAACCTAATCTCGAAATACGCCAACCCAACATGTACCTTCGGAGACACCTGTAGAGCACCTTTATAATCACCCAGTTACGTTGTGACGTTTGGTAGCACACAAAGTGTTCCTCTGGTAAATGGGAGTTGCATAATCTCATAATCACAGGAACATGTATAAGTCATGAAGAAAGCAGTAGCAACATACTAAACGATTGTGTGCTAAGCTAACGGAATGGGTCAAGTCAATCACATCATTCTCCTAATGATGTGATCCCGTTAATCAAATGACAACTCTTTTGTCCATGGCTAGGAAACTTAACCATCTTTGATTCACGAGCTAGTCAAGTAGAGGCATACTAGTGACACTATGTTTGTCTATGTATTCACACATCTATTATATTTCCGGTTAATACAATTCTAGCATGAATAATAAACATTTATCATGAAATAAGGAAATAAATAATAACTTTATTATTGCCTCTAGGGCATATTTCCTTCAGTCTCCCACTTGCACTAGAGTCAATAATCTAGTTCACATCACCATGTGATTTAACACCAATATTCACATCTGTATGTGATTAATACCCATAGTTCACATCGTCATGTGATCAACGCCCAAAGGGTTTACTAGAGTCAATAATCTAGTTCACATGGCTATGTGATTAACACCCAAAGAGTACTAAGGTATGATCATGTTTTGCTCATGAGAGAAGTTTAGTCAACGGGTCTGTCACAATCAGAGCCGTATGTATTTTGCAAATATTCGATGTCCACAATGCTCTGCACGGAACTACTCTAGCTAATTGCTCCCACTTTTAATATGTATCCAGATTGAGACTTAGAGTCATCTGGATTGGTGTAAAAGCTTGCATCGTTGTAACTTTTTACGACTGGCTCTTTTATCACCTCCACAATCGCGAAACATCTCCTTAGTCCTCACTAAGGATATTCTTGACCGCTGTTCTAGTGATCTACTTTTAGATCAAAAATTGTATTCCTTTTCCAAACTCAGAGCAAGGTATACAATAGGTCTAGTACACAGCATAGCATACTTTATAGAACCTATGACTAAGGCATAGGGATTGACTGTTCATTCTTTTCTATTTTCTGCCATGGTCGGGTTTTGAGTCTTACTCAACTTCACACCTTGCAACACATGCAAGAACTCTTTCTTTGACTGTTCCATTTTGAACTACTTCAAAATCTTGTCAAGGTATGTACTCATTGAAAAATCTTATCAAGCGTCTTGATCTATCTCTATAGATCTTGATGCTCAATGTGTAAGCAGCTTCACCAAGGTCTTTCTTTGAAAAACTCCTTTCAAACACTCCTTTATGCATTCCAGAAAAATTCTACATTATTTCCGATCAACAATATGTCATTCACATATACTTATCAGAAATGCTGTAGTGCTCCCACTCACTTTCTTGTAAATACAGGCTTCACCGCAAGTCTGTATTAAAACTATATGCTTTGATCAACTTATCAAAGCGTATATTCCAACTCCGAGATGCTTGCACCAGTCCATTGATGGATCGCTGGAGCTTGCACATTTTGTTAGCACCTTTTGGATCGACAAAACCTTCTGGTTGCATCATATACAACTCTTCTTTAAAAAATCCATTAAGGAATGCAGTTTTGACATCCATTTGCCAGATTTCATAAAATGTGGCAATTGCTAACATGATTAAGATAGACTTAAGCATAGATACAAGTGAAAAACTCTCATCGTAGTCAACACCTTGAACTTGTCGAAAACCTTTTGCGACAATTCTAGCTTTGTAGATAGTAACACTATCAGCGTCCGTCTTCCTCTTGAAGATCCATTTAATCTCAATGTCTCGCCGATCATTGGGCAACTCAATCAAAGTCCATACTTTGTTTTCATATATGGATCTTATCTCAGATCTCATGGCCTCAAGCCATTTTGCGGAATCTGGGCTCACCATCGCTTCTTCATAGTTCGTAGGTTCATCATGATCTAGTAGCATGACTTCCAGAACAGGATTGCCGTACCACTCTGGTGCGGATCTTACTCTGGTTTACCTACGAGATTCGGTAGTAACTTGATCTGAAGTTACATGATCATCATCATTAGCTTCCTCACTAATTGGTGTAGTAGTCACAGGAACAGATTTCTGTGATGAACTACTTTCCAATAAGGGAGAAGGTACAATTACCTTATCAAGTTCTACTTTCCTCCCACTCACTTCTTTCGAGAGAAACTCCTTCTCTAGAAAGGATCCATTCTTAGCAACGAATGTCTTGCCTTCGGATATGTGATAGAAGGTGTACCCAACTTTATCCTTTGGGTATCCTATGAAGACACATTTCTCCGATTTGGGTTTGAGCTTATCAGGATGAAACTTTTTCACATAAGCATCGCAACCCCAAACTTTAAGAAATGACAACTTTGGTTTCTTGCCAAACCATAGTTCATAAGGCGTCATCTCAACGGATTTTGATGGTGCCCTATTCAATGTGAATGCAGCCGTCCCTAAAGCATAACCCCAAAACGATAGCGGTAAATCAGTAAGTGACATCATAGATCGCACCATATCTAGTAAAGTACAATTACGACATTCGGACACACCATTATGTTGTGGTGTTTCGGGTGGCGTGAGTTGCGAAACTATTCCGCATTGTTTCAAATGTAAACCAAACTCGTAACTCAAATATTCTCCTCCATGATCAGATCGTAGAAACTTAATTTTCTTGTTACAATGATTTTCCACTTCACTCTGAAATTCTTTGAACTTTTCAAATGTTTCAGACTTATGTTTCATTAAGTAGATATACCCATATCTGCTCAAATCATCTGTGAAGGTCAGAAAATAATGATACTTGCCGTGAGCCTCAACACTCATCGAATCGCATACATCAGTATGTATTATTTTCCAATAAGTCAGTTGCTCGCTCTATTGTTCCGGAGAACGGAGTCTTTAGTCATCTTGCCCATAAGGCATGGTTCGCAAGCATCAAGTGATTCATAATCAAGTGATTCCAAAATCCCATCAGCATGGAGTTTCTTCATGCGCTTTACACCAATATGACCTAAACTGCAGTGCCACAAATAAGTTGCACTATCATTATTAACTTTGCATCTTTTGGTTTCAATATTATGAATATGTGTATCACTACAATCGAGATCCAACGAACCATTTTCATTGGGTGTGTAACCATATAAGGTTTTATTCATGTAAACAGAACAACAATTTATTCTCTTACTTAAATAAATAACTGTATTGCAATAAACATGATCAAATCATATTCATGCTCAACGCAAACACCAAATAACACTTATTTAGTTTCAACACTAATCCCGAAAGTATAGGGAGTGTGCGATGATGATCATATCAATCTTGGAACTACTTCCAACACACATCATCACCTCGCCTTTTTACTATTTTCTGTTTATTCTGCAACTCCCGTTTCGAGTTACTATGCTTAGCAACTGAACTAGTATCAAAATGCCGAGGGGTTGCTATAAACACTAGTAAAGTACACATCAATAACATGTATATCCAATATACCTTTGTTCACTTTTGCCATCCTTCTTATCCGCCTAATACTTGGGGCAATTCCACTTCCAATGACTAGTCCCTTTGCAGTAGAAGCACTTAGTCTCAGGCTTAGGACCAGACTTGGGCTTCTTCACTTGAGCAGCAACTTGCTTGCCGTTCTTCTTGAAGTTCCACTTCTTCCCTTTGCCATTTTCTTGAAACTAGTGGTCTTGTCAACCATCAACACTTGATGCTTTTCTTGATTTCTACCTTCATCGATTTCAGCATCACGAAGAGCTTGGGAATCATTTTCGTCATCCCTTGCATACTATAGTTCATCACGAAGTTCTACTAACTTGGTGATGGTGACTAGAGAATTCTGTCAATCACTATCTTATCTAGAAGATTAACTCCCACTTGATTCAAGTGATTGTAGTACCCAGACAATCTGAGCACATGCTCACTAGTTGAGCAATTCTCCTCCATCTTTTAGCTATAGAACTTGTTGGAGACTTCATATCTCTCAACTCGGGTATTTGCTTGAAATATTAACTTCAACTCCTGGAACATCTCATATGGTCCATGACGTTCAACACGTCTTTGAAGTCCTGATTCTAAGCCGTTAAGCATGGTGCACTAAACTATCAAGTAGTCATCATATTGAGCTAGCCAAACGTTCATAACGTCTGCATCTACTCCTGCAATAGGTCTGTCACCTAGCGGTGCATCAAGAACATAATTCTTCTGTGCAGCAATGAGGATAAACCTCAGATCACGGATCCAATCCGCATCATTGCTACTAACATCTTTCAACATAGTTTTCTCTAGGAACACATATAAAAATAAACATATGAAAGCAACAACGTGAGCTATTGATCTACAACATAATATGCAAAATACTACCAGGACTAAGTTCATGATAAATTAAAGTTCAATTAATCATATTACCTAAGAACTCCCACTTAGAAAGACATCCCTCTAATCTTCTAAGTGATCACGTGATCCAAATCAACTAAACCATAACCGATCATCACGTGAGATGGAGTAGTTTTCAATGGTGAACATCACTATGTTGATCATATCTACTATATGATTCACGCTCGACCTTTCGGTCTCCGTGTTCCGAGGCCATATCTACATATGCTAGGCTCGTCAAGTATAACCTGAATATTCTGCGTGTGCAAAACTGGCTTGCACCCGTTGTAGATGGACGTAGAGCTTATCACATCCGATCATCACGTGGTGTCTGGGCACGACGAACTTTGGCAACGGTGAATATTCAGGGAGAACACTTCTTGATAATTTTTAGTGAGAGATCATCTTAAAATGCTACCATCAATCAAAGCAAGATAAGATGCATAAAGGATAAACATCACATGCAATCAATATAAGTGATATGATATGGCCATCATCATCTTGTGCTTGTGATCTCCATCTCCGAAGCACCGTCGTGATCACCATCGTCACCGGCGCGACACCTTGATCTCCATCGTAGTATCGTTGTCGTTTACGCCATCTATTGCTTCTACGACTATCGCTACCGCTTAGTGATAAAGTAAAGCAATTACAAGGCATTTGCATTTCATACAATAAAGCGACAACCATATGGCTCCTGCCAGTTGCCGATAACTTCGGTTACAAAACATGATCATCTCATACAATAAATATAGCATCACGTCTTGACCATATCACATCACAACATGCCCTGCAAAAACAAGTTAGACGTCCTCTACTTTTTTGTTGCAAGTTTTACGTGGCTGCTACGGGCTTAGCAAGAACCGTTCTTACCTATGCATCAAAACCACAACGATAGTTCGTCAAGTTAGTGCTGTTTTAACCTTCGCAAGGACCGGGCGTAGCCACACTCGCTTCAACTAAAGTTGGAGAAACTGACACCCGCCAGCCACTTGTGTGCAAAGCACGTCGGTAGAACCAGTCTCGCGTAAGCGGATGTGTAATGTCGGTGCGGGCCGCTTCATCCAACAATACCGCCGAACCAAAGTATGACATGCTGGTAAGCAGTATGACTTGTATCGCCCACAACTCACTTGTGTTCTACTCGTGCATATAACATCAACGCATAAAATCTAGGCTCTGATACCACTGTTGGAGAACGTAGTAATTTCAAAATTTCCTACGCACACGTAAGATCATGGTGATGGTATAGCAACGAGAGGGGAGAGTATTGTCCACGTACCCTCGTAGACCGTAAGCGGAAGCGTTATGCCAACGCGGTTGATGTAGTTGTACGTCTTCACGATTCGACCGATCCAAGCACCGAACGTACGGCACCTCCGTGTTCAGCACACGTTCAGCTCGATGACGTTCCCCGGGCTCCAATCCAGCAAAGCGTCGGGGATGAGTTCCGTCAGCACGACGGCGTGGTGACGATGATGATGTTCTACCGGCGCAAGGCTTCGCCTAAACTTCGTGACGATATGACTGAGGTGGAATATGGTGGAGGGGGGCACCGCACACGGCTAAGGAACGATCCGTAGATCAACTTCTGTGTCATGGGGTGCCCCCCTGCCCCCGTATATAAAGGAGCAAGGGGGGAGGAGGCCGGCCCTAGGAGGGGGCGCGCCAAGTGTGGAGTCCTACTAGGACTCCCTAGTCCTAGTAGGATTCCACCTCCCTTGTTGGAGTAGGAGAAGGGGAAAGAGGGGGAGAGGAAGAAGGAAAGGGGGGCTGCGCCCCTTGTCCAATTCGGACCAAAGGGGGGGCGCAGGCCTCCTTCCTTTTGGCCTCTCTCCTCTATTCCCGTATGGCCCAATAAGGCCCATATACTCCCCGGCGAATTCCCGTAACTCTCCGGTACTCCGAAAAATACCCGAATCACTCGGAACCTTTCCGAACTCCGAATATAGTCGTCCAATATATCGATCTTTACGTCTCGACCATTTCGAGACTCCTCGTCATGTCCCCGATCTCATCCGGGACTCTGAACTCCTTCGGTACATCAAAACTCATAAACTCATAATATAACTGTCATCGAAACCTTAAGCGTGCGGACCCTACGGGTTCGAGAACTATGTAGACATGACCTAGAACTGTTTCCGGTCAATAACCAATAGTGGAACCTGGATGTTCATATTGGCTCCTACATATTATACGAAGATCTTTATCGGTCAAACCGCATAACAACATACGTTGTTCCCTTTGTCATCGGTATGTTACTTGCCCGAGATTCGATCGTCGGTATCCAATACCTAGTTCAATCTCGTTACCGGCAAGTCTCTTTACTCATTCCGTAATACATCATCCCACAACTAACTCATTAGTTGCAATGCTTGCAAGGCTTTAAGTGATGTGTATTACCGAGAGGGCCCAGAGATACCTCTCCAACAATCAGAGTGACAAAACCTAATCTCGAAATACGCCAACCCAACATGTACCTTCGGAGACACCTGTAGAGCACCTTTATAATCACCCAGTTACGTTGTGACGTTTGGTAGCACACAAAGTGTTCCTCTGGTAAACGGGAGTTGCATAATCTCATAGTCACAGGAACATGTATAAGTCATGAAGAAAGCAGTAGCAACATACTAAACGATCGTGTGCTAAGCTAACGGAATGTGTCAAGTCAATCACATCATTCTCCTAATGATGTGATCCCGTTAATCAAATGACAACTCTTTTGTCCATGGCTAGGAAACTTAACCATCTTTGATTCACGAGCTAGTCAAGTAGAGGCATACTAGTGACACTATGTTTGTCTATGTATTCACACATCTATTATGTTTCCAGTTAATACAATTCTAGCATGAATAATAAACATTTATCATGAAATAAGGAAATAAATAATAACTTCATTATTGCCTTTAGGGCATATTTCCTTCAGCATCACCCTTTCCTCTTCAAGGGAAAACCAACGTAGTGCTCAACCGGTAGCAAGAAGTATTTCTGGCGCCGTTGCCTGGGAGGTGTTTGCACAAGTCAAGACATACCAAGTACCCATCACAAACTCATCTCCCTCGCATTACATTATTTTCCATTTGCCTCTCATTTTCCTCTCCCCCACTTCACCCTTGCTGTTTTATTCGCCCTCTCTTTTCCGTTTTCCTTCCCTTTACCATGGCTGAGTCGAAAAGAGTTAAGGGTTCTCTCCCGAGTTTTACTACTTTGGATAGTCCCTCTGTCCTCTCTAAGCTCATAAATAATGATGCTATGGAAAGACCTACTGGGGTTACTAATGAGAATTTGAATATTTTGATGAAGAGGACTCCTGAATTTTTCGTTATTTACTTGATGAGTCTTTAAAAGATGCTTGGGATAGGCTATTAAGGATTCGAGCTAGCTATGTGCCACAATATCAAATTGAGATATACCTAAAAAGCTTTTATGTTGGCTTACCCTCTTCATTTAAGCAAGTTCTAGATTCTATTTTTGAAGAAGGTTTTCTTGAGGGGGATGCTATAGATACTTATGAAAAAATGAAAACTATATTTGGGCACCCCATGAATGTCAAGGTTGAATCCACCACTCTCTTAAGCTTCTATCAAAACGAAATTATCAAAGAGATGAAGGCTAGCTTAGATGCAAATTTCTGTAACGTGCTTAATCTTTCTTCCTCCATTAATGGCCATATGCTTCCCAAAATAGAAGGATAAATGCTATAGATAAGAAATTTTCTCTTTTCTTTCCCAATACCAAAGATGGCAATGCGTAGATCTATTCTCGCTTTTATGCCTAGCTAGGGGCGTTAAACGATTGCGCTTGTTGGGAGGCAACCCAAATTTATTTTTGTTCCTTGATTTTTGTTCCTTTTAAGTGATAAATAATTCATCTAGCTTCTGTTTAGATGTGGTTTTATGTTTTAATTAGTGTTTGTGCCAAGTAGAACCTATAGGATCATCTTGGGTGATAGTTAAATTGATCTTGCTGAAAAACAGAAACTTTTGCACGCACGAGAATAATTTTAATAAATCACAGAAACGTGATTTTGAGTTGATTATTTTTGAAGTAGATCAATAGATAAATTTCCTAGGACTTCCTATTTTTGTATAATTTGTAGAGTTCCATAAGTATTCGAAAGTTACAGATTGCTACAGACTGTTCTGTTTTTGACACATTCTGTTTTTCGTGTGTTGTTTGCTTATTTTGATGAATCTATGGCTAGTATCGGGGGGTATGAACCATAAAGAAGTTGGAATACAGTAGGTTTAACACCAATATAAATAAAGAATGATTTCATACAGTACCTTAAGTGGTGGTTTTTCTTTCTTGCACTAACGGAGCTCATGAGATTTCCAGTTAAGTTTTGTGTTGTGAAGTTTTCAAGTTTTGGGTAAGGATTTGATGGACTATGGAATAAGGAGTGGCAAGAGCCTAAGCTTGGGGATGCCCATGGCACCCCAAGATAATTCAAGGACAACCAAAATCCTAAGCTTGGGGATGCCCCGAAAGGCATCCCCTCTTTCGTCTTCGTATATCGGTAACTTTACTTGGAGCTACATTTTTATTCGCCACATGATATGTTTTTTGCTTGGAGCGTCTTGTATGATACGAGTCTTTGATTTTTAGTTTATCACAATCATACTTGCTGTACACACCTTTTGGGAGAGACACGCATGATTCGGAATTTATTAGAACACTCTACATGCTTCACTTATATCTTTTGAGCTAGACAATTTTGCTCTAGTGCTTCGCTTATATCTTTTTAGAGCACGGCGGTGGCTTTATTCTGTAGAAATTATTGATCTCTCATGATTCAATTATATTATTTTGGGAGTCCTTTAGAACAGCATGGTATTTGCCATGGTTATAAAAACTTGTCCTAGAATGATGGGCATCCAAGTTGGGTATAATAAAAACTATCATAGAAAGTGCATTAAATACTATGATCAATTTGATGCTTGATAATTGTTTTGAGATATAAAGGTGGTAATGTTAGAGTCATGCTAGTTGGGTAATTATGAAATTGATAAATACTCGTGTTAAAGTTGGCAAGTCCCGTAGCATGCACGTATGGTAAAAGTTGTGTAACAAATTTGTTGCATGGGATGCTCTTTTGATTGCCTTCCTTATGTGTGGAGGCCGGGATCACGCGATGGTTAAATCCTACCAACCATTCCCCTAGGAGCATGCGTAGTAGTACTTTGCTTCGAGGGCTAATAAACTTTTGCAATAACTATATGAGTTCTTTATGACTAATGTGATTGCATGGATTATACGCACTCTCACCCTTCCACCATTGCTAGCCTCTATTATGCCATGCAACTTTCGCCGGTATCATACACCCAACATTTACCTTCCTCAAAACAGCCACCATACCTACCTATTATGGCATTTCCATAGCCATTCCGAGATATATTGCCATGCAACTTTCCACCATTCCGTTTATTATGACATGCTTCATCATTGTCATATTTCTTTTGCATGAGCATGTAGTTGACATCGTATTTGTGGCAAGGCCACCTTCATAATTCTTTCATACATGTCACTCTTGATTCATTGCATATCCCGGTACATCGCCGGAGGCATTCACATAGAGTCATATTTTGTTCTAAGTATTGAGTTGTAATTCTTGAGTTGTAAATCAATAAAAGTGTTATGATCTTCATTATTAGAGCATTTTCCCAAGTGAGGAAAGGATGATGGAGACTATGATTCCCCCACAAGTCGGGATGAGACTTTGGACTTTATATGAATAAAAGAGGCCAAACAAGCCCCAATAAAAAAAGAGGCCAAAGAAGCCCACCAAAGAAAAGAGAGAAAAGAGAGATGGGACAATGTTACTATCCTTTTTCCACACTTGTGCTTCAAAGTAGCACCATGATTTTCATGATAGAGAGTCTCCTATGTTGTCACTTTCATATACTAGTGGGAATTTCTCATTATAGAACTTGGCTTGTATATTCCAATGATGGGCTTCCTCAAAATGCCCTAGGTCTTCGTGAGCAAGCAAGTTGGTTGCAAACCCACTTACTTTCTTTTGTTGAGCTTTCATCCATTTATAACTCTAGTGCATCTGTTGCATTGCAATCCCTACTCACTCACATTGGTATCTATTAATGGGCATCTCCATAGCCCGTTGATACGCCTAGTTGATGTGAGACTATCTTCTCCCTTCTTGTCTTCTTCACAACCACCATCCTATTCCACATATAGTGTTATATCCATGGCTTGCGCTCATGTATTTAGTGAGAGTTGAAAAAGGTGAAGCGCGTTAAAAAGTATGAACCAATTGCTTGGCTGAAACCGGCGTTGTGTACGATGGGAGTATTTTGTGTGATGAACATGAAGCATAGCCTAACCATATGATTTTGTAGGGATAAGCTTTCTTTGACTATGCTATTTTGAGAAGACATGATTACTTGTTAGTATGCTTGAAGTATTACTATTTTTATGTTAATATGAAATTTTATCTTGAATCATTTGGATCTGAACATTCATGCCACAATAAAGAAAATTACATTGAGAAGTATGCTATGTAGCATTCCACATCAAAAATTCTGTTTTTATCATTTACCTACTCGAGGACGAGTAGGAATTAAGCTTGGGGTGCTTGATACGTCTCCAACGTATCTATAATTTTTGATTGTTCCATGCTATTATATTACCTGTTTTGGATGTTTATGGGCTTTACTTTACACTTTTATATCATTTTTGGGAATAACCTACTAACCGGAGGCCCAGCCCGAATTGCTGTTTTTTTGCCTATTTCAGTGTTTTAAAGAAAAGGAATATCAAACGGAGTCCAAACATAATGAAACCTTTGGGACCGATCTTTTTGGAACAAATGCAATCCAGAAGACTTGGAGTGGACGTCAAGAAGCAGCCGAGGTGGCCACGTGGGTGCAAGGCGCGCCCTAGGGGGGTGGGCGCGCCCCACCCTTGTGGGCCCCTCATGGCTCCTATGACCGACTTCCTTCCCCTATATATACTTGCATACCCTAAAAACATCCAGGAGCACCATGAAACCCTATTTCCACCGCGGCAACCTTTTGTACCCGTGAGATCCCATCTTGGAGCCTTCGCCGGCGCTCCGCCGGAGAGGGAATCGACCACAGAGGGCTTCTACATCAACACGATAGCCTCTCTGATGAGTTGTGAGTAGTTTACCATAGTCCTTCGGGTCCATAGTTGTTAGCTATATGGCCTCTTCTCTCTCTTTGAATCTCAATACAAAGTTCTCCTCGATCTTCTTGGAGATCTATTCGATGTAACTCTTTTTGCAGTGTGTTTGTCGAGATTCGATGAATTGTGGGTTTATGATCAAGTTTATCTATGAGAAATATTTGAATCTCCTCTGAATTCTTTTATGTATGATTGGTTATCTTTGCAAGTCTCTTCGAATTATCAGTTTGGTTTGGCCTAATAGATTAATCTTTCTTGCAATGGGAGAAGTGCTTAGCTTTGGGTTCAATCTTGCGGTGTCCTTTCCTAGTGACAGCAGGGGCAGCAAGGCGCGTATTGTATTGTTGCCATCGAGGATAAAAAGATGGGGTTTATATCATATTGCTTGAGTTTATCCCTCTACATCATGTCATCTTTCTTAAAGCGTTACTCAGTTCTTATGAACTTAATACTCTAGATGCATGCTGGATAGCGGTCGATGTGTGGAGTAATATTAGTAGATGCAGGCAGGAGTCGGTCTACTTGTCGCGGATGTGATGCCTATATACATGATCATGCCTAGATATTCTCATAAGTATGCACTTCTCTATCAATTGCTCGACAGTAATTTGTTCACCCATTGTAATACTTATGCTAGAAGCCACTAGTGAAACCTATGGCCCCCGGGTCTATCTTTTATCATATAAGTTTCCAATCTACTTTATTTTGCAATCTTTACTTTTCAATCTATATCATAAAAATACCAAAAATATTTATCTTACATTATTATCTCGATTAGATCTTACTTTCGCAAGTCGCCGTGAAGGGATTGACAACCCCTTTATCGCGTTGGTTGCGAGGTTCTTGTTTGTTTGTGTAGGTACGAGGGACTTGCGTGGAGCCTCCTACCGGATTGATACCTTGGTTCTCAAAAACTGAGCGAAATACTTACGCTACTTTGCTACATCACCCTTTCCTCTTCAAGGGAAAACCAATGCAGTGCTCAAGAGGTAGCATTGCTCCAGTCGCCCAAACGAGCGCCGGTCGTGCCGCCTGCTCCTACGTCTGGTGGCCGGCTCTACTACCACACATGCCTGACCGCCACACCCTACTCCAACCTCTAGAAAGGCCATCCCTCTACTCACCCACAAAACATGTTATTCTGTGGCGACACCAGCCTTACACCGCAGCAGAGCCCATCAAGCCTCGTACTCCTCTCCGCGTGGGCATCCATTGCGGTGTCTTCCCCGACTCCGTGTTGTCCCCTTCCTAGGCCTCGCCTTCGTCCACCGCCTTGGTGCTCTCGGTGCAGCATGGTCAATGTGGTCAAGAAACGACTTCCATCAGAAGAGTACTGTACATGGAGAGGCTGGCAGCAAGGAAGTGCAACCTTATTACGCGTAAAATAATTATTCCTCCACCTGACAGCGGGGACCCACCAGACGAGCCATCGTATTTCGCAAAAATATGTTTCCCCCCTAACTGGTGGGACCCACTAGCTACATCTTCACACGCAAGGAAGTGCCTGACAATGGAGACCCACCTGGTCAAAGCGTACATAGCTTTATCATTCTGGTCGCAAATGTGTATGTACATACTGCTCAATTGGTCTGTCTGCAGGCTGCAGCTATGAACCGTGGCCGAGTAAGGAAGGGCACGTGTCGTAGTAGAGGCGCACACGTGTCATAGTAGAGGCACACATGTAGCATGTGCATGTACGTACAGCCAGGGTGCAAGAAAGTAAATACGGCCACGTACGTACATATGGGCGGGGTCTCGAATGCCTACTCGCGCATACATACGGCCAGGGCTCGTGTACATGGAGAGGCAGCGATGACATCCTATTCATCGGCAGCCAACCGGCTGGGTCGGAATGGAGAAACTGCATCGTCGTGTTCATCGGGAGGCAACCGGCTTGGACGGAACAACTGATCGAAACGAGGCCCGCCATACCGTAGAACGGAGGAAACAACCTTGTGTTCGACCGCCTAGGGTTAAAACGGGATCCTATACATCGGCAGGGGTCTGGCGTGCCGTAAAATGGAGGAAATGGACTTGTGTTTGAGTTCCTACGGTCGAAACGTGGTCCTGTTGATCGGGAGGGCTGTGCCGTACCGCAAAATGGAGGAAATAGACTTGTGTTGGAGCGCTATGGTCGAAACGGGGGTCCTGTTCATCGGGAGGGGTGCGGCATACTACAAAATGGGACTCCACGGGCTACTGTTCATCTCCACCGTCGACCTCCCACTACTGCAGGATGTTGCTAACACAACACTACGATCAGAGACCCTTTGACGAAACTGTGTGCGATGCATTAATCGCAAATGGTGGTGTAAAAAATCCATCAAAAAAGGTGCAAAATGTTTGCGATGACGGATGCATCAAACATGGTTTAGATTTTAGTTCCGTGTGTGATGTAGGGCATACGGTTCAGTGCAATTAACCATTTTCGTTGAGGAGCAACAAAAAAAATAGGCAGCCAGATGAAGGTGTGTGTGCAATAAACAACATACGGTTCACTAGGATGAACTATTTGTGATTAAGCAACACAAAAGAAACGGTCAGCCAAAGCAAGGTATGGGCGATATACAGCATGCGGTTCACACGGATGAACTATTTGTGTTGAGACAAGAGAACATAAACGGTTCAATATAACAAGATGTGTGTGATACGCGGCAAACAGGTCTGTAATCATAAATGTGTGCGAAGACTAATAATAACACAGACGATTGCTGCTAATAAGACGTGTGTGTTGTGCCATGGGATTGCATACAGAACAACACCATATATATTACATGCATGATTAACCAAATTAAACATCCAATTACATAGGTGGCTACTACAACCATGGCATTTGCACACACCAAAGTAAACTATTACATGGATAATTTCATAGGTGGCTACTACACACATGGCACTTCCACACACCAATAAAGTAAACTATATATTACATGCATGATTAACTAGCATAAATGATCATCTGATCATCATCTACTTCTTGTGACGCTTGCTCTGCTTGTGGCTCGATTCGGGCTGGTCGTTTTGGGTAACGAGGCACTTCCTCATGTCAACGATCCGCCTGTGCATCTCGTAGCATGTGTACACGCTCTTGGCTGCGAACCTGAGGCGAGGTTCATCCAATCGCCGCATCCAGGCCATGTGCCAGGGTACGAGATTTGTTGTCTGGGCATCCTGCTTCATCTTTTCGTAGTAGGGGTCAATGATGGCCGAGGCGAGTTCGACCAGGGAGTCCTTCGTGCTGCCCCAGACCCTATAGTGGTCATGGATTTCGAAAAGGTTCTCACAGTCCAAGCCCGTAATACTGAGCACTTTTACATCCTCGATGGTTTCCACCATGGCAAACTTGTAGTCGATGTTGTTGACAAACCTGTTGAAACGGTCTCAAGGTCTCTGGCCATGCAGTAGTGGTAGATGAGGACATGATTGCACACACACAACTGGGCAACGACAACCTTCTGATCTATGCCGGGACTACCGGCGGTGTACTGGACGTTGATGTCGACCACCTTGTACTTGTCTCCAGCAAGCAACTGCTCAACGGTGTTGATGTAGTTGTCCACCACCACCGGGTCGATGGTGTACACCACCGAGAGATCCATCTCCCTCGCGTGGGTCTCCACTTTATGCTCGCCAAACTCCATTGGAGCGCAGATAGACATCCCCTCTCTATGTGTCATCGTGGGTGTGCTTGTTGTGTTGTGGGGCGCGATCAGAAGGTTGAAGAGACTAGGGTTATAATGGCTGCGAGAATTAAAGGGGAGGCCGGATGGCAGTTCTAATTCGCAGCGCGTAACTCCATCGTGTCGCACGTAACGGCATTGCATGGCAACATGCGCGGCCCAACCGCTGGCAGAGCGCGCACGGAGGGACACGAGCAGAAAGTTGCGCGGTTGCCTCAACGGTGAGCAACCATATATATGCATATAGCAGTTGAACACGCAAGGAAAAGTTGTCCACAACCCGAGCGCGCCGACGGACACGAGCAGAGCGCGCCGCGGCGCCTAACGGTTGAACTGTTTGTATAAATTAAGCACGACTGCTTAATCTATGAATGAAATCTGTGCTTGATTACTGAATATTAGTTGCAAAAATTAGATAGTGCTAGTGATTTTTAGCTGCATATTTTGACAAATCGCCATTGGAACCGCTGGATGTCCTCTCTGTATGTGTCGTTGTGGGTGTGCTCATTGTGTCGTGCGCCGGCCCCAAACACTGGCATGACAACTTATAAATTGACTAGTTATAGTGATGCATATAATTAAGCAACTGTATCACACATGTCTGTATTGACTGGAACGAGAATGCAATATCACAATAAGAATTAAGGAGGCAAGAAGAAAGATGCATCCATCAACGTATGACCTCCTCCTCCTAAACTCAGTGCGCTGGGCCACCGACCGGCGGCTAAGGAGTGACGGCTTTTGTGGCGAGGTCAACGTGCTTCTTAGCAAAGGCATCCCAAGGCTTCCAGCTGGTTGAAGAAGGCCAACATCGTAGCACCCTCACTGGCCTTGTAGATACCTATGTACACGATTTGCTCGTACACATGGATGTGTAGGTCGACGAATTCTTGCAGGGCGAGGCGCCTCACGGCGAGCGCGACCTCCAGGTGGACATTCTTTGTGGCGCCGGCGGCCTGTTGTAGGGCCACTAGTGCTTGAAAGAGGTTCCGACCATGGAGGCCGATTAGGGTGGCAGGCAATGAGGAGCCCGGGCGCACGGGCTGGAGGAGTACTGCGATGTCGTTCGTGAGCTTCTTGATGATGGTGAACTTGTTGGTGGTGGCAACGATCATCTAGTCCAACTAAGAATCGTAGCCGGCGTCGACGGCGGCCATCCACCAACCGGTCGCCAACACCATTTGGAGACGATCCTCGGTGCCATGCCGCAGGCCGACATCGTGGACCATTTGGCACACCGCTGGCCGCTCGCGTGCATCGCTGCCATGGGTCTGGAGTGAGCACTTTTGTGCTTAGTGTTGGTGCTTAGGCAAATGCTTAGGTGCGTACGATGTGGTAGATGCATTAGAATGGAGGGCGCCTTTATATGAGTGCAAACTGCGTTGCATTCACATCGTACTATCTCTTTTCCCTGTCCTCCTCCCATTACTTCCCTCATGCATTCATGACGCTAATTGAAGGAGGATGCATCATTGGCCGTTCAACATTTTGAGAACCGCTAACCTCTCCCTCGTCTGCATTAAAGCCGTATCAGGAACTACGCCTCCCGCTGTCAAATCAAATAGTACTACATCGCCTGCTGCATGCCCGGCTGAACACGCCTCCTCGCCTCCATCTATGCTTAATTACTGAATTTTAGTTGCAAAGATTAGATACTGCTAGTGATTTTTAGCTTCATATTTTGACAAATTGCAGTGTTACAAGGTTGACAAATGGCAATGTTACTAGATCAACAAATGTCAATCTTTCCAGTTTGACAAATGGCAACATACCCAACATGAGAGATGCAAATCTTACCAAATTGTTTGTAAGTGGTTGCAACGGGTCATCCAAAACAACCGTTTGCGTTGAAGAGATGCACAAATCCTACTCTCACTTTGCATACAGGTGTTCTTTCTAAAACATTTGCAATCAAGAGCCATTAAAACCTATAGCCATTAAAACCAAGACATGTGGCATCACGTGCACGGTTAAAATTTGAATTACGCACATAAATGCATTGAGAAACTCAATTAATGCATTAAAATGTCCAAATGAACCCCGAAAAATCCCAAAAATTGATACAACACTCCTGGTTTTCTATGTTGACATGAGAAATTTTTTGAAAGCAATAAGAGGCAATGGATATCGTTTCATCCCAAACATGGGACGTTCCCTACCGAAACCATCATGCTTGTTGTGAGAAGCTCTGGTTTGTGAGAAGCATATACCCAAACGTGCCCCAAATGGGACCAAAAATTTACCATGACATGTTGATGCCGCTCCATGATAGCATGCCAAGTTTCATGAATTTCAGATGAGTTTTGGATTTACTAGAATTTAAAAACCAGGTATCTCAATGTTTGCGGTCGTGTGACTGTGGCAGGGTGTTTGACATTTATTCCCATTCCTTGCATGGGACCTAAGCATGCAACCAAGGACACATATTTGAATTTTCAACCAATTTATATGCATTAGAGCATGTGCGCATGTAGTTCAAATTTGAATTATGCACATAAATGCATTGAGAAACTCAATTAATGCATAAAAATGTCCAAACGAACCCCGAAAAAACCCAAAAATTGACACAACACTCCTGTCTTCTATGTTGACACGAGAATTTTTTTCAAAGCAATAAGAGGCAATGGATATTGTTCTATCCCCAAAGGTGGGACGTTCCCTACCAAAACCATCAGGCTTGTTGTGAGAAGCTTTGGTTTGTGAGAAGCATATCCCCAAACCTGCCCCAAATGGGACAAGAAATTTACCACGGCATGTTGATGCCGCTCCATGATGGCATGCCAAGTTCATGAATTTCAGATGAGTTTTGCATTTACTAGAATTTTAAAACCAGGTATCTCAATGTTTGCAGCCGAGTGAAGGTGGCAGGGTGTTTTACATTCATTCCCATTTCTTGCATGGGACCTAAGCATGCAACCAAGGACACATATTTTAATTTTCAACCAATTTATATGCATTAGAGCATGTGTGCATGTAGTTCACATTTGAATTATGCACATAATACATTGAAAACTCAATTAATGCATAAAAATGTCCAAACGAACCCTGAAAAATCCCAAAAATTGACACAACACTCCTGTTGTTCTATGTTGACACGAGATTTTTTTAAAGCAATAAGAGGCAATGGATATCGTTTTGTCCCAAAAGGTTGGACGTTCCCTACTGAAACCATGAGGCTTGTTGTGAGAAGCTCTGGTTTGTGAGCAGCATATCCCCAAACCTGCCCCAAATGGGACAAAAAATTTACCATGGCATGTTGATGCCGCTCCATGATGGCATGCCAAGTTTCATGAATTTCAGATGAGTTTTGCATTTACTAGAATTTAAAAACCAGGTATCTCAATGTTTGCGGCCGAGTGACGATGACAGGGTGTTTGACATTCGTCCCCATTTCTTGCATGGGACCTAAGCATGCAACCAAGGACACATATTTGAATTTTCAACCAATTTATATGCATAAGAGCATGTGCGCATGTAGTTCAAATTTTAGTTATGCACATAAATGCATTGAAAAACTCAACTAATGCATAAAAATGTCCAAACGAACCCCGAAAAATCCCAAAAATTGACACAACACTCCTGTGTTCTATGTTGACACGAGAAATTTTTTCAAAGCAATAAGAGGCAATGGATATCATTATGTCCCCAAAGGTGGGACGTTGCCTACCGAAACCATCAGGCTTATTGTGAGAAGTTGTGGTTTGTGAGAAGCATATCCCCAAACCTGCCCCAAATGGGACAAAAAAATTTACCACGACATGTTGATGCCGCTCCATGATGGCATGCCAAGTTTCATGAATTTCAGACGAATTTTGCATTTACTAGAATTTAAAAACCAGGTATCTCAATGTTTGCAGCCGAGTGATGGTGGCAGGGTGTTTTACATTCATTCCCATTTCTTGCATGGGACCTAAGCATGCAATCAAGGACACATATTTGAATTTTCAACAAATTTATATGCATTAGAGCATGTGCGCATGTAGTTCACATTTGAATTATGCACATAAATACATGGAAAACTCAATTAATGCATAAAAATGTCCAAACGAACCCCGAAATATCCCAAAAATTGACACAACACTCATGTTGTTCTATGTTGACACAAGATTTTTTTAAGTAATAAGAGGCAATGGATATCGTTTTGTCCCAAAAGGTTGGACGTTCCCTACCGAAACCATCAGGCTTGTTGTGAGAAGCTCTGGTTTGTGAGAAGTATATCCCCAAACCTGCCCCAAATGGGACAAAAAATTTACCACATCATGTTGATGCCGCTCCATGATGGCATGCCAAGTTTCATTAATTTCAAATGAGTTTTGCATTTACTAGAATTTAAAAACCAGGTACCTCAATGTTTGTGGCCGAGTGACGGTGGCAGGGTGTTTGACATTCATTCCCATTTCTTACATGGGACCTAAGCATGCAACCAATGACACACATTTGAATTTTCAACCAATTTATATGCATTAGAGCATGTGTTTGTAGTTCACATTTGAATTATGCACATGAATGCATAGAAAGCTCACTTAATGTATAAAAATGTCTAAGAAGAACCCCCAAAAATCCCAAAAATTGACACAACACCCCTGTTGTTCTATGTTGACACTAGGAAAAAAATTGAAATCGAGAAGAGGCAATACATATCGTTTCGTCTAGAAAGGTGAAACGTTCCCTATATCGGGCTTGTTGTGAGAAGCTCTGCTTTATGAGAAGCATATTCCCAAACCTGCCCCAAATGGGACAAAAATTTTACCACGGCATGTTGATGCCACTCCATGACAGCGTGCCAAGCTTCATGAATTTGAGATGAGCTTTGGATTTACTAGAATTAAAAAACTAGGTATATATCTCAATGTTTGCGGCCAAGTGACGTTGGCAGGGTGTTTGACATTCATTCTCATTTCTTGCATGGGACCTAATGAAGCATGCAACCAAGGACACAGATTTGAATTTTCAACTAATTTATTATATAGTTAAAACAAGAGTCAAATAAGCCATCACGTTTGTCCACATGTGCTAATATTTTTTATGCCGTTAGATTAGAATAGTAACGGCTAAGATTTAAAGGATTTTACGTAACATCATAAAATATGTGTATCAGTAGTATTGAACTTTTATGGTGTCACGTTATAAGGTTACATATAACTACGGTTGGTACATAAACCAACCATGACACGTATGAATACGTGAACATAACGTAACACATGCATATCCAGTCGGTCGGCTTTGGTCACGTGTACATGCCTCATATACAAAAGAAAAACACACGGACACATATTCATGCATTGCCTAATTGATTTTCATGCCATGATTGATTTCTAGCAAAGACACAACTTCAATTGGACTACAACATGTACAAGCATTCTATCCAAAAAAAGAACACGTACAAGCATCATATGTCCATACGAAAACGACTGATATAAAGAGAGGACAGTAGACAACATCAAACCACATATGCACATCAGACCCATCGGCGACAAAACAATACGCTGCGATGGCCAGCCAGCGACGGCCAGCACCCAAGTAGCATAAACGACAAAACAATATGCTGCGATGGCTAGCAAGCGAGGGCCAGCCCCCAAGTAGCATAAACACACACCACCATGGCCAGCCATCCTCCTACCGTATAGCACTATAGCAGCAAGCATTCAATACGTGTCTGTCACGCCGGCGGATTGAAGGTAAAGCGTACAATATGCACCCGCCATGGATTGAAGACTGAAGCATCTAATATGCACCAGCGACGCTCAGACGCCCAACATAATAGCAACACCATCAAGTTGAGGTAATATCAGCACTCCATGTGTGTTTAGATATTTCCATCTCAAGAAGTCTTGACAGCTTGAAGAACAACCTGTTTTTCCC
Source organism: Triticum dicoccoides (assembly GCF_002162155.2). Classification (NCBI taxonomy): domain Eukaryota; kingdom Viridiplantae; phylum Streptophyta; class Magnoliopsida; order Poales; family Poaceae; genus Triticum; species Triticum dicoccoides. The sequence goes on along the minus strand of NC_041393.1, from coordinate 370,121,528 downwards.
TAAAAAAAGAACAACATGTTTTCATGTATACTATAATTAAGTTATAATCACTTATTTTTATTTGACCTATAATAGCTATATTCAACATGTTCTATCTTTCCAACAACAATTACCAAGTACTCCCTCCGTTCCAAAATAGATGACCCAAATTTGTACTGGAGTTAGTACAAAGTTGGGTCATCTATTTTGGAACGGAGGGAGTATATCTCATTGTTCGGGTGAATAGCTCCCATGCGACGTCGTTGGTGTGAATTGTCTCTCATGCGACGTAGTTGGTTGTAATCGCTCTCATGCGACATCTTCATTGGAAAAAATAGCTCCCATGCGACACTACTGCCTAATCCAAAGACACATGTTTAAAACTCGAATCAGGTGATCGGGACCCACAGCATGGGACCCACTAACTTATCCAACTCAGCATTGGTCAGGTGAGCGGGACCCACAGCGTGGGACCCACTAACTTATCCAGGTCAGCATTGGTACAAGAGGACACCGAGCTGTGCCCCGAGCCATGCAGCACCCGAGCCCATCCTCCCCCCTCCCCCTCCCCGACCATTGTTGTTCTTTTTCTCCGGCGACGACGCGCAGCAACGCCGTTCCGGGCCACGACCTAGCAATGTCGAGCTCCGCTTCAGCCTCCCGCTGCTCATGGCCGCGCTATGGCGCAGTGCCCATGACAAGATGCCCTGCATGCCCACGTATCGCACCCCTGAAGCGGCTAGTCACAACGACCGACAAGAATGGCAACCTTGGGCGGGAATTCGTGAAATGCGAGGAGCAAACCAGAGCAGGGAAAGGTGAGATTTTACTTCTCAATATGCCAATTTTGGTTTTTGTCTCCCAATTTCATATTAGCCCATTTTTCCCCATCGGATTTGGGATTTAGGGTTCATCTTTCCGATTTCAGAAATTGAAGCAATGCACCCATTTTTGAGTGGCTAGATGAGTACATAGAGTGGATTCAACTGGAGGGTGCATCAGGGGAGCTCGATTTACCGTTGGAGGCGGAGAAGTTGGGCAAGTTTGGATCGGGCGCATCTGGATCCGGGGCCCCTAGATCTGGCAATTCCATCGGGGGCGCCCGCCCTTCCATTGGTGCTGAAGAAGTGACGGCAGAGCTGAAGAAGCTGAACAAGCAGATGAAGAAACTCATCGAATTGCAGAAGCAGGGCAATTTGATGGGGCTGATGGCCGCACTTTTTTATGTTTGTGTAATTGGTCTCGCATTTGTTTATGTGATGATAATTAGTCGTAAGTGAATAGATTGGGCATCATTTGTAATCGTAATGATATGTACATTTGAATAAAAGTGTTGCGCTGTATGAATTCGGCATGTCTTCTTCACTCTGTTTTGTTTTTTCAGTTCTTCAGTTAGTCATCAGTTTCAGTTTCAGTGGTAGAGGGAGAAAAAGAAAAAAAAATCGTCCCACAGTTGCCCGAAAAGGCCAGGCCCATATAGAAGTTACGTAGGGCCCGGGCCGAATAGAACATACCCAGGCCCGTTGATAAAAGAAGTGTAGCTAGTGCAAAAAAAGTGCACACGGTCATTGACATCAATATATCTTTTCGGCTTTAGGTTATTTTACAAATTTTAAGTTTCCTGCCTTCACCTTTTTTTAGATAACTCATCTGATAATTATTTGAGCTATTTTTATGCATAAGCTATCGTGTCCGATTGTAGGGTCCCGTGTTGTTTCGGCTAAAACAAAAGGTTGGTTCTAGTTAGCAGTCTAACTTGTAGTCTTTGTGAACCAAAAAAGTTGCATTTGTTTGGTTCTAATTTATTTCAACGAAGCGCCATTTTTATTGCATATAGTGCATAAAACATAAAAGGAAGATAATTAACTAGACACGTGCTAACAACAACTTCTATGATTGGATCATGTTTTAGTGCATTTTTTAGTACACATGGCCACATAAATAAAATGCAATGGAGAAACTTTAGGACCAAAAAAACATATAGATAGATAGAGGGGCATCGGGTACCCTAGTAGCATAGATAGATAGAACATATAGAGGGGCATCCCCCCACTACATATAGTTCATAAAACATGAAAGTAAAATAATTAAAACTAGATATATAGAAGACACGGGCACACACACCCGAACCAACACAAACACAAACACAAACTAGATAGATAGAAGACTCGCACTTGAACAACTCCTTGGCCCCTCCACCTTGCCACTCCTTGGCCCCTCCTCCTTGGGCCCCTCACTCGTCGTTCTCCGGCATCTGGTAGGGGAGGCTGTGCATGCCGTTGGGGTGAGGGAAGATGTGGTGGAAGTTGGTGAAGATGTTGTAGGTCGTGAACGCGATAAACTCGCATCCACACCAGAACACCTGGCCGAGGAGGTGGTGAGCGTCGTAGGGGTTGGTGAAGGTGACGTGGAGGCCGATGACGAGGCCGTTGGCGTTGCCATCGTACTGCTCGTGGAGGTGGAACATGGGCGGAGTGCCCGGAGGGAGGTGGCGGTAGCCGGCTTGGAGGAAGAAGCGAGCCAACTCTCTAGGGCCCCTCCACCTAGAGATGGCCCACACCCTCAGGCTATTCTCGACGATGACTCCGGCCGGGTACTGCCTCTCCGGCACGGTGCGAGGGCGACGGTAGGTAGGGCCATTGAACTGCATGGTGGCTCGAGTGGTGGATTTGGCTCGAAAAGAAGAAGGGGAGGAGGCTTGAGAGATGAGTGTGAGAGGATGAGGAAATGGTGCCCTTTTATAGCCGCGTTGCAGCTGTGGTCAATGTGTACACGGTGCCTTCTGGATCGTTTTCTCTTCTCCGTTCGCACTGGCATAAGTAATTGCAGGCATTAATTCAAAAAACGGCGGCCAGAGCATCCAAAGAGGCATGGGCAGCACAGGCGAGTTGCATCGTTTCGTGCACTTGCATCGGCGGTGACGTCGCGTGGGAAACAGGCCCGTTCATCCGCACCACCGACGCGTCCGTCTCGTTCAAACATGCATTTGTTAAAATAGCTTAGATGCAACGTACCTATACGCTGCGCCCCTGCCGTGCTTTACTGCGTCGATGCGTGCATGCAATGGTGGGCTAGGTGTTCACGAGCAAAGAATAGCTAGGCTGCGACGTTGCATGGCATGCATGGGACAGGGATGGCCCACATGTCATTGACCCTCTCGCATGCAGCCCATCCCCCTCTCGACGGCCGTTCGCACGCACGCCAGGCTCTGCCGGGCCCGATCCGCTCGGCCCAACGGTCACTTAGATGATCCCCCGCTCAACGTTATCTGTTCGTCAGAGAGAAAAAATGGTGGCTAATCAGATTGGAGCCCACGGATCACCCCCACGGAATCCTTCTAGAAGGCCTATCCGACGGCCGCAGTTTGGCGTTAGGGTTAGATCGACGGTGGACGTTTGGCGCTAGGGTTACATGGGGTTTGGAGGCAGTCAACGGGGTTTTGAAAGGTTTGACCGAACATTCAAATGTGTATAACTAATTCAAAAAAAATCTAAAAAATGAAAAACCTGCGCATATAGCCTTTTTATGTTACATAGTTATGATATAAAATGATAAACTTGATCTAATGATCTTTGCTTGAAAAAACCTTCACAAATTGGACTATCTCGACTGAGGTTGCATGGAGTTCACAGGAGTGAGAAGAGGGTTTGAGGTTTTGAAAATGCAAAAAAATCAAAAACATCACCTTAGCTTCATTTTAGAGTGACTAAGGAGGATCTGAAGTTATTTTTGCATTTAAAATTTTTAAACTTGTTTTATTGCTAACTTTGTATTAAAGGGTGTTTTTTCAAAAATAAATTAAATAATATGAATACTTATTCAAAAAAATGTGAGACTTCGTATTGATCCTATATAGGTATAATATAAGCTAAGAAAATCTTTTTTGGGTGATTTTGAGAAGGTCGAAAAAAACTTGCTTAGAAATGGGGCCGTTTTCCCTTACTTTGGAGCCTGTTTGGACAACATTGTCCGTGACTATGAGTTGGAATTCACAAAAAGGGTTGGATTTATGAACTAAAGTGCATAGTAGTACATAAAACGATGCAACATCACAGAACAAACAAATGAACTCAAAAAATATTGAAGATAGGTTCAAATTTGAATATCGGTTCAAATTTGAATTTTATTTCAAGTCAAATCAACATCATAGCACATAAGTTATCACATGAAAGAACATAAGTTTTCACATCAAATGACAACAAACTTAAGTTTTCACATCAAATTTGAATGTTTTCGACTCTATTTCTTTTGCTTCTCTCTACCACTCGATTTCTTCTGCTTTTTTCCACCGTTTGGTTCCACGGCGCATAGTTTGTTGATGCTGATGCTCTTGCTTTTTGGCCCCTTGCAAACTCCACTAGGCCCCCTCAACTTTTGCACCTGACCATGTCTCACTTCTTCAGTTTGCACTTCTGCAGATTGAGTAGATGGCACACATTGTTCAACTACTTCAGTTTGCAACTCAACACTTGGCAGCACAACCTCCAAACATGGCAATACAGTTGTCAAAGCAGATTCGAATGGCAGCACAACAGTTGCTTCATCTGCAACAGTTTCAGATTGCCCTAGCGTCTGCAAAACAGATTCAGTATGCATCACATCGTCCAAAACACAAACACTTAGCTCATGTTCAGCAGTAACAGTTTCAGTTAGCTCCATATCTTTGTCACCAAACATTATCTGCTTAGTGCTCTTCCTTCTATAGCCACCGAGTCTTGCTTTTTTCACTGGCCAGCATTGTTCAACAACAAGCGGTGGGGCTTTTTCTGCACGCTTCCTCCTAAAAAATAAAGCATTTGACTTGGTTAGATACTAGAACAAGTAGCAAAATCAAAAACTTGCAAAAACAGTAACATAAACATACTTTGGCCTCTGAGGAGTGTAGATGCACTTGGATGAACCAATTCTGTGCCCAAGTACCTCACACAACTTGCACCTATTTTTGTTACCTTTTTGAGCCCTTTTGGGCTTATCATTCTTTTCCTTTTCCTTTTTCCCCTTCTTACTACAACCACCTTTCTCAAACCAAGCTTTGAATCTGCTATGTTTAGGCCTCCCAGCCTTTCTTCTAGTGATAGGGGGACACAAGGTAAATTCTATTTCCACCTCAGGCCACTGAGATTGGTCAGTCAGTGCAGGAATTGGACTTGCATATGCAGCTTTGAATTTTTGTACTGAATAATACTCATGCAAATATGGGTGCATATTTAACCTGGGTTTAGATGCCAAAAAAAGTATGGAATGCTCACATGGTTTTCCAGTGTGTTGCCACTCTTGGCAAGTGCACTCATGCAACTCGGTATTTACCACATGCCTCTTGCCACTCTTTGTATCTCTAACTTCAGCACCCCACAAGGAAGATTTCTCAACAGATAGATGTGAAAGATTTCTACTCCTGTTGACCACCTGTTGTACCACTGCTGGAAGCTTGTCCCCTTCCAAAATATTAGCAATTTTTCCTCCCAACTCCCACAAACGCATGATCATGATTCTTATTTGGTCCACCATGTCATGCACAGGCAAGTCTTTCAAATGCTTCACTTTGTTGTTAAAACTTTCTGCCAAGTTGTTATTTATATGATCACATTTTATGGCAGTATTAAAACATGATCTATACCACAACAGAGAATGGTGGGTGTTCAACCATGAAGCAAATTCATTATCACTACATGATGCCAATATCTTACCAAGGTGATAGGAATGTGTCTGTCTGGTGTAGGATCTTGCTGCTGGCCACATGCGCCCAAATTCATCTCCTCTGAATTTTTTTATCAGATTCATCCACATATGTCCAAAGCACTCCCTCTGCTCAGCATGGGGGAAAACACTTTTTACTGCATTTTCCAACCCTTTACATGCATCTGTGTGGATGGCCAAAGGAGAAACTGGCCCTATGCATCTTTTTAGTTGCATCATGAACCATATCCATGATGCCTCTGTCTCTGATTGAAACATTCCTATTGCAATTGGGAACATCCAGTTGTGTCCATCTAGAGCATTGCATGCAGCCAACTAACCATTCTACTTTCCAGTCAAAAAAGATGAGTCTATGCTCAAATATGGACGACAACCTGCTTTGAATCCATCTATGCAAGGCTTCAAACACATAAAAACTTGCTGAATAAAACCTTGCCATCCTCTGTTACCTCTGTATCTATCTCCACCACACTCCCAGGTGACCTCTTCTCCACCTCTGCTTTAAAACTATACAACATCCTAAATGTATTTGCCCAGTCACCATACAATGATTTCATGGCCCTTTGTTTTGCTTTCCACACTGTGGTATATTGCAGCTGGATGGGGTACAACTTCTCCAAGTCAACTTTAAGCCTCTTTGCAGTAGTGTTTGGAGTCTTGGCTAAAATAGGAGTAATCTTCTCTGTAACCCAAAGTTGTGATGTCATCTTTGAAACTCTCTGTGAAGTGGTCATACATGTATGCTGGTGTGGTATTTGATTTACCCTTACTGTACTTCCATCAGGTTGTAGTCTGGCAGACAAGTACCATTTGCAAGGATTGCCACCACCATCATAACCTTTGCACCGAGCATAAAATTTCTTTCGATCAGTCCACATAGTCTTGGCATCAAACTCTTTTTTCACTGCATAGGTCCTGAAAGACATCCTAAACTCCTTCATGCTTGGCCACAACTTTCCCACCTCAATAACTGGGTTCTCTTTGTCATACAAACAAACCAGCTCATTATCATCTGCATCATCCACATCATCTGCAGCCTCTCTCATCAGGTGTTCTTCATCCTCATTTGCATTTCTAGGGCCTGTGTTACCTTCAGCTGGCAAAGAACTGTCATCCTTCTCCTTATCTTTGTCATCAACTTGAATGCCAAACATTTCGGCCATATCAATGTCAGATATTGGTGTAATGACCAAATCTGTTTTTTCATTCAACTCTACTACATTCCAGTCAACAACAATCTTCCTAGCACCATGGGTTCCCTCCTCTCCATCTGCATCAATCCCAATATCTTCAGCTACTATAGTCGGTTCAGTCAACAATGCCAACATCTTCTTTTGTGAAACCCACTCATCATCTTCCATCTGTGCAGCCATCTTTGATGGTACATAACCAACTCTGGAATGAGTTTGCAGATCAATTAGCTCTGCATAAAATGTTATTTGTTTGCTTGCCCATCCTCCTTGCTGATCAATTTCAGCAACCATGGATTCTCCATCTTCAATTCTCACATATTCACCATTATAGTTATCGAAACGTTGCAGAGATACCTCTTGTTCTGGACCCCAAACAATACTCTCCCCAATTCTCTCCACCAAATTGCCCACGGCCTTCTCCTTCATGATCTCCAATTCCTGGGGATCAACATCTGCAAAATCGACATCCAACCTCACGGTGGTATCTCTATCAATGTCTTGGACACTGCCATCACTAAGCTTGGCTTTACAGGGAAAAAATTCCACTATAATTGCGAATGTGGTGGCAGAACCTGAACCTCCCCTGTTTTGTCAATGGCAGGCAGTGGCGGCAGTCACTACCAAATCGAGTTCGATTCTAAATCGCCAAGAAAAGAGGGTGGCATTACCGATTTGAAGCACTGTCTCCTCGGGGCAGCCCGTCTCCTCGCTCCATCTCATCTAGCCCTCGCTCCATCTCCTATCCAATCAAGCAACAGGGGCAGCATGAGGCCACAGATTTATTCAAAATTCAGTGGAATGGGAGTAGTGTTTGGAAAATACTCACTCGCAATAGCCGCTGCAGGGATAGGCGCTCCACCACCGGGCCGCGGAGAAGAAACAACCCCCGGATCCAATGGAGCCCGATTCTAAATCGCCAAGAAACAGAGGGCGGCATGAGGCCACAGATCCCCCAAAATTCTGGGGAGTGGGACTAGGGTTTCGGGCTCACCTCGCAATTGCTTTGCCGCTGCCGAGAAATGCGCTCCACCACCGCGGAGAAGAAACCACTGCCGCAGAAGATGCTTACGGCGGCGCCGCGCGCCCAGTCCAGCACGGGCGAGTCGAGCACGGTCACACAGTCACCGGTCGAGTCGTGGACGGTTGACTCTTGACTAGGTGGCCATAGGTGGACCCCACCAGTCAGAGCACATAACCCCCAGTGTCCTAACCAAATCTCAGCCTAACGGACAGCCAACTAGCCGCGTAAATGGTGTGTTGCATGGGAGCTATTTTTTCCAATGAAGATGTCGCATGCAAGCTATTACAGCCAACGACGTCACATGAGAGACAGTTCACACCAACGACGTCGCATGGGAGCTATTCACCCCTCATTGTTCATAGGGCCAAATAATTCATGCTATCTTTCATATCAAAGAGCAATCTATTTATGGATTCAACAATTTCAAGGTTGTGGAATCTACAAAAATACCGCCAACGAGCAATGAAAGTGAAATTATTTTTCATACAAATTAAACATAAAGAGGGTTAAAGGAGCTTTGGATATTTACCCAGATTATTACTGAGTTTCTCTAAAGGACACACTATAGGACATACAGATAAAGATAAACAGTGCTCAGGTATGTTCATAGTTCGGAAATAACTATTATACTATATTTACTCTTCGCTAACATGAAGATATGGTAGGTGTTGTATTCGACTCCAAATCAGTGACCATAAAGCTACTACAACTTGCACTTTATTTGACAAGGACACTGCAAGATTGCTTAATACATCTATCTCTAACTTGATGAGCTCATTCGATGGGAAATCTTAAGAAGCGCCGGGTTCAATGGAAGTAATCTCACCTTTGGCACACAAAACTATGTAGTAAAAAGAACGTTTGTGCCCGATGATAGACTTGAGATGCTCTACTGGAATGATAAAGCTGAGGTAAAGGTGCATTTAAGTATCGTGTCTAGAATTCCCTAACTAATTCACCTTACATATATTGGATTGAAATTTATAGATGATGAGGTGGACATCGTGTTAAAACATGAAACGAAGCAGAACATGCACAGATAAAATGGTGGTTGGTTTTTCCACTCTACACACTTCTAGATTTTTATAAATGAGTCTGATTTTAAATTTATATTTATTTTGCAGGAACATAATAATATAGCTTCAACTACCAAATTGCAACGTATCTGGTGCCTGTGAAATAGGAACCACATGGTAGTAATAATGGGACAAAAATAAACAAATATGGGTGTCAAGACAAAATAACATCATCGTCACGTGAGTTCCACAGTGACAAGAAAAGGAGACCGGATGTCAGATGACTCAGACACTACAAAAAAAATACACTTCCGTGATGATACGTGTTTGTCACAGTAGGTCACGTTTTTTGTCATGCATGTACATCCATGACGATTTTATGACAGAATCAAGATAGTCATACCTGTGTTGTCGTAGAAGTGTTCCATGACATTACCAAAATTATCATCACGGAAGTGTCCACTTCCATGACGATAAATCACGCATCACAGAAGTGCTTTCGTCAAGGGTGACCGACACGTGGCATCCATTGTAACGGAACACTGTTAAGCTATCGGGTCGGGTTTTGGATCCGATAACCCGTTAACAACCCCAACCAATGGGGATTTTCCACGTGTAAAATCATCATTGGCTGGAGGAAACACGTGTCGGCTCATCGTCGGGACAGATGTCATCCACTCATTGGGCGGAAGGCGCCTATGATACGTCGACACGTGGCACGGCCCAAGAGAGGCCCATTCCTGTGAAAAGGCCAGCCTAGTAAAAATTAGCAGGCCAGCCCATATAAGGCCTACTTGTGTCAGGTCCATTTAAGCCCACGGCCCATACGAGATGTGCCAATTCGGCTCGTTAATGGCCCGTTAAAGATTTGACACCATTGCAGCCCATCGTCAGTTCGAGCCCGTTAACTGCCCGCTATATATTTGGGCTCAATATCGGACCGATGAGATTTCGGCTTGTTAATGACCCATTTAATGGATGGGCCAATTTTCAGGATGTACATCTTTCGGCCTTTTAGCGACCCATTTAAATGTTGGGCTAATTTCCGGCCCGGTGAATCTTTCAGCCTATTGACGGCCCATAAATCTGATGGGCCATTTGTTGTCGGACCTGAGTTTCGACCTTTTAGCGGCCCATTTAAGTGTTGGGCCAATTTCTGGCCTGGTGTCACTTTCAGCCTGTTGACGGCCCATAAATCAGTTGGGCCATTTGTAGTTGGACCTGAGTTTTGGCCTTTTAGCGACCCATTTAAGTGTTGGGCCAATTCCCGGCCCTTTGTGCCTTTCAGCCTGTTAACGTACCATAAATGAGTTGGGCCATTTGTAGTCGGGCCTTAGTTTTGGCCTTTTAATGGCCCATGCCCTTCATGGTCCAATACCAGCCCGGTTTCTCTTTCGGCTTGCAAAAGGCCCACAACACAGTTGGGCCATTTACAATACGACCTGACTTTCAGCCTCTTAGCGGCCCATGGTCTTCATGGTCCAGTACAAGCCCACTGTCTCTTTCGGCCTGCTAAAGGCCTACAGTATAGTTGGGCCATATGTAGCCCAAACTTAGTAACGGCCCGTTAACGGCCCGTGAAATAAATTGGGGCCACCTGTTGCCCGCTTTGATGTCGGCCTGTTAACAACCCGGGAGGTAAGAGGGCCGACTATTAACTTTCGGCCTAGTAACGGCCCATTAACTTAATGGGCCCACTAAAGTTCGTACATGTCTTTAGGCAAAATTAGATAATTTGAGCCCATTACGATGAGCAATTATGCACCGGACCAAAACTGATAAAGCAAAGGTGCGGCATACAGGGAATAATGTTGCACATCCAGCATATATTATAGGAAATTACATCCACTGGGCAATCAAAGATTGATGCCAGTGCAAATAAATGAGCAGAACCTAACCATCTACAACGTCACAATCTGCAACCTCAGCACAGATGACGCCCATAAGAATGTGGGCAAGTTCTTTCTGCTTTGCTACACTGTCTCTGAAAACATTGATCAATTGTTGTGTCGCACGACTCTGCACCTCTGATTCATCCACCATTTCCATCATTGCTTCAGCCATTAATTGGTTCACAAACATACATTTATTCTGTTGCATTTGAGACAGAGGATACTGATAAGATTCAGATGGCGATTTTGGCAGGCTTGTATTATTGATAGTGGAGAGTGTCTTGACCACTGCATCATAACATAAATTAGGATGGGAACCAAACAGATTAATCATGAGTTATTGCCATATTACCTGGCCTAGATTTACTGGAAAGAAACAATGGGGTTGCCTTGCTATTTTCAGAGTTGTCTTCTTATGTTCAACAGCCTGCACAAAATTAACACACTAGCATTGCTATCATTGGCCAAGTAAGATAATAGGAAAGCAACATTGACACAACAAACGTTTGGGCAACTAGCCTACACCAAATTAACACAATATGGCACATCTATCATCAGCCAGGTAAGGTAGTACGAAAGCAACATGGACAAAATGAATGAATGGGCAACCAGAGAAGCACTACAATTCAGTAATGTGCGTGATATGAGATAGTACATTCATGCAGCTCAGTATGCAAAACTACCAGGCATTTTTCCTTACAAAAATCAACATTGGCGCCTTTAACATTTTGCTACAACTAATTTTAGATCGGATAAAGATTAGATTCACGCTGATTAACAAAATACATGTTGATGTAAAAATATAGTGATATACAACAGGTACTTACATCAGCATTGGAGCACAGAGAATTCCCGCAAGATATTTTCCTCAAATACGATCCCAATGGAGGAAGTATTATATCGTTTAACCTTATTTTCTAAAAGAGAGATGGGTAAGAAACATGTAGAAAATATGATCAGAATGCTACAAAATTTCATGATGCGAGGATACGCACACTCTTCTTAGAATGGAGTTGACATTCTTTTGCTGGACTGGAGCGGACTAGTTCTTTGGCCACTGGAATCTGCTTATTATCAGTGGGAGTTGAGTTTGTCTGTGCTGGAGTAGTATCTATGAAAAATGGAGTTGGTTTATTATCGCCTGGCGTTTGGATCTTTTGCAAAGACTTGGTTTGTAACCCTTTAGATTCTAACATAGCCGTCTTCCCCTTGCATGCCTTATATAGAAGAATGGTGATTCAGTTATAAAACATGCTACAACAGAGATGGAATAGGTACTGAAGAATAGAAAGGCATGACATATTGACATGTATTCCCTCCATCCGGAAATAAATGGACGTGTCTAGGCGTATTTTAGTTCTAGATACATCCAGTTTTATCCACTTCTGCGACATTTAATCCGGACAGAGGGAGTATGATGTAAGAGCTAGGGATACGACATGACAACGCAGTAAAAAAACACTGAAAAACCCACTGCAAAACCAAAGTATTCAAACCCACTGATATGAGATAGTACACTCATGCAACTCAAGATGCAAAACTACCAGGCAGTTTTTCTTACAAAAATCAACATTGTGGCCTTTAATCATACATTTTGCTACAACTAAATTTAGATCAGATAAAGGTTGGATTCATGCCGATTAACAAAATACATGCTGATGTAAAAATATAGTGATATACAACGGGTGCTTACATCTACATTGGAGCACAGATAATTCCTGCAAGAATCTTTCCTCATAAACGATACCATTGCAGAAATTCTTCTGTCTGTTAAGCTTATTTTCTAAAAGAGGGATGGGTAAGAAACATGTAGAAAATATGATCAGCATGCTATAAAATTTCATGATGCAAGGATACGCACACGCTTCTTAGAATTGAGTTGACATATTTTTGCTGGACTGGAGCGGACTAGTTCTTTGGCCACTGGAATCTGCTTATTATCAGTAGGAGTTTGGTTTCTCTGTGCTGGAGCAGTATTTATAAAAACTGGAGTTGGTTTATTATCTCCTGGCATTTGGATCTTTTGCAAAGGCCTTGTTTGTAACCCTTCAGATTCTAACATAGTCGTCTTCCCCTTGCATGCCTTGTATAGAAGAATGGTGCTTTAATTATAAAACACGCGACAGCAGAGAGATGGAATAAGTACTGAAGAATAGAAAGGCATGACATATTGACATGTATTCCCTCCATCCAAAAAAAATGGATGGGTCTAGGCGTATTTCAATTCTAGATACATCCTTTTTTATCCATTTCGGCAACATGTAATCCAGACGGAGGGAGTATGGTGTAAGAGCTAGGGATACGACAGGACAACATAGCAAAAAAACACTAGTTGTATGTAAAACTATATGCTAGCGGAATACGTACAGAAATAACTAAGGCAACATACACGTGCATGATTGGGAAAATAAGATGGCATTGCAACAGAGCACTAGAACATCACTTCAATGTAAAAAACATGGTATGGCAGACAGATGAAGTACATACTGATGAATAACAATGCATAAGATATTTAGAAGCATGATGTCCAAATTAAGCAGATGGCATTGCGGTAGAGTAGAATGACAGTACTTGAATTTGAAAACATTTTATCATGAATGGAATAGGTACTAAATAACAGGAAGGCATGACATATTTACATGCATGATCAGCATGCTAAGCACATGGCATTGCAACAGAGTAGATACACTCCAAGACATTATATGCATGTTGTACCCATATCACAGGCCAAGTTAGAGCAAGGACCTTGTGGGGTGAAGAGGATTCATCATCTTTCTGCAAGTCTTCTGAAGAACTGCCTTTACATGTTCCATCATATTGGGTATCATTGACATCAAGTTTATTGGCCTTTACATTGCTCCGTGAGGTTCTTGTGGATATATCAGTGTGTGCAATTATATCTGACATGCATGGAAAACAACTACTAGTTAGATTTATGTAAATGAGTGTCTGTAGGAGACGACATAAATAGTAGGACTGGGGTTAACTAGCAGCAACAGGTCTCATAAACTAAAGGGAGAACACAGATAAAAGCTACAGAATATGTATCATTTGTACTCGAGATTAACTAGATGGCACACAAAAGTATTAAAGAACAACATAGGTAATACTAGAAGTGGTATAATACTATAATCACCAGCCTGTGGGATAGCATTGGCTGATGGATGATAACTATGGAACAACGTTACCTAAAGAACAAGTATGTTAGCTGAACTATGGAACAACGTGAACTCCTGAACAAGACCCGTAAGAGATCAGCATGAATATACAGTGAAATGTGATGATCTATTTTCCGTGCTTAGATGAATAACAAAGCCATAAATGTTGCACACAAGTAAGATGAGGGTACAACCTATCTGGCTGCCATCCATAGGAGTGAGCATCATGTGCTGACTTGTCGATGGCCCTGCAGTTGTTGTGGCTGTCCATGTCGGGCACGCGCATTCGATGCAGGGAACTGTTGAGTGGGGACTGTAGCTCCCTTCTGGTGTATGCTTCCCTTGTTGGAGCAGCTGCGGTGAGTCGGAAGACGGTGTGTCTGAAGATGCAGATAACGCATAATGTTAAGAACGACATATCTCTTTGATCTGAAGAAATACACTAAGAGATCAACAACAAGGTATGAGAGTGGTCACATGTCTGTTGACTGAAGACTAAATTGGGGTCACACGATTTTATTTTATTTTGGTACTGTACGATCTACGCCGGATGGCTTGATGGCCGTCTTGTGCCTCCCGGCTGACACTGTTCGGAATCTTCCCCGAAGAGCCAGCGACCAACGGTAGAGCAGCCTGCCTCCGCCGTCCGTGGCCCCTGCCAAAACCCCGCTCCCCGCCCCACCGCACTGTCGTGGTTGCGCCGCTCCCAGGCCAATCCACAAAGACTCCCCGTCATCCAGATCCGGTGGCGGTAGTACCTTCAACCCACATAACTCTAAAAGATAGCCATCTAAGCACTGCTCTCGCGGTGAACTTGCGGCCCCGCACCCTTACGTTAGACACCAGCCAACTGACAGCCTAGGAGCTCCGCCACCTCGAGGGGTGCTGCTTCCCATTGGGAATCGATTGGCATAGAATAAAAATTCAGACAACTGACGCCTAAATAAAGTGATTTGAGATGAGGGTGCGACCTATATGGCGGCATGGTGAAGTAGGCAGGTCTAGCTGCTGAGTCGGTGAGGCCAGCACGGTTGCGGTGGCGACCGGCGACAAGGAAAGAGCGATGTCGTGATGGTCGACGGCTACGCGGAAGCAGCGCCAGGACTCTGGACGGATCCGAAGTTGGAGCCGCTCCGGCGCCGTGAACAACGGCGGGGGTGAGTTGGCTCCGGTACGGTTCACGCAGCCGTCGTCGAGGTGGCACCAGTAGCACGGAGTAAGAGGCACACGGCCCAGTGCACGAGGGAAATTGGACAGCGTCTCCGGCATTAGGGAGGAGGGCGGCTGTGAAATTGGTGCGGCGGGGGCGCCATGGAGGTGGGGCTGAGGTTTCGCGGCTCGGTAGAAGGGAGCTTCCCGGGGAGAAGGTGATTTGGCGCCCACGAGGTA
>NC_041393.1:370069007-370105610 GCF_002162155.2 Triticum dicoccoides | reverse complement strand
TGAGGGGGAGTTACAGTTATACCCTTGCCTATAGGCTTCTCGGCTTGGGTCTGTGTACAGAGGGTCGGGGATAGTAGAGTAACTTTGCTTCTCCCCAAATAGTGGGCAGGAGCGATTTCGGGCGAGGAGGGCGTGTTTTGAACTATAGTGGACGCGAGCGATTTCGGGCGAGGAGAGCGTGTTTTGAAATAGTGGGCGCGAGCTATTTCAGGCGAGGAGAGTGTGTTTTGCCGACCATGGTTCATGAATTATTCGGACATGTCATTTCGGCTGAGGAGAAGGCGCGCTTGGATGAAGTTACGAACCTACCCTTGATGTACAACGGGCAAATTGATGCGTGTCCCACATAGGACGGTAATTTTGCGTCTCCCATTTATTTGCTGGGCGAATTCCACCAAGCAGAGAGGATGTTTAACGGTTCGTTCAAATTTTGGGAGAACGAGCATCCACGTCTACCTTACCAAGTCGATTTGAATAATATTTTGAAATATTACCTTGCCACTTCTTTTTTAGATGGAGAGGTGATGCTCGAGAGTAATGTGTTTTTACATGCTCGTTGCTAGGGATTTACTATATGACAAATAGTTGACCCACTCAAAAATGCAAATCAAACCCAAAATGAAATATCTTGATTCAATGAACTAGCTCGTTCAGTAGGTCAAAATAGTGAACTAAATCCAAAATTGAACACCTCAATCGAGTAGCATGTTGTACAGTATTATAGTACGCCGTGAACATGTTAAAGTCAAATTAATGAACTTGTTTGATATATGCATATATCCGTTCATGTGTGGATTGCAGACAACATGTTCTCCAATTTAAATATTTGAATGCAAGTTTATATCGAAACATGGTTTATTATAGTCTTTGATGCATAAAACGCGACCCCCCCCCTCTCCCGGACTCCTGTTCTCTCTCTCTCTCTCTCTCTCTCTCTCTCTCTCTCACTCACTCTCGCCGACAATCTTCAATTCTGTCGCACGCATCCGACACAAAAACCTTGTTGGTCCCTCTCCCTTTCTCTCCATCTCTCTCTCTCTCTCTTTGTGTGTGTGGGGGGCGTCTTTCTAGTTCGCATTCATATATACACCATCTATAGGTCTCTCTCGCACACTATGTATGATACTCTAGCTAGTCCAAGCTAGATATCTTGGGTGCACTCATCGTACGCACACAAATTCCTTGGCTCTTTGCCCGTAACTCTCTCATGCACCACTATGTCGTCTCAGAGCTCTTCCCTCCTCTCTCAAACTCTCCATCCACCTGGGTCACACATACACATGCATATCTCACTCGCACTCGATAGGCCCATCTAAAACTCTATCTCTCTCCCTCGTTCTCTCTCCATCTCACACGCACACACACACATAATCTCATGCCCAGCTAGCCAAGTATGATGGTCTCTCACTCAATTGTAGGCACACGCAGTCCCCCCTATATGTATATGACTAGCTAATCTTAGTCTCCATCACAAACATGTGCATGGTCTATCTCGATTTCTCTCGGGGCTTCTTTCTATCGCGCACGCACTCCCCTCACGATCTCGAGGGGATCTATCTATCACAAACACACCCTCTCTCCCTCCCCATGCGTCCAAGCCATCCATGTGTCCCTCTCGACCTTTTTTCCTTGTTGGCCAGACCTCTATTGGACATGTGCTATAGGGGTGTCTCTCTCCGTTGCAAACAATCACACACTAGCTATCTTCGTGTATCTCCTCACCTTGCTTTTCCATCTCAGAGATGCATGCGTGATATGTTCGCATAAGAAACGAAAAAACACACACTCTCTCTCTAATTTATCGTTTGTTGTCACTTTCTCTTTCACACACATACTCTTTTTGCACACTTATTCATTCTCCTTCACACGCACTTGATCTTTCTCGACAGAGGCACTCTCTTCCGTCCATAGCATATAGATTTATTGAAAAGTCAAACATCACAAAGTTTGACCATGTACGTGGAGTAAAAGAATTACATCTAGTACGGCAACCATATACCATTAGATTCACCATGAGATGTAGTTTTGTATGATGTATCTTTGGTATTGTAGATATAAATAACATTTGCGTAAACCTAATTAAAGTTTCCAAAGTTTGACTTCTAAAAAATTTACATGCACTGCATTATCGAGCGGATGGAATATCTCTTTCCCCCTCTCAGCTAAATGACGCACCACTCAGCCTTATCGGGGCTCCTCAATCTCTCTCAAACTTTATTGGTCAGTTTGGTTCATGACCTGACCCTCATGCCTTGATGGTCGGTACTGCCTGGTGTGGACGTGAGATGTAAAATATTTCTGCCTGGCCAGGCTTGTGTGGTGCTGAAGTGTTTGGTTCATGCCTGGGCCAGGCAAAGCATCAACGTCCCATCAATCAATCCATGCATCAATTATTTAATGCTAATATCCATCGATGTTGCTATTAGCCTCGTGGCCGCACAACCAGGCACGGCCAGGCGTTCGAAATCGGTTGCTTGGGCCAGGCTACTTGCAGTGTCTGGAGTTCAGCCAGGCTAATTAAAGTGCAAGGGAACCCAGCCCAGGCGGGCTTTCTTTTTCACAGGGTAGCAACCAAACAAGCGTGCATGAAATCCAGCCACAACCCCAGGCCATCCAAAAGATGCTCACGACGCAAGCCAAATTGGCCTTATATCTCCCTATTTCACACATACACATGTCTCGCTCACGCTATACATATAGACCCATCCAACACTCTCCGCCCTTGTTCTCTCTCCATGTGACACGCACCCCCCTAAGTACCATAATCCCTCACTCCATCATAGGCTCTGTTTGGATCCATGGGTTAGAGTTAGTTTGGGTTAGTTTGGAGTCAACTAACCCAAAAGGATCCAAACAGGAGGGTTAGTTTAGGTTAGATGCATCTAACCCATCCAAAAAAACTAACCCATCCAAGAGGTGCTTATTTGGGTTAGTTCTTCTCAGGACCACTAATAAACACTTTTTTCTCTCGCTCTCCCCGCAGCAGATCCATCCCCACTTCCTCGAAGCTTCTCGTCCTCTCCCTCCCTCCCTCTCGCACCGCCCGTGAAGGTGCCTCGCCGTATCCGCGCTCCATCTAACCCTGCCATCCAAACACCTCTTTACTTAGAGTTAGTTCAGGGTATGAATCTAACTCTAACCTCTAACTGAGTTAGAGTATCCAAACATGGCCATAGGCGCAAGCACACCCCCCTCCTCCTAAGTATGATTATCTCTTACTAGCCATCAGGAACACATGTATTGTCTCCTTCCATCCAAACGTGTATCTCGATATCTCTCGGGGCATCTTCTATCGCGCACACACCTTGTCACTCGATCTCCCACCCATGTAGTCCCATCACGATCTCCAGAGGATCTCTCTATGACAAACATACACTCTCTCCTCCCCATGTCTGAATTTTCTCCGTACGTCTCTCTTGACCTCTCTCCCTTGTTTGTCAGACCCCTCTTGGCCACGTGCTAGGGGTCTTCCTCTCTCGGTTCCAAACAACCACACACTATCTCCTCACCTTGCCTCCGTTGTCGAAGATGCATGTGTGATATGTTTGATAAGACACGCATGCTTTTTCTCTACTTTTATTGTGTGTTGTCCATGTCTCTTTCACACACGCACACACACTTTTATCTCTCTCTCTCTCTCTCTCTCTCTCCTTAGGGACTCTGTCACGTCCATAAGCATATGGATGTTTTGAAAAGTCAAACCCCAGAAAAGTTTGACCAGGTATATGTGGAGAAAAAAAATTGCATCTGGAACGATCATTAGATTCATCACAACATGTACTTACTTCATACTATCGTTTATCTTTGGTATTGTAGATATAAGTAATTTCTTTATAAACTTGGTCAAAGTTTCAAAAGTTTGACTTAAAAAAATGTTGTAACTACATTATCGAACGGAGGGAGTAGCTCTTTCTCTCTCTCTCTCTGCTATCTCTCACGGGCCTCCCCTCTCACTCGAACTCTCTATACCGACGTATTATACGCTCATTGTGTCAGCGTATAGCTCTGTATATTTTTTAGTTGACTGGTCAACCAATCCACATGTTGTGTTGTCAGCTCGTGTTCTGTATCTTGGTGTGCTGGCGCATGTGGCAGTGGGTGAAAATAAGTAAACTAGAGGCCCATCTGACACGCGGTGAAGTAAACAAAGTTGAAACCACTCGGGGTAGCACCCCGCACGCTAGTAAATTGAGGGCGCATTGAGGACAAACTTCTTGCGCGCGAAGGACACACTCACGCACAATTCACCACTGCGCAGTGGCATGCACAGAAGGACGCACTCGCGCACACCCAGCACACAACACACACCAGCACACGTGTACACCGGCGTCGCCGCCGGTTGAGATGGACGGCGAGGCAGCCAACAAGCGAAAGCGGCTCGAGCCAAAACCGCATCCGGCGAGCCTAGACTTCATCAGCAGCCTCCCCGACGACATGCTGCTCGTCATCATCGGCCTCCTCCCCACCAAATCTGCAATGCGGACCGCCCTGCTCTCCCGGCGGTGGCGCCTCCTCTGGCGCTGCGTCCCCCTCAACCTCACCGCCGACAGCTACCTCTGCAACGGGGATTGCAAACGCATGGCCGCAGTCTCCAAGATTCTTTCATCGCACCCTGGGCCAGCCAGACGCCTTGACATCCGCATGTTCAGTACCAACTGCAAGGTCCAACCCAAGTTCGACGAGTGGTTCTTATCCCCCGCCCTAGATCAGCTCGAGGAGCTCAGCTTTGAAGCTGGACAATGTCGCTCTCTGCCGCTGTCGGTGTCAAAACCGGCGGATCTCGGGTAGGGGGTCCTGAACTATGCGTCTAGGCGGATGGTAACAGGAGACAAGGGACACGATGTTTTACCCAGGTTCGGGCCCTCTTGATGGAGGTAAAACTCTACATCCTGCTTGATTAATATTGATGATGTGGGTATTACAAGAGTAGATCTACCACGAGATCAAGGAGGCTAAACCCTAGAAGCTAGCCTATGGTATGATTGTTGTTCTGTCCTACGGACTAAAACCATCCGGTTTATATAGACACCGGAGAGGGCTAGGGTTACACAGAGTCGGTTACAATGGTAGGAGATCTACATATCCATATCCCCAAGCTTGCCTTCCACGCCGAGGAAAGTCCCATCCGGACACGGGACGAAGTCTTCAATCTTGTATCTTCATAGTCTTGGAGTCCGGCCGATGATGATAGTTCGGCTATCCGGACACCCCCTAGTCCAGGACTCCCTCAGTAGCCCCTGAACCAGGCTTCAATGACGACGAGTCCGGCGCGCATATTGTCTTTGGCATTGCAAGGCGGGTTCCTCCTCCGAATAATTTATAGAAGATTGTGAACACCAGGATAGTGTTCGGCTCTGCAAAATAAATTCCATCTTCCACCGTAGAGAGAATAATATTTACACAACTTCAATCTTCTGACGTATTTCGTGGCGTGACCTCACACCACAACCAAGCCTTTACTTGAATCATTTTTGTTATACCACCTCAGCGCGTTTAGCGAAGCGGTTTCCTTGGCACGTCTTGTCGAAGCAGAGATCGTGTTCCCCTTATTCCGGGATTCCCATCAATACGGATGTGGGTAACCCAACCGCGCCATTGATTGCGGCGCTTGGGAGAAAAGCGAGTTTTACCAGGTTGGTGGGGACGCATAGTTTCGTCCGCCCATATATAAGGGGATAAGGATCCACCTTTTTACCTGCGCCTTCTTCCTCCTTTGCTTATCCATCTCCGCGCACTCGAGCTCCAGCGCCCAAGTCCGCACATCTCACCTCAACCTTCTCCAACTATGTCCGGAGCGGGAGGCAAGTGTATGGCCTCCTCCGTTACGGAGGGGCACATCAAGAAGCTGCGCAGCGCTGGATATCTGTCCAGCGACATCGTGCACCGGCTCCCCGACGAGGGGCAGCTCATCCCCACACCCGGGCCCCATGAGAGGGTGGTATTCCTTCCCCATTTCCTCCGCGGACTGGGCTTCCCACTCCACCCCTTTGTCCGGGGGCTCATGTTCTACTACGGCCTGGATTTCCATGATCTGGCCCCGAATTTTATCCTCAACATCTCAGTGTTTATCGTCGTGTGCGAGGCCTTCCTCTGCATCCAGCCCCACTTCGGCTTGTGGCTCGAGACCTTCAATGTCAAGCCGAAGGTTGTGAAGGGCAGCCAAGCGGAGTGCGGAGGCGCCATGGTGGGCAAGATGCCCAATGTTACTTGGCTCGAGGGTGCCTTCGTGGAAACCATCAAGGGGTGGCAATCGGGATGGTTCTACATCACCGAGCCGCGTGACCCTGAATGGGCAACGGCCCCCGAATTCAGATCTGGCATCCCCACATGGCTCACCTCTTGGAAAGAGAGTGGCCTGACCTGGGGCGATTCAGAGGAGCTGACCGGACTCCAAGCCTGCGTCCAAAAGCTAGTGAACAAGAAGCTCAAGCTTGTCAACGTAGTCCAGGTCATGCTCATCCGCCGAATTCTCCCGTGCCAACAACGGGCCTTCAAATTGTGGGAGTTTGATCCGGCCCAGCACTGAACCTTGAGCAGGCTCTTTGACACTACATACGAAGATGCCTGGAAGGTGCTGTTTAAGGGCGCCAAGGCTCCCGCATCTGCTACCGAAGATCGCGGATTCAGCTCGCAGCGCCAGGCTAGCGAGGTAAGCGATTCTACCCTTTACGGGACACTTGTTTTCCATAGTTGGACTCTATGCGAGATCTAAACTCCCTCTCCTTTGACAGGACTGGTTGAAGAAGGCCGAGCAGACTAACTGTCCGGCCCCTTTGCCAGAAGACCCAGCGGACGCCCGCTTAACGGGGCTGCTGGTTCCGGCACCCCACGTGGTGCCGGAGAAGAAGGCCAAGAAGAAGGCCACGGGCACTCGGAAGAGTTCCCGTTTTCAGGTGTTATCGGACTCATCGTCCGATGACTCCGAGGCGGACTCCTCCCACGAGGACGAGGAGGAGAAGAAAGAGGCCTCTCCCCCAACGGGGGGAGGGAAGAAAAGGATGGCCTCCCCAACGAGGGAGGCCGAAGGGTCCAAGAAGGGAAGGACTCTTCCCCTAGACTGTTCCGCCAACGCCGGTGACGACGATGAGGATTGGTCTTCAAGGGCCAAGCCCCTGGCGAGATCGTAAGTATCTGGACTCCCAAATAACTTCATGATTTTTCTTTTTGCCACACGGTGTCTTTCTAATGCCGCATACAACCCTGCAGTCCGCCCAAGGACGATCTTCCCGCTTCGTTGAGCGGGTCCTTGGGTACGTCGGATGTGGACAGTACTTCACTTCCAACCGCCTCCACCCCCCGTGACGCCGACGACGCCGAGGTGAGATCCCAGAGAGGGACCCACCCGGAGGAGGAGGCCCCGGAGGTGCCACAGGGCAACCTCCTGTACTTCGTACCGGACTCCGCATCGGAACCTGCAGTGGTTCTGGAGTCCGGCGGGCGGCCCCTTCGTAAGAAGGGCAAGACCGTGACGCCAGTGGCCTCCGTCCAACCAGAGGCACCGGATAACTTGTTGGAGGCGCTCAACGGCGCTTCCATCAAGGAGGAACACCGCACTGTCATGAGTGCGGTAATTCAGAAGGTTCAGCTCGCCAAAAGCCTGCAGCAGCCTTCTAACAGGCTTTGAGGTAAGAATATTAATATATGTAAAATAGTACCGCATAGACAGTAGCCCCTGATGCTTGGCTCGGTGTTCGGAAAGAAAAGCCGGACTGAGAATCTAAAAAGATATACGCAGGAGTCTTAAAAAATAAGTCAATATGGGATTGCAGGCTGTGCTGCTGACCTCTACCGCACTGACTGCGGAGGTCGATGCTTTGAAGCAAAGCCTCGAGCGGTTCGAGAACGAGCTCGGCCATGCCAAGAAGCAGCTCGAGGACAAGGAAGGTGAGTAATACCTTATTAAAGTTGTACCTTACAGAAAAGGATTTGGTTGCAAGAGAAATGACAAGGATAACGTGGGTACTTCAGGGGCCACGAACGAGGTGGCGACCCTGAAGGAGGCGGTGTCCGCGGTCGAACGTAATGCGGCCGTGGAGCGTGCTGGGCGACAGAAGCAGGAGGCGCGGGTGGCGGAGGTACAGCAAGAGCTCCAGGCTCTCGTGGAAAAGCATGAGAGTTTGGAGCGCGACTCGAAGACTCGAGAGTCCGAGCTTGCATCGGCTCTTGAGAGTGCCAAAGCCGCTAAGGCCGAAGCCCACAAGGCCCTTCAAGAAATCGAGGCGTTGAATAAAATAGCGGCGGGTAAGGCATTTTTCATGCAAAGCAAGCATGTGAATGTGAATTACCTGTTACTTACCCGAATTCGGAGCTCTCCAGGAGCGTTCGCAGATCTGCCCTGCAGCGTGTCCGATGCTGCCGCTTTCTACAGGGCCGAGGAGGGGAGCTCAATGGAGAAGGTCTTCTGGTCTCAATATGCTGAGGCCGGACATCCGGTGCTCCTTAGCGACCAGCTGAAGCAGCTGGTCGAGCTCCACAAGGTGGCTGAATAGGCCATGAAGGGCCTCATAGTTCGGCTGTGGCCCAAGGAGGCCATGCCTGGGAGCTACTTCGGCCTGGTGCGGCGGCTGGTGGATGCTTGTCCATGGGTTGAGGTCATCAAGCGATCCGCCTATATTGAAGGTGCCCGTCGGGCCCTTGCCCGTGCTAAGGTGCACTGGGGCAAGATGGATGCTGAGAAGCTTGTGACGGACGCTCCACCGCCGGGCAAGGAGTATCGCACGCCCGAGATGTATTATAAGGGTGTCCTGAAGGGTGCCCGCATTATTGCGGGTGAGTGCTCCAAAAATGTAATATTTGAGTAGACTCGCATTTTGTTATCCTGTGCGCTGAAAACTTTGTTCATATGCGCTAAGCAACGCTTGTTGATTTAAAATATTACCTTCTGTGCGACTGTTTATCAAATCTGAGAGATGGCAAGTCGTCGGCTTCAGCCCCCATGCCACGAGTGCTGGGGTGTTCGGGATAAATTTGAGCACTCTTGTTCCCATATTTGGGTCCATCTAGGGAGGCGCTCAACACAACGAACAAGGCAACCGGACTTACAATGCTTGAACACTCTCACTTAGCCATAGAATTCTATAATTTTAAATTTCGGCGAAGCCCCTAGTGTTCGGAAGGCCGAATTTGGGCGCTATCCACGCCTGGGCCGAACAAAGCCGGTTCCTCGCTCTAAGCGGCATAAGTATTTAGGGACTCGAAAAAACCTCTCGAACAACGACCGGCTCTCGCCTTATCATGACGGTCAGTTTTAGCTTTCTCCACTGAGGCGCTCGCCCAGCTCAACTGGGGCGCAATCGCAGTGGTTCTCCCAGTGCTACCTTAGCCGATACAACGGAACATAAGGTACCAAAACATGGGAGCCGGGCAAACCCAACTATTTACCCAAGACATGATTCGGAGCCGATGCATATAATGCTAGAAGTTCGGGGTGCCGCACTTGTGAAAGTGTTCGGACTTATCACACCATAATGTGGGGAACTTAATCCCCTGGTGTATTTACCGTACCAAAGTGTACGGATGCGACATGTCATAAATGAACATATGTATAAGAAAGGAATGCAATTATAAGCAAAAAGGTGCTGCATTGTTTATTTAAGTAATACTGCCATGAATGCAGAACGATACAAATAGTGCGGTAAGCAAGGGATGAGACTATTAAACATGTTCCCCTCCAGGGGTAGGCTGCGGGATGGTGTATAAAACAGATTTAATGCTCGTAATGGAGACCACCTGAATATTCGTCGTAGCCTTTCTCCTCCCCTGGCTGTTGCATCGTGAGTTCGGCCAGTCTAATGTCGGACAGGGCCTCTGGTGAACGGAGTCCTGTGGGTAAGAAAGAAAAAGATAAAAAAGAATAACACACTTGGGAGCCCCTGGTGTGGTTAAGCCGCATTCTGGGCCAGTCGTTGTCGTGCCCCTCCCCCTATGCCCATGGTATCTCCAGAGCGTAATGATGTACGCGAAGGACTGGTCTTGCAATTTTGCGAGGGCTGGGGTTGGGGCCGCATTGCTACGCGTGCTCGGAACGTACCAGGTGGTCTTGTTGTAGGTTACTTCGGGCGCGTTTAGCCGTGTCCGGTCGCTTAACGGCCGAACTCGAGAATTGCCTTAAGAGGCTGCATTGTACTTCTGCCGCGAGAGCCGCTGTATGTTCCTCCGTTCGTAGGGAGCGTTCAGTGTTTCCGTTGACCGTGATGACTCCTCGAGGGCCTGGCATCTTGACCTTGAGGTATGCGTAGTGCAGCACCGCGTTGAACTTTGCAAACGCGGTCCGTCCGAGCAGAGCAAGATAGCCGCTGCGGATCGGAACTATGTCGAAGATTAACTCCTCGCTTCGGAAGTTATCCAGGGATCCGAAGACCACTTCTAGTGTAACTGAGCCTGTACAATTGGCCTCTACACCTCGTATGACGCCTTTGAAGGTCGTCTTTGTGGGTTTAATCCTTGAGGGGTCTATGCCCATCTTGCACACTGTGTCCTGATAAGGCAGGTTTAGGCTGCTGCCGCCGTCCATCAGGACTCTGGTGAGGTGAAATCCATCGACGATTGGGTCGAAAACCAATGCGGCGAATCCGTCGTGGCGGATGCTAGTGGGGTGGTCCCTTCGATCAAAAGTGATCGGGCAGGAGGACCATGGGTTGAACTTCGGGGTGACTGGCTCCATCGCGTATACGTCCCTGAGTGCACGCTTCCGCTCCCTCTTGGGTATGTGGGTTGCGTATATCATGTTCACCGTCCGCACTTGTGGGGGGAAACCCTTCTGTCCTCTATTGTTCGGCGGTCGGGTCTCTTCTTCGTCATCGCTATGTAGCCCCTTGCCATTGTTTTCGGCAATTAGCTTGCCTGCCTGCTTGAATACCCAACAGTCCCTGTTGGTGTGGTTGGCTGGCTTTTCGGGGGTGCCGTGTATCTGGCACGAGTGATCGAGTATTTGGTCCAAATTGGACGGACCCGGAGTTGTTCTTTTGAATGGCTTTTTCCGCTAACCGGGTTTGGAGCCTCTGAATCCGGCATTGACTGCCGTATCCTCATTATTGTCGCTGTTAATGCGGCGTTTGTTCTTGTTGCGACGCGACCTTCCATTGCGGTCCTTGGTATCCGGACTGCCAGAATTTTTGCTGAGGTTGTTGCTGCGGGCTAGCCAGCTGTCCTCTCCCGCGCAGAAGCGGGTCATGAGTGATGTGAGGGCTGCCATGGATTTCGGCTTTTCCTGTCCCAGGTGCCGGGCAAGCCACTCGTTGCGGATGTTATGTTTGAAGGCCGCGGGGGCCTCCGCATCCGGACAGTCGATGATTTGATTTTTCTTAGTTAAGAACCGTGTCCAGAATTGTCTGGCCGATTCGTCTGGCTGCTGAATTATGTGGCTTAGGTCGTCAGCATCTGGTGGTCGCACATACGTGCCCTGGAAGTTATCAAGGAATGCGGCTTCCAGGTCCTCCCAACACCCAATTGATTCTGTTGGCAAGCTGTTAAGCCAATGCCGAGCTGGTCCTTTAAGCTTGAGTGGGAGGTATTTGATGGCGTGAAGATCGTCACCGCGGGCCATGTGGATATGAAGGAGATAGTCTTCGATCCAAACAGCGGGGTCTGTTGTGCCATCATAGGATTCAATATTCACGGGTTTAAACCCTTCGGGGATTTGATGATCCATTACTTTATCTGTAAAGCATAGTGGGTGTGCGGCGCCTCTGTATTGGGCTATATCACGACGGAGCTCAAGCGAGCTTTGTCTACTGTGTTCGGCCCGGCCGGACTTGCTGTGTCCGGCGCGACGGTTGTTGTCACGTATCATGGGGCGCCCACGCAATCCGTAGATCGATCTTGATTGTCTTGCCTTATCCTCCAATACATCTCGCAAGTCCGGAGCGTTCCCCTATGGCCTTGTGCTTTTCGAGCGATGCCGGGGTACGGTTCTAGTGGAGGGCCTAGGGGCCTCTCTGTCGCGGCCACGAGGTGGCCGGTCAGCCGTATTGTGCGCTGGTGATGCAGGTTTATATGCCACCTCCTCTAATCGGGGGAGCAACTTGCGTTTGGGGTAGCTTTTGGAGGGGCGTTCGTGCTCATGCTCTTCGGCCGCAAGGACTTCAGTACATCTGTCGGCTAGCAGATCTTGATCAGCTCTAAGTTGTTGCTGCTTTTTCTTGAGGCTGTTTGCCGTGGCCATAAACCTGCGTTTGAAACGCTCTTGTTCAACGGGATCCTCAGGCACGACAAATTCGTCGTCGTTGAGGCTTGCCTCGTCTTCGGAGGGAGGCATTTAATTATCATCCTCTACCTCTTCGTCTGCCGCTCTCTCATGAGGGCTGGCTTCTCCGTCCTCCTGTGCTGAATCTTGCTGGAGGGGGTTGTCTTCGGCACTGTCTGGGGTATTATTATCTCCGGTGCCGGAATCTCCATTCTTGCTGTGGCGGGATTTAGAGCGGCGCCGCTGACACCGGCGCTTGGGCTGTTTCTTGGAGGGGTCTTCCTCCGCTGTTCCCTCGCCATTCCCATCCTTTGGGATATCCACCATGTATATGTCATATGACGAGGTGGCTTTCCAGTGCCCAATAGGCGCTGGTTCTTGGTCATCTCCGGCCTCGTCGTCCATACTGTCGATGTCTTCAGAGTCGAAGTCTAGCATATCGGTTAGATCGTCGACAGTGGCTACTAAGTGGGTGGTGGGTGGGCCTTGAATTTCTTCGTCGTCCGCATCCCAACCGTCCTGACCATAGTCCGGCCAGGGCTCTCCTGATAACGAGAGATACTTTAGCGAACTCAGGATGTCGCCGAAAGGTGAGTGCTGAAAGATGTCCGCAGCGGTGAACTCCATGATCGGCGCCCAATCAGATTCGATTGGAGGGTGCGTAGGAGGTTCAGAGTCCGGCAAGGAGTCCGGCACCTCGGAGTCACGAGCTTCACAAAGGACAAGGTCAGTATTCGGCTCTATCGCTGTAGAGGTTGCAGCCCCCGAGGCGGTGTCTAACCACCCGTCCTCGATCTGCACAACCGGCCTCGAATTGAGGGTCGGAGCGGACTCGTGTGCGGCCTCTAGGGCACTGTCCGGCAGCAGAGCTAAATCATGCCCATCGTGACACTGCGGCGCGCTCGGCTATGGCTCGAATCCATCGAAGATCAAGTCTCCGCGGATGCCAGCTGTGAAGTTTAGACTTCCAAATCTGACCTGGCGGCCAGGGGCGTAGCTTTCGATCTACTCCAGATGGCCAAACGAATTGGCCCGCAGTGCAAAGCCGCCGAATACGAAGATCTGTCCGGGGAGAAAAGTCTCACCCTAGACCGTGTCGTTGTTGATTATCGAAGGAGCCATCGAGCCTATCGGTGACGACACAGAGGAACTCTCAATGAAAGCACCAATGTCGGTGTCAAAACCGGCGGATCTCGGGTAGGGGGTCCCGAACTGTGCGTCTAGGCGGATGGTAACAGGAGACAAGGGACACGATGTTTTACCCAGGTTCGGGCCCTCTTGATGGAGGTAAAACCCTACGTCCTGCTTGATTAATATTGATGATGTGGGTATTACAAGAGTAGATCTACCACGAGATCAAGGAGGCTAAACCCTAGAAGCTAGCCTATGCTATGATTGTTGTTCTGTCCTACGGACTAAAACCATCTGGTTTATATAGACACCGGAGAGAGCTAGGGTTACACAAAGTCGGTTACAATGGTAGGATATCTATATATCCGTATCGCCAAGCTTGCCTTCCACGCCAAGGAAAGTCCCATCCGGACACGGGACGAAGTCTTCAATCTTGTATCTTCATAGTCTTGGAGTCTGGCCGATGATGATAGTTCGGCTATCCGGACACCCCCTAGTCCAGGACTCCCTCAGCCGCCGTCCGCGCTCCACCTCACGCCAACGCTGTGCCGCACCAGCTTTAGCTCCTGCTATCTTGCCGAGATTAATGCCACGCCCGCCCTTCTTCTCCCTCAACTCAAGCAGCTCGACCTCTTCGATGTTGTCATCTCAAAGAAGGCTATGGAGCACCTGCTCCGCAGCTATACTGCGCTCGAGTACCTTCGTCTTGAGCAGATCCACGGGTTCATTAGCCTCCACATCGCCTCGACGAATCTCCGATGGATTTATGTGTCTTGCTGGCCCCGCAACAAGACATCAATTGGGAAGAGATCACTCCAGCTGTTCCAGTTTATGGTCATTGAGAATGCGCCTTTCCTTGAGAGATTGCTTGTATCGGATCTAGAAGGTCCAACAAAAATCAGGGTCATTGACGCGCCAAAATTGACAGCGTTGGTGTACTCGTCTGCCAAATTCTCCGAACTCTTTATTGGATCCGTAATCGTTCAGGTACAACACTCATGTTCTTCTCCGTCTTCTTGAAATTCACATTTTTAAATTTATTCTTGATGTATTTACGACCGTCTTCCAGAAAATGATTCCCACAAGCTTGACCCAGTCCATGCGCACAGTGAAGATCTTAGCACTAAAATCTATCGGCCCCAATCTGGATCAAGTTGTTGGATTCCTTACATGCTTTCTGTGCACGGAGAAGCTACTCATCGAGGTGAAACTTCTTTCCTATAAGTAAACGGTAATCACAACGTAGCTCAAATTTTTCGTAAATTTCCCAAATTACGATGACAAGTGTAGTGTTCAAAACTGCATCTATGCACTGCACCGAAAGAAAAAAAAAGTATTTTTTCTCATGTGATCACCTGCATCGTTTTTATGTTGTACTACTATAGTAGCCTAGGGTAGTCATAGTGGAAAGTAACTTAGACTACTCCAGTAACTCTATGGTTACCCTAAGAGCAAGTACTACCTCCGTCCTGGTTTACTCTTCCAATTTTGTAGTATCAAAATTTGACCATAGATTTAACTGACAAAATGTTAATGCATGTCACTAAGAACTATATCGTTGGATCCGTATTTGAACATAATTTCAAATGGTGTAATTTTTAGTGACATGCATTGGCATTTTCTTAGGTAAATCTATGGTCAAAATTTTATACTAAATACGAGGTAGTATTCCCTCCATCCCAAAATTCTTGTCTTACATTTGTTTAGATAGGGATGTATCTAATACTAAAATGTAACTAGATGCATCCGTATTTAGACAAGTTTAAGACAGGAATTTTGGGACGTAGGGAGTACAAAAGTGGGCTATGTAGGCCAAAACATGTGCCAAATTCACTTGTGATGCATTTGGCATCGATGCCCCTCCATTGCTCACCTGGTGCCCCAATCTGTATCACCTACTTTGCTCCGGTGCCAAATTAACTCACGCAATGAAAAACACTGCGTGGGAGAGAGAGAGAGGACTGAGGCAATAAAAAAACACTTGTTTGGGAGAGTGAGAGGCTGGTGTAGTTGGTTTGATTGATTTGTTTATACATGTGGGTCTGTGTGCACAGCGGTGCCAACTCTCTCACATCGCGAAAGCAGTGCCAAAATCTTTTGATTTGACATCGATGTGTATTATGTGGCATACTTTTGCGAAATATGGCATCGGCCACATAGTGGAAGGCAACAAATGCCCAAGCTCTTCACGTGCTCCTAGTTAAATGAGAGGAAACAGAAAGAGAGAGAGTGAAAAAATATCACTAGCCAGCCAACCCTATCGTATGAGCGAATGATATTGGTACCTCTTGATGACACGGCAATCTTATGCAGCCAGCTGCTCTAATATGTTCTCTTCTTTTGCATATAAAAAAGACCCGAAAGTGAAAAATGTGTTGCACTATAACAATCTCATCGAATGCCTTGATCTCCATCTTACAGAAATTGATTTGATCGACTACCGAGGCAGCACATCTGAGATTAAATTGGCCAGGTTCTTTGTTCTGGAGGCAAGTGTGCTCAAGGTAATGAGGTTTGGCATTCTCTGGTGCAACAATGAATGGCGTGCTGATCACCGCAAGCGTCTAAGCCTAAATGACAAAGTCTCTGAAGAAGCTGAATTTGTTTTTGAAACATCAAGTGGCCAGAGACTCGAAACTTATTTGCCCATTAGTGACTTGTCAGGGCGGTGGATTTTAGTTTGTACGATAATGCTGCATCCACCTAAAGTAACGAAAGTTCTTACGTAAACTTCCTAGTAATTCCCTCTTCCTAGGTGCAGCATTACTCCTAACATTTGTAATATCAGTTTGAAACTTGTAATATTTCCGTGTCCTATTCCTGTGTTTTCAAAATCCTGCAAATCAAACAGGTCCTGAGTTGGTGATGATGTTGTGCCTCCCATCTTTCACCAATAGCCGTTGCATCTAGATCTGACGCATACAAACCAAGCTTCTCCATTTTTGCAAAAAGATGCCCACACTTGTTCCCTATTTACAAACAACTCCTTGTCTTTCACAATCAGCCTTATCTCCTCCCCACCACATCTAGAAGGCCGTGGAAAAATCTGGCGCGATGGCCGCTGCCGGAGCCGTCCACCCCCAATCTTGGTGTTCCGTGCAATGCACGGGCATCTACGCACGGGAAATTATGTCGAACAGGGCTAGTTGTAAGCAGGCTAGCTCTATAGCCATGATGATAGTGACTGCAGACAGTGAGGCTGACTATGGTATGCCGAACACGGCGCCTATACTCAGGTGTCATCTCCGGCACAGGGTCTTGTCACTTCACTGTGAAGAGCAGCACGTAATAATTTGACCAACGGGTAGTACAATGCTAGTAATCCTACTACCACATTGGTAGTACTACTACTAGTACTAGTAGCACCACCGTCTGGATTTAGGAGTACTACCACGTCCATCTGGATTTTAGTATTTGACTAGCAATATCTAGTAATGCATGTCACAAAAAATGTACTACTCCCTCTGTAAATAAATACATGGTGTTTTATTCCTATCGGCGAGAGAACTTAATGTTTTTTTGCTAACTAGTGTACTAATAGGATTACATGCAATGAACTAAACACTGCATGTCATGTTTGGTAGTCTCAAGTCATTGAAAGCATGCACGGCCCACATCTCTCATTGGTTGATATGTCACGAAATAAGAAACAAGGAGGGAGTTAATGCACCGTGCCTAAGTGTTTTGGGATTATTTGGTTTTCGTAATGTGACTGACACAACATTTTTGTTTACATGCATTAACATTTTATTAGTTAAATCAAAGGTCAAAACTTGGCGCAAAATGCAAAGGGGACCAGTAAACCAGTAAACATCAAACTTCTCTCGTTTGGCTCCAACTAGAGGTCCGATGAGATGACTATACTGCACTGGCACGGAGGGGGACGCAGCTTCATTGACTTACGACAACTGCCTTTGGGTGAATGACACGTGGTCCTAGGGGGTGGCCGGCCCACCTATCATACAGCCAAAGGCAGGTGCAGTAGAGGGCCGAGGAGTAGTACAAAATCCTACGCACCTACGCACGCTAACCAAGGGAAAGAGTGATCACTCGAATCTAGAGATCAGTTGACTAGAAGCTAAGCTAGACTCATGGAGGCGATGAGCGTGAGCATCAGCCGGCTGTGCCAGATGGTCCACGACACCGGCCTGCGGCCCGGCAACGAGGAACGTGTCCAGGTAGTATTGCTTGAGGTCGCTAGGGCGAGGGGCCGCTTGGACGACAGCTTCGTCTCCTTGTTCGACGAGGTCCTCGTCGGTTTCCTCGACAAGTTCACCGTCGTCAAGAAGCTCGCGGGCGACTTTGACGTAAGCCTCCAGCTGACGCGCCCAGGCTCTGCGATGCCCGCCACCCTCAACGGCCACTATGGTGACAACCTCTTCGACGCACTGGTGGCCCTGCGACTGCCCGCCGTCGCGCCGGAGAATGTCCACCTCGAGGTCGCGCTCACCGCGCAGCGCCTGGCGTAGCAAGACACCATCGACATAATCACCCACGTCTACGCGCAAATCGTCCACAAGGACTACTACATGCAAGAGGAGGACGATAGGACGCTAGCCTTCTTGGACCGCAGGGCAACCTTGGACGGCATTGTTCAGAAGCACGTTGAGCTCGCCATC
This sequence comes from Triticum dicoccoides, assembly GCF_002162155.2. NCBI lineage: Eukaryota > Viridiplantae > Streptophyta > Magnoliopsida > Poales > Poaceae > Triticum > Triticum dicoccoides. The sequence goes on along the minus strand of NC_041393.1, from coordinate 370,087,676 downwards.
AACGTCGCTGCTCCTCACATGTCGGTTGGTGACCCGGTGCACTAGGGCGTGAGGATGTCGTTGATGGATCCGTATGTATTTTATCTTTCCGTAAAATCCATGTAGTAGTATATGATACTACAATAATTATCTTACCTTTCGCATCAACTTCATAATTTTCGTACGTACTCCATGCATGAACGGTGCCAGAACCAAACTTCTCATTACTCTAGGCAAAATTATTATTTTCTATCTATCGATCGCGCCATGGAGCAGAACCAAATTTTACAAGTTACGAGTTCAAAAGGAAAAGCCTGCCGTGTTCGTGTCGCACCCCCACACGGTTGGTCCGGCACGCCGCTCAAGCGGGAATGTGTGCAGTTTTGCATTTTCACTTACAAGTGGGACCGCAGTTGAGCAAACTGACCATCGGCAAACCCCCACCCCGCCCACCGCGCGATGGCTGAGAAAACAGGAGGGAGAAGAGATGGTTGTAGCACGGACTCCAAGAAAATTGGTGTCGTGTGGGTGGCGTGTGCCGTACTGCTAGACGTGAATGCTAGTTATGGCCCATGCCACCCCACTATATCGAGCCTATATCGAGGTACGTAGAACAAATTTCCTGCAGTCCATGCTCAGCCCTCCTCTATCTCTCTTCTCAGCCAGCCAGCAGATGCACGGAGCCCATCGTCTATTTGCTCACATGCGGTCCCACATGTCAGTGAAAACGCAAGCGGACCCACTGAACCTGCACATCTTTCACCTCGACGTGCTAGTGATGAAAACAAATCCAAGAAAGATCTTCGGTGGCCGCTTTTGGAGTTACTCAAGAGTTGTAAGATTATATTTACAGTTTAACCCAAGATGCACATCTCGTGGCTTCAACTACCACTCTATTTTCTTTCATGACACAACCTGGATGCTGGATGTCCCACGTGTCGGCAAAAGGAGGAAGAACCCGACCAAATCTTCGGTTGTGCTCTCGGATTAGACTAGTTGTGCTAACTTAAAAAATTTATTGTGTACTCCCTCCGTTCCAAAATACTTGACTTCCATTTGTTCAAAAATGGATGTACCTATATACTAAAATCTAGATACATATATATTTTGACAAATAGAAGGCATGTATTGTGCAACGGAGGGAGTAGAATGGATGCAAGTTTTTGTATTGGGAAGAAGAGTACATCCATATATTGATAGAGCGTAATTTAGTAGATGTTCTATCACTTTTAGCTAGCACAGAGGCTATAGATGAGATTAGTGCACTTGTTGATACTCCTACTTGGTATGTGTGTTGCTACTTAGACGCAGAGAAAAACGGACCGGAGGGAGTACTAGAATAGAGGCTAGACATGAGACTAGATGCGAGGAAGCAACGTCTACTTCTTTACACTCGGAGAAGAAAGAAGCACGGAAGATCGAGCCTCCGCAAATCAACAATGAATGCATCGAGAAGGCACTAATCCAACTTACAGGAGTAGTAAAATGTATTCTTGTGGTTCTTGTTTTCTTTGGTCTTGCTTTTCTAGTCAAAATTATCATTGGAGTTCGTGCAAAACGGAGGTCCGTTTGGGGTCGTGCGTTGCAGTTGGCCTTACAAGTGGGACCGCGGTTAAGGAAAATGACTATTGGCAAACCCCACCTCGCCCGTCGCGTGATGGCTGAGTTAGAGAAATGATGAGGTTGAAGAGATTGCTCTAGCACGGACTCCAAGAAATATGGTGTCAGATGGAAGTCATGCTGGTGGCGCGTGCCGTATTCCTGGACGTGAATGCTTGTTCTGGCCCATGCCACCCTACTACTCCTACTACTTACTATATAGTACTACTAGTATCCAGGATTCGAGGTGCTGGTTACGTAGTACAATATGGCTACAGTAAAAACACCCGCACGACACGCGAAGCATGTGAAGCTAGTACAAATAGTGTACTACTATTGTTGATTGGCCTCATCCGATAACCTGTTGCAATGCACGTACAATTATGTATTCGGAAAATATTTTTTTGCCTCGTCGCACCACTCACTCACAGAAGCGACTCGAAAGCCATTCATAAATTTAGTAAGTTTATCACAGGCATATCATTTTATTACATACAACAGGTCATCAACCCACATCGACAACGAGGATACATTATAAATACTTAAGTTTTCACCACACAACAAATAACAAGCAATCAAATGAACTTCAACTCAATCATTCCTCGGCATTGGAAACGCTTGCTTTGAACCACAAGTGATTCTCTGGGACGGGCCATCCATTGTCGATCTGGAGACCAACGCAGGACTGTTCATCCAGGCTGAAGCGGCCTACTATATCAGTACCAGGGTAGGGAACTACCCAAATGTCCGAGGTATAGACACAGTTGCTTCTCATAAATGGTAGTAACGTTGTGTCAACAACAGTTGGATCGCCTTTCACCATCATTGGATAGTTTTGTCCAAGGAAGAGCAAGTTTTCTCCAAGACTATCAATTCTGTACCAGGGAGAAGGAGTTGGCGCTAGCACACTAGTATCCATCCCGAATACCATGCAATGGGTGTTGGAATAGGTCCGAAGAGTGCGACCATGGGAGACTACACCTGCTTCCTTAGCAGTAACATCATCAGTGGGTTGTATACACACGAGAAGAGGTGATCCATCGGAATTAGTTGCCAGGCGCCAAATAGTATATGGGCGCTGCTCGTCCTCATGCTCGTGATCATCACCATTGTCATCTCCCCCTTGGTTATAAATATCTTCAAGTATAGGTGGTGCAATGTTCGCAGGACCTTGGAAACACAAGAAGAAGGTTAATTAGTAAAGGGAAACTTGCCAACCCGCATGCATGTGGATGAAACAATTATAATTACGGTGGAAGACAAACGTACCGAAACAACGATTCCATGCAAAAATAGTGCCACGAGTGGTGGCAGCAAACACAAGGCCCTCGTATTCAATTGCATCACAATACTCATCTGTGTACAGAAACTGATTTTTGAGCAATATCCATCGAGTCAAACCAGCAAGGACGACAACAAGCTTGTCGAAGATAGCAACAACTTCATAGTTGTTGTAATTCCAAGAGCGGTTGGGAAATCAAGAAATGGCTATCTTTCATAGAAGACAGTCACCATGATTGTATTTGAACGTGCGTACAATACCGGTGTGCTCAACCTCTGCGCAGTCTGCTGAGACTTTTGGAAGTGGAACCCAGTCACGAGTGTACACATTCACAAGTTCCAACTCGCAGTTGGACCCAATGTAAACAACCCAATCTCCATTTGCGCCCGCCCAAGCCTTGCCCTCAAGCGATGACATCTTAACATCATATGTATCATTATCAAGCGGCATCAACTTGCACAGGGCGAGGCCCCCATGGTGACGGTGCTAGTCATCAGGGTCACGGCGAAGAAGATAGGGGAGATCAAACCGCTCCTTGACTCTTGGGTTCCTTGTAATGATGTTATTAGTTGAGTCAAGAATGGGCTTGAACGAACCTGCCATGCTAGCCGAGGTGATGACGTCGCACCGATCAATAAGTTCATCCACCACGTCATCTTTCAGATCGGGGCAAGAATAACGGGGTCGTTTCCGTCCTGTTCCCTCCATGGAGAAGACGATCGAACAATGGCAGAAGAAAGGGTGAAGGGCTGAAGGAAAATGGAGGAGGGAGAGGAAGAGCGTGCGACAGTAGTTCAAAATCGAGAGGGAAAGGCAAAGAGTCGGTGGACGGTTGCTAGTTTGCCACGGTTCACAAAGGGGCGCCCCGGCCTACACGTCGGTTCGGAAATACTCCTACTACTCGCCGTCATCTCACTGATATGTTGGAACGAGACCACATGTCAATGAAACATGGTGTGTAATTTCTCGTGCAAAATGCGATTTGGCCGCGTTGGCCCGAGGTGCCGCATTAGTTATCGACCTTTATTTTTTTAATGGTGTGTCATTCAGTTTTGAAGCACGACTAACTGGTTCTGTACGCAGAGAAAATATAAACTACTCTACCACTACTCCACCTCCAGTACTAGTAGTATAAAAAAGATATATAGGCTGGAGCTTCAGCGCTTTCTTGCCAAGGGCTGCCCACTTGCTTCTCACACTACCACCCTCTCTCCAGATCTAAAAAAGATGGCCCCTCTCTCCCTCCTCAGCGGTGGTCACAAATCCGCCGGGGAAGAAAAGGACGTGCAATGTTGACGCACTCGTTGTCGGCGAGCGAGGTCACGCACTGATGACAAGGCCGTCCTCTCAGACCTAGCGCCGCGCTGGATGGTCTCCGTCCCCAAGCTCGCTGCCGTAGTGTGTGTGGAGGATGACGACCACGAGCGAAGCCACTTCCCGCCGACCCTCAGGTATGCTACCTCTTTTTGAACCATACCCTTGTTCTATTGCCCCATCTGGAACGTCGTTGCATGTGGATCTTTTTCCACTCCACCATCTTCCCAATTTGCTATCCTCTGCTCTGCTCGCCACGCAGACGAAAACCATAATTTGCACTATCAAAGGAAACCCTACTTCATGCAGACTAATCCATGTCTGGGTTGAATAAGGAAAGGAAGGGAGACTGTACTATCCAAGAGAGTAGGCATCGAGCCCGCATCTAGGTTGAAAAGGGGAAAATCAGTAGCTAAGGAATGAGTCTCGTGTCTCTTGGTTGAAGAAGGGTAGAAAAGCGTGACAACGCAATAGAGAATGACCAGGTCGATCGGTTTTTTGTCCTCACATAGTAAAAAGGTGGCTAAAGAGAACAAAAATGGGATGTAATCCACATATGCTGCCTGGATATTTGTTGCTCTGGGGCTCTGGGCAACCATACCTCCCTCACCACTCTGCGTCCGTGGAGGTACATCGTACTAGTGCGCCCACTGTCCGAATGGGCCTCCCATGCTCTTATTGCCACTTTTTTTGCTATTAGTATAACGCCAGCAGTCAAGCCAAGCAATGCTACTGCTAAAGTGATGCCACATTTAACTAATGTCGCTCTCAGTCTAATGCCACCGATAAATTTAAGCAATGCCATTTAATGTCACTGGATTATTTCAGGGTTAGCTGTTGATTGTGGATGTATTAAAGATTTTTCAGCTAAGGCATTGTATGCCGTTGCACAGTCAGTATACCAACGATGAAACTTGTTACTACCTTAGATTTTTGCACTGTTAATGCTTATAGATTACATGCCTCACTTTCATGAGATAAGTTAATTTTTCTGTACAGTGTCACCAAAATGCCAAGGCGCTGATGTCATTTTATTTTGGTTAAACAGCATACACAATTACGAAGACAAGAGGAAAGGTCAAGAGTGGGAATCTCCTCCTCCGGCTGTTCTCTTGATTCGTTCGATCAAGTTTTTATGTTTGATCGATTATCAAGATTGGGATAGCAATTTTTAAGGTCCCCCCGAGTTCGAAATGATATTTACCTTGGAGGTACATGGTTTGCAATTTTTTTATACTGACATTAGTTAATAATGCTAGTTACCTTCAGACTTCTGTATTTGGTTTAATGCTCATGGACAGCTAGTATACCAATGCTGCAACTCGTTACCTTTACATTTTGTATTGTTAATTCTTATAGAAACCTTCCAGTGCTAGAGTTTATTGAAATCCGTTAAGTAAAAACAATGTACTGTACCCTGTAATAAACTAACTACTCTACTGTTGCACTAGCCACTGGATTAGTGTATATTTGTAGTATTCGAATGGTGTTGCATTAGTGTATGGACATAAATAAAGCGTGGCAAGTTTTCCCAAATATGTGCTCAAGAAAACTACTACCTGTTTTTCTAAATACTAGACGTTTGGGTACTTTAAATTGAACCGTGAAAACGTCTTATATTAAGGAATAGAGGGTGTAGAGTTCACTCAAATTATCCCGGTAAAGCTAGTCACACCTTTGTTAAAATTAATGTTCATTATGTTATCGAAGGAGGTCTGTATGTTTGTCTCTAATGCCTGTCGACAACATACCCGACATCATGATGTAATGTTAAGTCATTTCCTTTTGTACAGTGTCACTGAATTGTCAAGGCGGTGATGGCATTTTATTTTAGTAGAACTGCACAAAATTTGCTTAGAAGAAGAGGAAAGGTCAGGAATGGCTCAGTTTTTCAGAAAAAACTATGTATGCCTTCCTGACATCAGCCGCTGTTGCTTTATTTATTCCTTCAAACAGGTGGTTAGAAACAGTCTTGCTACCTTTTCCCATTAAGAAATTGGAATGATTATATTTGTGAGTCTATGCTTCAACTAGTGCCACTTTTATAGTAATCACACTTTCAATATCTATGCAAACTGGGATGCTCGATTTTAGTGGAACGGCACAAAAAGTCCAACTAGTTCAACATTAGGAGCATGTTTTTTTTTCAAACCTTTATATCCAATTGGTGGCACTATGAGTTGTTCATTAGGAAGGTACATGGTTTGCTACTATCTTGCTACTCTTTTTGTACTGTCATTAGATAGTAATACTAGTGGTTTGCATGTGAATTTATTGGCAGGGTGGACCTACATTGGAGGTGCAGGACAGGATTCAATGATTGGATGCTCAATTTCGGTTGTATCGATTTCACCTCTTCCGTCACTGCGAACATGGTGTGTTATATGTTTACTAGCTGCTTGATATTTGTGCAGACAGAGATGTCTGCCCGTTGCTATTTGGCAAAATTGAACTGCACAAGAGAATAGTATAGTCACTGCATGCAGTGCCATTTGAAAATAGACACAAAGGTTGGATAGTCACTTCATGGACTGCAGAAAAGTAGTACTGTACTATTTACTGGCCAACACTAGGTGCTTCATAGCTTTGGTCTGATTATACAATGGGCATCATTTTCCCTAAGTTAAAGTTTGTATTCTGAAAATAGTCTCGCGGTGTGATCGAGAGAAGACCAAATCATATTGCAGTGGATGTTCCTCCATCATGTGTGGTTCATTCTCATGGTTCCAGCTGTTGGTGAAACCACTTAAGTTTGCAAGAGGAATTGTAGAATTCACAAACAAATTTGTCTTTCAATTTGTACTGAATGTTGGCCAAGAGAAGCATCCATGTTAGTAGGAAGAACATATGTTTTTTCTAGATCTTTGCTTTTGGAGCTACATATTTGTATATGATCTGTGAATCATTGAGATGCATTAACATGTTGATCTTATGTATGGGAATCATACTAGTTAGTTTTAGTTGCGAGTCTTGCGACGCAAGATCCAAAGTGGCTGATCTTTGCTTTTGGAGCTACATATTTGTATATGATCTGTGAATCATTGACGTAAGAATGAATTTCATCAGTCAGATGTTTTCCAAGACCGATTTCAAATTTTTTTATTGTTGTCTCAATCTCTTTGTTTTTCATTCTCCCGGAGTATCTCAACAACTCATGGTGGTGTTTCTCATCGTCTTTCTCAACATTTGAAGACCGAGGAAGAGATTTCTCCTAAAATCTTGGTCCATTCTCTTGAAGATTCATGGTTCTAGCTTCATGCCATCCTCATAATTGTTTTCGATTGTGATAATTCTTTTCATGCATCCGACGCATTTCATGAGTTGTTTCCATTTCTTTCCTCTGAAGGCCATCATGTCATAATTACTCATTCCAGCTTTCAGTTCTCGTTCTCCAAATCTTACCGGTGCATCGTTCAAATACCCTCTAATCAGTTCATGATCTCTTCGTTCTCTTGTATCTAAATTCTCTCAAGCATCTTCATTTGTTTTCCAATTCTTCCGCTGAATTGTGCCTTTGCTACTTTCATTTTTAATTCTTACGATGGTTCATTCGAGATTCCTCTTCCTTTGTTACTGTATCATTTCATTCGTTGTTTCCAATCCCACCGGTGGTTCCATCAATACCTTCCTCAAGTTTACGCTATATCTCTCTTAATCCTTTCTACGCGAATAAGTAGTATGCAAATACAATGCTTCTCACCAATTTAAATTGGTGAAGGATACGCATAACATAATTCTTATTCGTGTTTTATCCAAGTGATTAATCCTTTCCTTCGGAGTTTGTTCAAGAGGAATAAATTCTTGGCTTCTTGTTGTTCATCTTTCTTCCGGAGTTCCAAGTTTTCCGCATTATCTCGTCGCGAAGCTCCATCTAAATCATTGCAAGGCTTCACCTTATGTTTTCAACTTCTCTTTCTTTCTATCATCCTTTATTACCGGAGTTCTTCATGAAGGCTCTACATGGTGGGTCGTCAAGGATTCTTTTCATTCTTCAATTGTACTTCAAGATTTCTCTCGAAGCTAAGATCCGCAAAGCTATACTCAAAAATAAACATGGTGCTCAACACATGTTTTTTTTTGAGGAGTTCAAGTATTCTTCTTCTAGCATTTTGAAGTACAATTCTTTCTACCTTATCTTTTGAGGTGGTGTTATATCATTCTTGACAATTTCCATTCATGTTTCGCGATTCACATGTTGTCAAGAATGAGGTATTTTAAATCCATTAATCTCTTCGTTGGATTTATCTTGTGTCATATTTCACCTAAAGCCTTCCCTAAGGAATATTGCTATTGTGGTGCTTATCAATGATCCAAGTTTTCTCCTATCCTCTCGGCGAAAGCAGTTTTCATCTCTTCATTGATCTCAAGCAAGCAATTGTTTTGGTTAGTGGCCGGTTGTCACCTCATAATTTTGAGATGTTTTCCATAAGCCCACAACAAGCTTATCCTTTCGTTGTTGATAATCCAACAACTCCGTTCTAGCATTTCCTGTAAGCGTGCTCTTTCAAGATCAACTTTTCCTTCATTCATTCCATTCCATTTTTTCATTTCTTCCGGAGGCATTGTGATGTTGTGCTCTTCACCCATCAAGTCGTATTGTCAAGTTCATGTAATTTTCTTGCTTATCCATTTAACCAGTGTTGTGTTCTCATTCAATTTCTTTCATCTTATCAAGTTTTGCATCTCTTTTCAACCGCACTGTTGTCTGAAATCCCTCTTACCCCTTGTGCCATTCTTTCAATAGTTCCGGAGGCACTGTGTTGTTGATTTCATCAAGTATCATCCCATCTTCTCAAGTTCATGTTCAATTCCTTCCATTTACAGTCGGAGTGCTGCCAAAATTATATCATTCTTATTCATTCTTATCTCGTTTCAACCAGAGTGGTTTCAATTCCTTCTTGTTCATTGTTGTCGTCATTCACAGCTTTGCAACCTCCAACGTTAACATGGTGTTCCTTGTGTCTCTTTTCTACTGGAATGCTCTCAATTTCGTTCAACTCTATTGTGTTATTCTTTCAAGTTTTCAACCTCTGAAGGTTCATTGGTTTCACTCGTTTGTCAAAGAAGCAACTTTGTCTTACCTCTTTCTCTTCCGCTTCTCTCCGGCGCCATCCTAGATCTCGGGACGATATCTCTTGTAAGTGGAGGAGTGTTGTGACGCCCCAAGACCGACGCTCCAGAAGACTTCCAGATATTCCTAGTTTCGCCGTGGATTTTGTTTTGTTTGTTGCATGTCATCATTGCATCTTTTGCATTGCATCAGGTCATCATGCAACCCCTTTTTTTTAAAACTCATCTAAATAAAATTGCATGGATCTTCGATCCATTTAAATCAAGGGAATTCACATGGTGATTTCTCTTTATAACATATCCTCCCAATATTTAGGGAGCTACTATAAAATATTCCATTAGCTTGGGATTAAGCATAACACATTTGCAAAATCCCCATGCCCAAACTCTCCTCCTAGCCTTTCTTTTCTTCTCCTTTTTTTCTTTTAAGAGACTAGAGAGAGAGAGATGCAGCCAACCCACCAGTCGGCCCGAGCCCAGCAGCCAGGCCGACCTGCTTCCCCGCGGCCCATTTGCCCCTCCAAGGCCCAGTCGGCCCCTGCCTATCTAACCCGAGCCAGCCTCCCCGATCCCCTTGACCCCCCTCGATCCCCATATCCTTCCCGCAGTGCTGCCATCCCTCCTGCTCGATCCCCTCGTCGCTGGCCTCCTCTCGATCCATCCCCTCTCCCTCTCCTCCCTCGCACCGCCAGAGGAGCCCTTCTCCTCGATCTTCCCCTTCCCCTCCTGTGCGCCTCCACCTCGCCCTTCCTTCTCCCCAGCGTCGCCATTGCCTCCCTCCGTTGCTACGCCACCTCGCCGTATGAGCTGCTGCTCCGCTCCACCACCCTGCACCGTCGCCTTCCTCCGCCTCGAGTGGCTCCCTGCCGCGCCGGCCACTTCGCCCCTTGCTGCTGTGACCCGACCCAGCGGGCCGGTCGCTGGAGCGATCCGCTGGACCCCGTTGCCTCCCGCGTCTCCTCGTCACACGCGGGCGACCATCAGGAGCTCCGCCGCGCCCCGAGCTCCCCCGTATCGCCTTGGACCTTGCGCTGCTCCGCCCTAGGCCTCCCGCGGTTGCCTGCTGCCGGCCATCCCCATGACCAGAGCCATGTCCCGCTTCGCACGTTGACCGCGTCTTCCTCGTCCACATGGGTCACAACCAGTTCCACGAGCACCACATTTCTTCGCTGCCTTCGTGCACCTCCGGCTGCTTCCCGCTGCACCACCGGTCCGTTGACTCCCTCATGGTCCGCCAAGACTTGTTGCCGTCGCCATGACCCCCCACAAGACATTTCAGGGACACACCAAGTACATCTACAGATGCACCGGACGTCTACAATGCGTGTACGACTATGTGGGCTCAAAAGTACCCTTCGGATGCGCCAAGTTCGACTACATGGACCATCAAGTTCCTCTGCTGATGACTCGAACATCTATGAATCGTGTACGACTACCGTTGCCGAAGGCCATCGAGTGAACAACTACTGCCGCCGCCGTGTACAACTACTTCCACTACATCACGAGAACGTCTACTTCCCCTACGACCCATGAACGACTACTTCCCTCGACGATTTTGAACCGCCCCAAAACGCACGCTTTGAAGGTATAACCCCGAGAAGATCGACCGTGGACGGTATGTGTGTGTTGTATGAGATGCCCATGTTTGCACCGTGTCCGAGTTGTCCTTGCACGTTCCTCCTTGTTTGCCATGTTGTCGACTCGTGGGAACCGGGTAACCTGGATCACCCCATCATCTTTTGCATGTTCCGCACATCTGCACACTTTCTTTTTGTCGGATTGCGGGTTTCGGCAGACCCTTGAGGTTCAAACACTGGGGTGCACGCGGAGATCACACCCCCAGCCTACCCATGTCTCATCGCCTCGCTAGGATCTAAACTACACAAAGAACAACACAAGGGACGCGAGATTTATACTGGTTCAGGCCACCATCATGGTGTAATACCCTACTCCAGTTTGTGGTGTGGTGGACTTCCTCTAGGGCTGATGAGGAACAGTACAAGGGGAGAACAGCCTCGCGAGGGTCTGTTCTTGGTTGGTGCGATGAACTGCTAGGGGGAGTTCAGTCGCCTCTCTCTCTATGTCTCGGATGTGGATCCGATCCAGATGGCCTACCCTGTGGGTGGCTAGTACTATTTATAGGCGAAGGCCCCGAGCCTCTTCCCAAATATTGAGCGGGAAGGGCGCCAACAATTGGCCCTTTTGAAGGGGAACATCTAGTGCACTTATCCTGACTAAAGTTGGTCCTCGCCTGCCAAAGACCCTGATGATGACGCTGGCTTGGGCTCCACGATGACCTCCATTCTGCCGTCCTGCTGGTCTTGGTCTTGTTGCACCGAAATGGTTGCCTTTGCTTGATACTCTTGCCTGCGCTTGCCCCCTTTGCACCAAAGGGGATGCGCAGGCCGGCACCCGCCTGGCGCCCGCCTGGCCATGGTCGTCATGGCTTGTGTCACGAGCACCTCGTGAGGTACCCCGCCTTGATCTCTCCGCCTCCTCGCGAGCCAGCCTGACGAGGTCCTGCCTAAGGAAGCCTCCTGTCGTCCGCCCCGCGAGGCTTGGCCCCTCGCGAGGGTCTTGAGCATGTGTTGATGAAGATGGGCCGCACTGGGCCACTCCTTGAGCCATGCCGCAGACCGCAGGCAGGCAAGTCTGGGTACCCCCGTTCCCAGAACGCCGACAGTAGCCCCCGGGCCCAAGGCACGCTCGGACTTGGCTTAGCAGAGAAGCTAAGAGGCAAGTGCGAAGCGCCGCGGGCCCCAATAGCCTGCGGCCTTGGGCGCCGTGTGGCGGTTGATTGGACGTGGGCATCCCTGTTCCCCCACGCCTCCTTATTTTGCGCCCCAGCTAGGCGGACCCACTGTTGTACACAATCTCCCCTCTTCTCACCTCTCGCGTGCCTCCTGCTCTTCCTTCTCTCGAGCTCCAGCCTCCGCTTCCAATCCAATCTCGCATCCTCTCCCTTCCTGTCACCATGGCTCCGACGAAGAAGGGGAAAGGGCCAAAACCTGTGCCCTCGCCCCGCCCGTCGCCGTCGGTGGCTCCCCCTGTTGACCGGTCGATCATACTCAACCGGGAAGGCTCGGACAAGGTCAATTATGCTATCGCCACCATCTTCAACGAGTGCGGGAGGACGACGGTCTGGCCCGCGTCTCACTTCTCTATTGACAGAACAGCCACCGAGGTCCGGTACTTTGCCGATGCTCTGTTGTCGGGTCTGGTCCCCCCCTTTTCTGATTTCTTCAACGCTGTTATTTATCACTATCAGATCCACATGATGCATTTGGGTCCCGAATCCATCGATGATGGGCATTCCTCCTTTAGTTGCCTTGCTACGCCAATTCTTCTCTCTGCGTCTCAGTGATCCTACTCAATGCTCGGGATGTTGGGGAACGTTGCAGAAAATAAAACTTTTCCTACGCTTTCACCAAGATCCATCTATGAGTTCATCTAGCAACGAGTGATAGGAGTGCATCTACATACCTTTGTAGATCGCAAGCGGAAGCGTTAAAGAGAACGGAGTTGAGGGAGTCGTACTCGTCGTGATCCAAATCACCGATGACCTAGTGCCGAACGGATAGCACCTCCGCGTTCAACACACGTACGAAGCGGATGATGTCTCCTGCACCTTGATCCAGCAAGGAGGAGGGAGAGGTTGAGGAAGAAGGCTCCAACAGCAGCACGACGGCGTGGTGGTGATGGAGTGGCAGATCTCCGGCAGGGCTTCGCCAAGCTCACTTGGAGGAGGAGATGTGTTGGGGAGGGGAGGGGCTTATATAGAGTTTGCCAGACCCCTCCGGCCCTCAGTTATGTAGGGTTTAAACTACATTAAGATAGGGGGTTACTGGTAACGCCTTCATAAAGTGCCATGAAGACTATTAAAGCTACTTAATGATAGACCGTTGCTTGCTGAGTGACTTTAGGTCTCCTGGCCGACGAGTGGTTAGCTTCATGGTCGAGTGGCTATCTTCATCGTCGAGTGTCCTTGAGTTCGTCGAGTGAAGTCCCTCTTGGTCGACTGGAAGGTAGCTTCTTCTAAGGATGTCCTTGGGTAGGGTATTCTAGATAGGTCCATGACCCTACCCTAGGTACATGACTTCATCATTAGCCCCCGAATGGATTGAGGTTCGAGTGAGGAAGGGGTTGATAATTTTCCCCATGGTGGGCGCCAACTGTCGTGGTCCTAAGTCTGACAGTAGAATGGGGGGTAGGTATGGAGAGGCAAGATCCTAGCTATGGAGTAGTTGTACACACGAGTGTTTTACGAGTTCAGGCCCTTCTCGGAGGAAGTAATAGCCCTACGTCTTGGAGCCCAGAGGTGGTCGACTGGTTTATGTGTATATGAGTTACAGGGGTGCGAACCCTTTACACTGAGGAGGGGGGTGGCTTATATAGAGTTCGCCAGACCCCTCCGGCCCTCAGTTATGCAGGGTTTAAAGTACATTAAGATAGGGGGTTACTGGTAACACCCTCATAAAGTGACATGAAGATTATTAAAGCTACTTAATGACAGACCGTTGCTTGCTGAGTGACTTTAGGTCTCCTGGCCGTCGAGTGGTTAGCTTCATGGTCGATTGGCTATCTTCATCGTCGAGTGTCCTTGAGTTCGTCGAGTGAAGTCCCTCTTGGTCGACTGGAAGGTAGCTTCTTCTAAGGATGTCCTTGGGCAGGGTATTCTAGATAGGTCCATGACCCTACCCTAGGTACATGACTTCATCATTAGCCCCCGAATGGATCGAGGTTCGAGTGAGGAAGGGGTTGATAATTTTCTCTGACCTATTTCCCGTGCTCTGATTATGTCGTATCCTGGATCAGCGATTTTTCTTTTTTGGCGTTGGCATTAACTTTTCTTTCAGTCGCCTTGATCCATTCCTTTCTTCTGTCGAGTGAACTTTTGAACTTAGTGAACTTCCGAGCGACGGATCGCAGGAAATCTATCGTCTGACAGATTGATCTGTCGTTAGCGGATTTTGTGGGATCCGAATTTTGGGAAGCGTGCGAAGCGGGGCGGACCGCGGTACTCGGATGGGATAAGGCGTGGACGCCTCGATTTCCGCGCCGTCTTTCTCGCCACGTATCATGCGTGCGCGACTGTTTCGGGATGTGACAGGACGCCCGGGCCTACTTGTCAGCCACTCGGAAGCGTCCTTATATAAAGCACCGGGCAAGGGTTTTTAAACAGTGCCTTCTCATTCTCCTCTTTGCCCTCTTTGCCTCCGCCCGCTGTGCCTGCTCTCGCCTCCGCCTATCCACTCCTCGCATGCTTCGTCGGCGACAATGGTGAAGGAGAAGACGGTGGCCTTGGAGCGCGCGAAGAAGGCGACGGCGACGGGGAAAGCAAAGGGGAGAGCGTCCAGTCGGGGCGGATCTTCGTCAAGGTCCCGCCTGCCAAAAGGTTGGGTCCAAGGGGATTGGATCCGTTTGACCATCACCGAGACAGATCTCAATGACCTGGCCAACAAGGGTCTGATCCCCCACGGGTCAGCAAGGCTTCCGGGGACCTAGTGTCAACCGCGACCGCAGGAGGGTGAGTGCGTTCTCCTAGCCACTCATGTAGACCGTGGATTCTCTCTGCCGCCGAGTGTTTTCTTCCGAGGGTTTCTGAACTTCTTTGGGGTGCAACTCCACCATTTCACTCCCAATTCCATTGCCTATCTTGCTGCTTTCGTGTCCATGTGCGAGAACTTCCTGGGTTGTCGACCACACTGGGGTCTCTTTAAGCACATATTCACCTATCGCTCACAGACGGTGAAAAAGGCGAGTCCGGATGATGAGAGGACTAAGGTTATCCAGTTGTGCGGGGGTCTTGGGATTCAGATGAGGAATAAGAGTACTTTCCCAGCCATGACCCTTCCTGAGTCGGTCAGAGGGTGGCAGTCGACTTGGTTCTACTGCCAAGACGAGTCGACACCGGGGCAGTCGACTGGTCTCCCTCCGTTCTCCATGGACCGAGTGGACAAACCCTCTTCTCTGAAGGTGCTCCCTGAGGAGAAAGCTCAGGTAAAAATGTTGATGGAGCGCGTAGTCCAACTCGTTCGGGACGGAGTGACGGGTATGGATCATCTGGAGGTCTTCCTTAGACGACGCATCCAACCGCTTCAGTACCGAGGCCACCCGATGTGGCTGTACTGTCGTACCGAAGACACCACTCGGGTCCATCCAGAAGCGGTCGACGACGCCACACTGGAGAGGTGGGTGACCGCAATCACAGGGAATAAGGACAACCCTCGAGGGGCTAGGAGGATCCCACCACTCGACTGTACCTACACACTGGACACGGTATGACCACGTATGTCCAATTGTAATCTTGCTTTATTCATTCTGCTTCGTTGTGAATTGGTCGATTGACCTTTGTCTTGTTTTGTTGTCTAACAGGCCACCACTGAGTTATACTCGATGCCCAATGGAGCGCAAACGCCGACTGAGGAGGAGGAAGGAAGTG
Organism: Triticum dicoccoides; assembly: GCF_002162155.2. NCBI lineage: Eukaryota > Viridiplantae > Streptophyta > Magnoliopsida > Poales > Poaceae > Triticum > Triticum dicoccoides. The sequence goes on along the minus strand of NC_041393.1, from coordinate 370,071,990 downwards.
GGGGCGAAATCCCGGAGGAGTGGGATTCGGATGCTGACGACGATGATGAGAGTGATGACTCTGGCGAGGAGGAAGAGGAGGAGGAGGAGGAGGAAGTTGTACCTCCTCGCTCGGAAAGACGCTCGAAGCTTGTCCATGATCCCACGGTCGAGCGTGGTAAGGGGGTCGCAACCGTCACGCAGTCGACCAAGCGCCCTCGGACTACTTCTCCGGTACCGACTGAGAAAGCTCTGAAGCAATCTCGAGTGGCGCCGTCAAAGTCGGCGAAGGTCTTGCCGAAGATGAAGATGGTGATCCCCACTATCTCAGGGTAATGGTGTAGCTTGAGTTTGTCTGTTCCACATGAACTTATTCTTGGTCGACTCATGAGCTAATCGACTGACTTCTGGAACTGCAGTGCTGCTACTTCTGATACCTCGATCAGAGCTGAAGATCAGGAAATGGAGGATGCTGTTACTTCGAAACCTGGTATGACTCTTGTAGTTCCGTCTTCAGTCGATTGGCTTCTTGTCTCTAATTTTGATTCTTTTTCTGCAGCTTCAGCTAACGTCGTTATCGACCTTCCCAACGACGACGACGAGGAACCACTGAGGCAGAGAAGGAATAAGAAAGCGTCTGCTGGCAAGGCGACTCAGGACGTGCCAGCACCCGAGACATTGGTCATGGAGGGAGACAATGTCACTCGGCCTACCGTAACCTTTGTGGTGCCGTTGACGAGTGCTCGTCCTTCATCGTCGAGTGCTGCTCAACCCTTGCTTTTCTCAGCCTACCACGTCCCAGAAGACCAAGCTAGTGCTGCTAAAGAAGCAATACGCCAAGCGGGGGTCATGATGGAGCAAGTGAAGGCAATCCGAGAAGCCAGCTAGGCAGCCTATGACGCTAGTTCAGCTCTTCAGAGTAATGTTCAGGTCAGTCGGTCACTGCCTGTTCTGTTAGGATATGATATCTGAAAACTCTTCTTTCTGAAATTCCCAGAGTTTGTCCTACACCCACTGGGTGTGTCGATTCAAATTCCGGGTTAGTGGGGGCACGCTGAGTGCACCCACTGGGTTTAGTCCCCAAGGCTATGGTGGACTGCTGGCAGTCGACCATAGTCTTTATGTCTTAAGTTTTTTCCTTACTCGACTAGGTCGAATAGATTCATAGACCGGTGGGGGCACGCTGAGTGCACCCACTGGGTCTAGTCCCTGAGACTGTGGTCGACTGCTAGCAGTCGACTATAGTCTGGAGAACACCTCCCATTTTTTTTGTTGTTGTTGTTCGACTGGTCGACTCTAACTGATGAAACTAGTGGGGGCACGCTGAGTGCAGCCACTAGGTGTAGTCCCCGAGACTATGGTCGAATGTTTGTATTCGGTCGTAGTCTTAGAAACGCTATGATTTTTCATTAGTCACTCGGAAGTGAATTGTCTTTGACATCTGTCGATTGGTTCTTCATAGAAATTCTGCGACCTTGCGGCTCGTTATACTGAGTTGGAGAACAAACACATCCAGCTCGAGCTTGACCTGAAACAGACCCAAGAGAACCTAACGAAGGCGAAGGAGGAAGCTAAAGGTATGTTTGGTGAGGCCTTCGACGACTGCCTTTACCTCTCGTTTGTTTCATAGTCTGATCTCACTGTAACTTTGCAGACAAAGTGAGGGATGCCCTGAAGAAGAAAGACCTTGACTTGGATGAGATGCAGAAAGCAGCTTTAGAGAAGACCAAGCTCGCAGATGAGAAGCTTGCTTCAGTCACCAAGCTTGAAGAAGAAAACACCAATCTGAAAGCTGCTCTTGATGCTGCCAATAAGGAGGTCAGTCGACTAAAAAGTGACAAGATTGCCCTGAATGACAAGGCCAGTGAATTGGTGGGAAAGAAGAACGATCTGGAGGCTTATCTGGGTGGACTCGCCAAGAAGCTATTCCTCATGCTTGAAGGTAATCTTTTGTATCAAACAGACATTTTAACTGTGATCTCCGACTGTTGTCTTGACTCGGTGGTTCTGCTTGCAGAATTTTGCCAGAACTTTGAAGAGGAGACTAGTCGACTGGAAATAAACCTGGATCCCATCAACTCTCCCGTGAAAGATGAAGTCGCCATGAATGTGCTCCGGCTTGAATCTCGTGTTGCTGTTGTCGTCGACTATCTCGCAAGGCTGAAGGTCGCAACTTCTCGCATCGACACAACACTCTGGCCAAGAGAGACCTCGAGTTTGTGATGACTCGACTAAACGAGGTCCCAAGTCGAGTGCAGGAGTGGAAGAAGTCTTCTGCCAGGTGTGGCGTGGATGTTGCTCTGTCTCTGGTCCGCGTTCACTGCAAGGATGCACGAGAAGACAAGCTGGCGGCCCTTAGGGTGGCTAACACCAAGAAGCATGATTTCTGATCTTTCATGGAGACCTTCATCGCCGCTGCCACTCGGATTGCAGATGGAATCGACCTGGATGAGTTTGTTGCACCTTCCAGCCCTCCATAGGAGGGGTAAAAAACTTCTGAGCTTGATACTTTAAATTTGCCTCGGTATGCCGAGTGAGTTTTGTAACCAACAAACCTTAACAGGCTTAGCGCCTGAGCACTTTCGGTTCCGTTAGGTGTTATCCGAACTTAGATTCGACGTTGAATATGTTTGCATTTGGTTTGAGGTGTCTTTTGCAGGTTAAAGCGAGGTGCTCATTGTAATCGACTTGTTCCCCAATACACTTAGGCGAGCACTGGGCTGCAGCTAAGCCCCCGAGTGGGAGGTCTGCTCTCCACTCGGTAGGATTTTCAAAAATTTAGGCGAGCACTGGGCTGCAGCTAAGCCCCCGAGTGGGAGGTCTGCTCTCGACTCGGTAGGATTTTTCAAAAACTTAGGTGAGCACTGGGCTGCAGCTAAGCCCCCGAGTGGGAGGTTTGCTCTCCACTCGGTAGGATTTTCAAAAACTTAGGCGAGCACTGGGCTGCAGCTAAGCCCCCGAGTGGGAGGTCTGCTCTCCACTCGGTAGGATTTTTCAAAAACTTA
>NC_041393.1:369887864-370068653 GCF_002162155.2 Triticum dicoccoides | reverse complement strand
AGTTGGAGGTTTGGTCTCCACTCGGTAGGATTTTCAAAAACTTAGGCGAGCACTGGGCTACAGCTAAGCCCCCGAGTGGGAGGTTTGCTCTCCACTCGGTAGGATTTTCAGAAACTTAGGCGAGCACTGGGCTGCAGCTAAGCCCCCGAGTGGGAGGTTTGCTCTCCACTCGGTAGGATTTTCAAAAACTTAGGTGAGCACTGGGCTGCAGCTAAGCCCCCGAGTGGGAGGTTTGCTCTCCACTCGGTAGGATTTTCAAAAACTTAGGCAAGCACTGGGCTGCAGCTAAGCCCTCGAGTGGGAGGTTTGCTCTTACTCGGTAGGATTTTCAAGGCGTACCTCTGGAGAAGGAGGTAGCAGTCGACCTGCACCTCGTCCTCCTTGCAGAGCGCACGTTGTATTTGTGGCGTAGCTCGGAAGGAGAGAGTAGCAGTCGACTTGCGTCTCGTCCTCCTTGCAGAGCGCACGTTGTATTTGTGGCTTAGCTCGGAAGGAGAGGGTAGCAGTCGACCTGCACCTCGTCCTCCTCGCAGAGCGCACGTTGTATTTGAATTTAGGTGAGCGCAATGCTGCAACTAAGCCTCCGAATGGAAGGTTGGCTTACCACTCGGCAGGATTTTGTTTAACTTAGGGGAGTACTTGGACTGTAGCTAATCCTCTGAGTGGAAGGCTGGCTTTCCACTCGGTAGGATTTTCAAAAACTTAGGCGAGTACTTGGACTGCAGCTAAGCCTCCGAGTGGAAGGCTGGCTTACCACTCGGTAGGATTTTCAAAAACTTAAGCGAGTACTTGGACTGCAACTAAGCCCCGAGTGGAAGGCTGGCTTACCACTCGGTAGGATTTTGTTTAACTTAGGCGAAACAGATTTCACAGCTAAGCCTTCGAGTGGAAGGCTGGCTTACCACTCGGTAGGATTTTCAAAAATTTAGGTGAGTACTTGGACTGCAACTAAGCCTCCGAGTGGAAGGCTAGCTTACCACTCGGTAGGATTTTGTTTAACTTAGGCGAAACGGATTTTGCAGCTAAGCCTTCGAGTGGGAGCTGGCTCACCACTCAGTTAGGATTTTTTACAGACTTAGGCGAATCAGATTCGCAGCCAAGCCACCCACTGGGGGATTGCTTTATGTGGACAAAAGTAATAACAATTACTGGGAAAATTATAAAGCTCTTGTCTTTGATAAATAAACTATAGAAGTACTTTTATTACAACTCATCCGAGTGAATACTTAAGTGTAAAAGGGGCGGAGAAGCTCCGCGTTCCAAGCTCGGGGCTCGTTGATCTGATGCTCGACATTGTAGAGACGGTATGCTCCATTGTGGAGAACCTTGGTGACGATGAAGGGACCTTCCCAAGAAGGAGCAAGCTTGTGTGGTTTCTGCTGATCCACTCGGAGAACCAAATCTCCTTCTTGGAAGGCTCGACTCTTCACGTTTTTGGCGTGGAAGCGATGCAAGTCTTGTTGATAAATGGTCGATCAGATCAGGGCCATTTGCCTTTTTTCCTCTAAAAGGTCGACTGCATCCTGCCGTGCTTGTTCTACTTCAGCTTCGGTGTAGAGCTCGACCCGAGGAGCATTGTGGAGGAGGTCACTCGGTAAGACTACTTCAGCTCCATAGACCAAGAAGAACGGAGTTCTTCCAGTCGATCGGTTGGGCGTGGTACTTAACCCCCAAAGCACCGAGGGATGTTCGTCGACCCATGCACCAGCCACATGCTTGAGATCACGCATCAAACGGGGTTTCAACCCTTTGAGAATCAAGCCGTTGGCTCGTTCTGCCTGTCCATTCGACTGTGGATGGGCGACTGAAGCATAGTCGACTCGTGTGCCTTGAGACGTGCAGAAAGCTCTGAATTCTTTGGAATCGAAGTTTGACCCGTTGTCAGTGATGATGATGTGCGGGACTCCATATCTGAATATCAATTCTCTGATAATGCTGATAGCAGTACCGACATCGAGGTTCTTGATGGGTTTGGCCTCAATCCACTTGGTGAACTTGTCGACTGCTACCAGCACATGGGTGAAACCGCTTCTGTCTGTTCTCAAAGGGACAACCATATCCAACCCCCATACTACAAAAGGCCAAACAAGTGGTATGGTCTTTAAAGCTGAGGTGGGCTTGTGTGACATATTGGAGTAAAATTGACATCCCTCACACTTGTCGACTATCTCCTTTGCCATTTCATTCGCTCTTGGCCAATAAAATCCGGCTCGGTATGCTTTGGCCACAATGGTCCGAGAAGACGCATGATGGCAACAGGTCCCCGAGTGGATGTCATCAAGGATTATTCGACCTTCCTCCGGCGTTATGCATTTCTGACCAACTCCAGTCGCGCTTTCTCTATACATCTGCCCCCTTATCACAGTAAAGGCTTTAGATCGGCGGACAATCTGTCGAGCCTCTTCTTCGTCCTCCGGGAGCTCTTTCCTCAAGATATACATGATATACGGTACTTTCCAATCGGGAGTGATCACTAAAGCTTCCATGATCAGGTCGACCACTGCTGGGACTTCAACCTCAGTCGGATCTGTAACACTCTTAGGTTGCGGGGCTTCGTCGGTAAAAGGATCTTCTATGACTGATGGAGTATGGATATGCTCCAAGAACACATCACTGGGGATGGCTTCTCTCTTGGATCCTATCTTCGCCAAATCATCAGTCGCTTGATTTTTCAGTTGGGGTATATGGTGCAGCTCTAACCCTTCGAATTTCTTTTCGAGCTTCCTCACTGCATTGCAGTATCCAGTCATGGCTGGGCTTCTAACGTCCCACTCCTTCATCACCTGATTGACCACCAAATCTGAGTCGCCATACACCATAAGGCGACGGACACCGAGTGAAATGGCCATGCGCAACCCATACAAAAGTGCTTCATATTCTGCTTCATTGTTGGAGGAATCAAAGTGGATTTGGAGCACATATCTGAGCTTATCTCCTCGGGGGGAAACCAAAACAACCCCAGCACTAGAACCATTTAACATCTTAGAGCCATCAAAGAACATGGTTCAATGCTCCGAGTGAACTTGAGTCGGCTGCTGTTGCTCAATCCACTCGGCAAGGAAATTTGCTATAGCCTGGGACTTAATGGCTTTCTTTGCCTCAAATTTGATATCAAGGGGAAGGAGTTCAATCGCCCATTTAGCCACTCGACCAGTTGCATCTCTGTTGTGCAGAATCTCTGACAATGGTGCATCGCTGACGACTGTAATGTCATGATCAGAGAAATAATGAGCAACCTTCTTCATGGTCATGTAGATCCCATGTACGAGCTTCTGATAATGAGGATATCTTTGCTTCGATGGGGTCAAAACTTCAGAGAGATAATACACTGGGCGCTGAACTTTGAAGGTTTTACCTTCCTCTTCCCGCTCGACCGTAAGTACTGTACTGACGACCTGTCCTGTGGCTGCAATGTAAAGCAACAGAGGCTCTTTGCTGATTGGAGCAGCAAGCACCGGCTGGGTGGAGAGCAGAGCTTTTAGCTCGGCAAACGCTGCATCAGCTTCTGGAGTCCACTCAAACTTGTCTACCTTCTTCATCAGTCGGTAAAGGGGCAACGCCTTTTCACCAAGGCGAGAGATGAATCGACTTAACGCGGCCAAGCATCCAGTAAACTTCTGGACATCGTGCACACGCACAGGGCGTTTCACTCGGAGTATGGTGCCAACTTTTTCTGGGTTAGCATCGATTCCTCGTTCTGAAACGAGAAAACCGAGTAACTTTCCACCAGGTACTCCGAATGTGCACTTTGATGGATTAAGCTTGATATCATATCTCCTGAGATTGGCAAATGTTTCAGCTAGGTCAGTCAACAGGTCGGAACCCTTTCGCGACTTGACCATGATATCATCCATGTACGCTTCCACATCCCGACTGATTTGAGTGAGTAAACACTTTTGAATCATTCTCATGAACGTGGCTCCGGCATTCTTGACACCGAATGGCATGGTGATATAGCAGAAGCACCCGAATGGAGTGATGAAAGCTGTTTTGATTTCGTCAGGCCCATACAGACGGATCGGATGATACCCGGAATAGGCGTCTAAAAAGACAATCTCTCGCATCCCGCAGTCGAGTCGACAATTTGGTCAATGCGAGGGAGAGGAAAATGATCTTTTGGGCAGGCCCGATTGATATGTTTGAAATCAATGCACATGCAAAGTGAGTTGTCCTTCTTGGGAACCATGACGACATTGGCAAGCCACTCGGAGTGGTATATCTCTCGGATAAACTCTGCTGCAAGGAGCCGAGCCACCTCCTCGCCAATGGCTTTTTTCTTCTGAACGGTGGACCGTCGAAGATGTTCTTTAAAAGGTTTCGCTTTTGAGTCGACTCTAAGGCGATGCTCAGCCAGCCCCCTGGGAACACCCGGCATGTCAGCTGGCTTCCATGCAAAGATGTCCCAGTTCTCACGAAGGAACTGGATGAGCGCTTCTTCCTATTTAGAGTCGAGTGTTGTGGAAATATGGGTCGGAGCTACGTTGGGGTCAGTCGGGTGGATATGAACTGGCTTCATCTCCCAGACGACTGGAACGCTGACTTTGTGGCGGGTTTCTTGGCCCACAACAAATCACTCGGATCTGCATTTTTCTTGTATCCTTCCAGCTCTACCACTGTTATCTGGGCATCCGCAATCTTCGAGCCTTTCTGGAAACACTCTTCTGCCTTCTTCCGGCTGCCAGTGATAGTGATCATGCATTTGGGGCCATGCATCTTTAATTTGAGGTACACATAACATGGTCGAGCCATGAAGCGGGCATAGGCTGGTCTTCCCAAAATGGCATGGTAAGCGCTCTGGAATCCACGACTTCAAATGTCAGCTTCTCTTTGCGGAAATGCTTCGAGTCGCCGAACACTACATCCAGAGCTATTTGACCGAGTGACTCAGCCTTCTTTCCAGGAATGACTCCGTGAAAACTCATGTTGCTGGAGCTGAGCCTGGACATTGGAATGCCCATTCCCTTGAGCGTCTCTGCATACAGTATATTCAACCCATTGCCGCCATCCATCAATACCTTCGTCAGTCGAGTGCCTTCGACGACTGGGTCGACCACCAGCGCTTGCCTCCCAGGGGTGGCAATGTGAGTAGGGTGATCGTACTGGTCGAACGTAATGGGAGTTTCCAACCATTTCAGATAGCTTGGTGTCGCCGGGGCGACCATATTTACCTCTCGGCTGATCACTTTCAGTCGACTTTTTCTCTCTACATCAGCAAAAATTATCAGGGTGGAATTGACATGAGGGTAACCTCCATCACTGTCCTCCTTGTCCTCGGCCTTGTCCGACTCCTTATCTTTGTCCTTGGGCTGTTTTCCTTGAAACTGCTGGATTAAGAGCCGGCACTGGCGAGTGGTATGTTTCGGGTAGATGAAGTTACCCTCTTCGTCTTTCTTCGTGTGGATGTGACACGGTAGATCCATCACGTCATTTCCCTCTTTATCCTTTACCTTCTTGGGGTTCCAAGATCCTTTGGGCTTCCCTTTGAATTTGCCCTGAGTCACGGCCAGAGCCTCTCCAGGAGCAGCTGGCTCGGCCTTCCGCTTCTGCTTCTGACTGGAGTTTCCTTTTTCCAATTGACTCGGCTTATACTTGCCACTCCGGAGCCTGTCCTCTTCTTCACCGTTAGCGTATTTGGTGGCAATCTCCATCATTCGACTCAGGGTCATATCTCCGGTTCGACCAAACTTCAGGCTCAACTCTCTGTTCTTGACACCATCCTTGAAGGTGCAGACCGCTTGATGATCCAACACATTCTCCACGGTATGATGCAAAGTGATCCACCTCTGGATGTAATCTCTCAATGTTTTACTCGACTTTTGTACGCAGACTTGCAGCTCTGTCAATCCGGCCGGTCGCTTGCAAGTTCCCTCGAACGTCCTAACGAACACTCGGGAAAGATCTTCCCAAGTGTAAATGCTGCTAGGAGCTAACTGATTCAACCACGCCCTGGCCGAACCCTCTAGCATGAGTGGCAAATGCTTCATGGCCACCTCATCATTACCGCCACCTATCTGTACCGCCACTCGGTAGTCTTCAAGCCAAGTTTCAGGCTTGGACTCTCCGGTGAACTTACTTACCCCAGTCGCCTACCTGAAGTTGGGGGGTATCATTGCAGCTCTGATGGCTCTGCTAAAGCATTCTGGACCTGAAACATGGACTCAGCTGCTAGTGGGCACATCTTTGTCATGGCCACCTCTATGAGCTCTGTTCCGATCGACCAAACCTTGCACGATGATGGATCTCGTGTCAAAGCCTGGTTCTCTGGGGTCGACCGGAGCTCTCCGCCCAACACTAAGCTGGCGCCTGTCATCTTGCTACCGATGGGCGTTAGACCCACTTCTCGGGGGAGGAGTGGGCACTCGATGCCTATCATCACGATCAAATCGGTCATTATAGTGGTCCCGCCGGCCTTAACGTCCCACGCGCCTCGGAGGTGACCTTGGGCTGTGAGCCGACTGAACAGTATTCACAGCGACGAATCGACTATGAATCCTGTTGCGCGACTGTGACACAACTGAATTCTGATCTCCTGCCGCCCGGAGCAAATCCCTGATCTGCATCAAGCCTCTTCCAGCCTCCGACTGAGAGGGCTGAATTGACTCCGCTATACGGGCTGCAGCTGCCAAATTCTGAATCGGGGTTCGATATAGCTGAGTCGGTTGCGGAAAGAGCTGACATCGGCTGGAGTCGGGTACTCGTTGACGCGCACGCTCGTCGAGTGCCCGCTGGAGGTTCTCCAGTCGAGTGCGTTCAGCCAAGTTGGACAAACGCGCCTCTTCCAAGGCACGAGCCTCAGGAGTTTCTCCTGCGACGGGAGTATGCAGGGCATCCAGGTTCCAGCGGCGAAGATCTTCTCTTTGCTGAGAAGTGAGTGGATTGGGCTGATATTCTTCGTGGGCCTGAGCGGGGTCGCCTCCATCGTCCATCCCGTCGATGCGGGGGAAACCGGGAGGGCTACGAGGCCCGTTGACCATCAAGACCTCCGCTGCTGGATCACTGCTATCGCACTCGGATGCAGTCTCTACGGAGCCAGTCGACAGATCGAACAGGCCGTAGAGAGATTCGTCGGGCTCAATTGCCGCGACTTGGGTGGTGGCCGATTGGCGAGCCACTGCGTGTCTCACCCATCGCTGAAGCCTCGACCGACCGGAGCGCTTGCGCTGGCGGGAGACAGGGAGGGAGGATGGCACAGGAGTCGACCAGTATGGGGTCGACGGCTGCCGCAGCAGGACGCCGCGGACACACGCCCGAAAGTGCGTCGCACCACGGACGGGGAGCGCGTCGATGTCGAGTGGTGCCTCCTAGAGCCAAGCGGAGTCGTCGGTGATGAAAGCAAGCGCACCGAGACGGATCTCGCGGCCCTCGACCAGAGCTCCGCCAGAAACCATGATGAAGGCAATCGGACAAATTGCAACTTCTCCAAAAAGTCGCTAAGACACCTACCCCACGGTGGGCGCCAACTGTCGTGGTCCTAAGTCTGACAGTAGAATGGGGGGTAGGTATGGAGAGGCAAGATCCTAGCTATGGAGTAGTTGTACACACGAGTGTTTTACGAGTTCAGGCCCTTCTCGGAGGAAGTAATAGCCCTACGTCTCGGAGCCCGGAGGCGGTCGACTGGTTTATGTGTATATGAGTTACAGGGGTGCGAACCCTTTACACTGAGGAGGGGGGTGGCTTATATAGAGTTCGCCAGACCCCTCCAGCCCTCAGTTATGCAGGGTTTAAAGTACATTAAGAAGGGGGTTACTGGTAACGCCCTCATAAAGTGCCATGAAGACTATTAAAGCTACTTAATGACAGACCGTTGCTTGCTGAGTGACTTTAGGTCTCCTGGCCGTCGAGTGGTTAGCTTCATGGTCGAGTGGCTATCTTTATCGTCGAGTGTCCTTGTGTTCGTCGAGTGAAGTCCCTCTTGGTCGACTGGAAGGTAGCTTCTTCTAAGGATGTCCTTGGGTAGGGTATTCTAGTTAGGTCCATGACCCTACCCTAGGTACATGACTTCATCAGGAGTTACACGATCTCATGGTCTAAGGAAAAGATACTTGACATTGGAAAAGCTCTAGCAAAACGAACTACACGATCTTGTGCTATGCTTAGGATTGGGTCGTGTCCATCACATCATTCTCCTAATGATGTGATCCCGTTATCAACGACATCTAATGTCCATAGTCAGGAAACCATGACTATCTATTGATTAACGAGCTAGTCAACTAGAGGCTTACTAGGGACATATTATGGTCTATGTATTAACACGTGTATTACGATTTCCGGATAATACAATTATAGCATGAATAAAGACAATTATCATGAACAAGGAAATATAATAATAATCTTTTTATTATTGCCTCTAGGGCATATTTCCAACAGTCTCCCACTTGCACTAGAGTCAATAATCTAGTTACATTGTGATGAATCGAACACCCATAGAGTTCTATTGTTGATCATGTTTTGCTCGCGAAAGAGGTTTAGTCAACGGATCTGCGACATTCAGATCCGTATGTACTTGGCAAATATCTATGTCTCCATCTTGAACATTTTCACGGATGGAGTTGAAACGACGCTTGATGTGCCTGGTCTTCTTGTGAAACCTAGGCTCCTTGGCAAGGGCAATAGCTCCAGTGTTGTCACAGAAGAGTTTGATCAGTCCCGACGCATTGGGTATGACTCCTAGGTCGGTGATGAACTCCTTCACCCGAATTGCTTCATGCGCTGCCTCCGAGGCTGCCATGTACTCCGCTTCACATGTAGATCCCGCCACGACGCTCTGCTTGTAGCTGCACCACCTTACTGCTCCACCATTCAACATATACACGTATCCGGTTTGTGACTTAGAGTCATCCAGATCTGTGTCGAAGCTAGCGTCGACGTAACCCTTTACGACAAGCTCTTCGTCACCTCCATAAACGTGAAACATGTCATTTGTCCTTTTTAGGTACTTCAGGATATTCTTGACCGCTGTCCAGTGTTCCTTGCCGGGATTACTTTGGTACCTTCCTACCAAACTTACGGCAAGGTTTACATCAGGTCTGGTACACAGCATGGCATACATAATAGATCCTATGGCTGAAGCATAGGGGATGACACTCATCTCTTCTTTATCTTTTGCCGTGGTCGGGCATTGAGCCGAGCTCAATCTCACACCTTGTAACACAGGCAAGAACCCTTTCTTGGACTGATCCATTTTGAACTTCTTCAAAATCTTATCAAGGTATGTGCTTTGTGAAAGACCTATGAGGCGTCTCGATCTATCCCTATAGATCTTGATGCCTAATATGTAAGCAGCTTCTCCAAGGTCCTTCATTGAAAAACACTTGTTCAAGTAGGCCTTAATGCTGTCCAAAAGTTCTATATCATTTCCCAACAAAAGTATGTCATCTACATATAATATGAGAAATGCTACAGAGCTCCCACTCACTTTCTTGTAAACGCAGGCTTCTCCATAAGTCTGCATAAACCCAAACGCTTTGATCATCTCATCAAAGCGAATGTTCCAACTCCGAGATGCTTGCACCAGCCCATAAATGGATCGCTGGAGCTTGCATACTTTGTTAGCATTCTTAGGATCAACAAAACCCTCCGGCTGCATCATATACAGTTCTTCCTTAAGATGCCCGTTAAGGAATGCTGTTTTGACGTCCATCTGCCATATCTCATAATCATAGTATGCGGCAATTGCTAACAATATCCGGACGGACTTCAGCTTCGCTACGGGAGAGAAAGTCTCATCGTAGTCAACCCCTTGAACTTGTCGATAACCCTTAGCGACAAGTCGAGCTTTATAGATGGTAACATTACCATCCGCATCCGTCTTCTTCTTAAAGATCCATTTGTTTTCTATCGCTTGCCGATCATCGGGCAAGTCTGTCAAAGTCCATACTTTGTTTTCATACATGGATTCTATCTCGGATTGCATGGCTTCAAGCCATTTGTTGGAATCTGGGCCCACCATCGCTTCTTCATAGTTCGACGGTTCACCGTTGTCTAACAACATGATTTCCAGGACAGGGTTGCCATACCACTCTGGTGTGGAACGTGTCCTTGTGGACCTACGAAGTTCAGTAGCAACTTGATCCAAAGTACCTTTATCTTCATCATTAATTTCCTCTCCAGTCGGTGTAGGCACCACAAGAACATTTTCCTGAGCTGCACTACTTTCCGGTTCAAGAGGTAGTACTTCATCGAGTTCTACTTTCCTCCCACTTACTCCTTTCGAGAGAAACTCTTTTTCCAGAAAGGATCCGTTCTTGGCAACAAAGATCTTGCCCTAGGATCTTAAGTAGAAGGTATACCCAGTGGTTTCCTTAGGGTATCCTATGAAGACGCATTTTTCCGACTTGGGTTCGAGCTTTTCAGGTTTAAGTTTCTTAACATAAGCATCGCATCCCCAAACTTTTTGAAATGACAGCTTAGGTTTCTTCCCAAACCATAATTCGTACGGTGTCGTCTCAACGGATTTATACGGAGCCCTATTTAAAGTGAATCTAGTTGTCTCTAGAGCATATCCCCAAAATGATATCGGTAAATCGGTAAGAGACATCATAGACCGCACCATATCCAATAGAGTGCGATTACGACGTTCGGACACACCGTTACGCTGAGGTGTTCCAGGCGGCGTGAGTTGTGAAACGATTCCACATTTCCTTAAGTGTGTACCAAATTCGTGACTTAAGTATTCTCCTCCACGATCTGATCGTAGGAACTTTATCTTTCGGTCACGTTGATTCTCTAACTCATTCTGAAATTCCTTGAACTTTTCAAAGGTCTCAGACTTGTGTTTCATCAAGTAGACATACCCATATCTACTCAAGTCAGTGAGAGTGAGAACATAATGATATCCTCCGCGAGCCTCAATGCTCATTGGACCGCACACATCGGTATGTATGATTTCCAATAAGTTGGTTGCTCGCTCCATTGTTCCGGAGAATGGAGTCTTGGTCATTTTGCCCATGAGGCATGGTTCGCATGTGTCAAATGATTCATAATCGAGAGACTCTAAAAGTCCATCAGCATGGAGCTTCTTCATGCGCTTGACACCAATGTGACCAAGGCGGCAGTGCCACAAGTATGTGGGACTATCGTTATCAACTTTACATCTTTTGGTATTCACACTATGAATATGTGTAACATTACGTTCGAGATTCATTAAGAATAAACCATTGACCATCGGGGCATGAACATAAAACATACGTCTCATATAAATAGAACAACCATTATTCTCGGATTTAAATGAGTAGCCATCTCGTATTAAACGAGATCCAAATACAATGTTCATGGTCAAACTTGGCACTAAATAACAATTATTGAGGTTTAAAACTAATCCCGTGGGTAAATGTAGAGGCAACGTGCCGACGGTGGTCACATCGACCTTGGAACCATTCCCGACGCGCATCGTCACCTCGTCCTTCGCCAGTCTCTGCTTATTCCGCAGCTCCTGCTGTGAGTTACAAATATAAGCAATAGCACCGGTATCAAATACCCAGGAGTTACTACGAGTACTGGTAAGGTACACCTCAATTACATGTATATCAAATATACCTTTAGTGTTGCCGGCCTTCTTGTCCGCTAAGTATTTGGGGCAGTTCCGCTTCCAGTGACCCTTCCCTTTGCAATAAAAGCACTCAGTCTCAGGCTTGGGTCCATTCTTTGACTTCTTCCCGGCAACTGGCTTACCGGGCATGGCAACATCCTTGCCGTCCTTCTTGAAGTTCTTCTTGCCCTTGCCCTTCTTGAACTTAGTGGTTTTATTGACCATCAACACTTGATGTTCCTTCTTGATTTCTACCTCTGCTGACTTCAGCATTAAAAATACTTCAGGAATAGTTTTCACCATCCCCTGCATATTGTAGTTCATCACAAAGATCTTGTAGCTCGGTGGGAGCGACTGAAGGATTCTGTCAATGACCGCCTTGTCCGGGAGGTTAATGTCTAGCTGGGATAGGTGGTTGTGCAACCAAGACATTTTGAGTATGTGCTCACTGACATAACTATTTTCCTCCATCTTACAACTGTAGACTTGTCGGAGACTTCATATCTCTCGACCCGGGCATGAGCTTGGAAAACCATTTTCAGCTCCTCGAACATCTCATATGCTCCGTGTTGCTCAAAACACTTTTGGAGCCCCGGTTCTAAGCTATAAAGCATGCCGCACTGAACGAGGGAGTAATCATCAGCACGTGACTGCCAAGCGTTCATAATGTATTGGTTCTCTGGGATGGGTGCTTCACCTAGCGGTCCTTCTAGGACATATGCTTTCTTGGCAGCTATGAGGATGATCGTCAGGTTCCGGACCCAGTCCGTATAGTTGCTGCCATCGTCTTTCAGCTTGGTTTTCTCTAGGAACGCGTTGAAGTTCATGTTGACATGAGGATTGGCCATTTGATCTACAAGACATATTTGCAAAGGTTTTAGACTAAGTTCATGATAACTAAGTTCATCTAATCAAATTATTTAATGAACTCCCACTCAGATTAGACATCCCTCTAGTCATCTAAGTGTTACACGATCCGAGTCGACTAGGCCGTGTCCGATCATCACGTGAGACGGACTAGTCATCATCGGTGAACATCTCCATGTTGATCGTATCTTCCATACGACTCATGTTCGACCTTTCGGTCTCTGTGTTCCGAGGCCATGTTTGTACATGCTAGGCTCATCAAGTTAACCTAAGTGTTTTGCATGTTTAAAACTGTCTTACACCCGTTGTATGTGAACATAGGAATCTATCACACCCGATCATCACGTGGTGCTTCGAAATGACGAACTTTAGCAACGGCGCACAGTTAGGGAGAACACTTTCTTGAAATTATTATAAGGGATCATCTTATTTACTACCATCGTTCTAAGTAAACAAGATGCATAAACATAATAAACATCACATGCAATTATATAGTAGTGACATGATATGGCCAATATCATATAGCTCCTTTCATCTCCATCTTCGGGGCTCCATGATCATCTTTGTCACCGGCACGACACCATGATCTCCATCATCATGATCTCCATCATCGTGTCTCCATGAAGTTGCTCGCCAACTATTACTTCTACTACTATGGCTAACGGTTTAGAAATAAAGTAAAGTAATTACATGGTGTTAAATCATTGACACGCAGGTCATACAATAATTAAGACAACTCCTATGGCTCCTGCCGGTTGTCATACTCATCGACATGCAAGTCGTGATTCCTATTACAAGAACATGATCTCATACATCACAATATATCATTCATCATTCATCACAACTTTTGGCCATATCACATCACACGACAATTGCTGCAAAAACAAGTTAGACGTCCTCTAATTGTTGTTGCATCTTTTACATGGCTGCAATAGGGTTCCAGCAAGAACGTTTTCTTACCTACGAAAAAGCCACAACGTGATTTGTCAACTTCTATTTACCCTTCGGAAGGACCCTTTTCATCGAATCCGCTCCAACTAAAGTGGGAGAGATAGACACCCGCTAGCCACCTTATGCAACTAGTGCATGTCAGTCGGTGGAACCTGTCCCACGTAAGCGTACGTGTAAGGTCGGTCCGGGCCGCTTCATCCCACAATACCACTGAAGCAAAATAAGACTAGTAGCGGCAAGAAAGTTGACAACATCTACGCCCACAACAAAATTGTGTTCTACTCGTGCAATAGAGAACTACGCATAGACCTAGCTCATGATGCCACTGTTGGGGAACGTTGCAGAAAATAAAAAATTTCCTATGGTTTCACCAAGATCCATCTATGAGTTCATCTAGCAACGAGTGATAGGAGTGCATCTACATACCTTTGTAGATCGCGAGCGAAAGCGTTCAAGAGAACGGGGTTGAGGGAGTCGTACCCGTCGTGATCCAAATCACCGATGACCAAGTGTCGAACGGACAGCACCTCCGCGTTCAACACATGTACGGAGCGGATGACGTCTCCTGCACCTTGATCCAGCAAGGAGGAGGGATAGGTTGAGGAAGAAGGCTCCAACAGCAGCACGACGGCGTGGTGGTGATGGAGTGGCAGATCTCCGACAGGGCTTCGCCAAGCTCACGCCGAGGAGGAGATGTGTTGGGGAGCGGAGGGGCTGCGCCTTGGATGTTGTATGCAGCCCTCCCCTTGCCCCACTATTTATAGGGGAAGAGGGAAGGGGGCCGGCCCCCTCTAGATGAGATCTAGAGGGGGCGCGGCGGCCAAGGGAGGGGGCTTGCCCCCAAACAAGGGGGGCGCCCCCACTAGGGTTTCCCCCCCAACCCTAGGCGCATGGGCCCAAGGGGGGGGGTGCCCAGCCCTCCAGGGGCTGGTTCCCTACCCACTACGGCCCATGAGGCCCTCCAAGAGAGGTGGCCCCTCCCGGTGGACCCCCGAAACCCCTCTGGTGGCCCCGGTACAATACCGATATGCCCCCGAAACTTTCCGGTGACCGTATGACAACTTCCCATATATAAATCTTCACCTCCGGACCATTCCGGAACTCCTCGTGACGTCCGGGATCTCATCCGAGACATCGAACAACATTCGGTAATCACATACAAGTCTTCCTAATAACCCTAGCGTCACCGAACCTTAAGTGTGTAGACCCTACGGGTTCAGGAATCATGCAGACATGACCGAGACAACTCTCCGGCCAATAACCAACAGCGGGATCTGGATACCCATGTTGGCTCCCACATGTTCCACGATGATCTCATCGGATGAACCACGATGTCAAGGATTTAAGCAACCCCGTATATAATTCCCTTTGTAAATCGGTACGTTACTTGCCCGAGATTCAATCGTCGGTATCCCAATACCTTGTTCAATCTTGTTACTGGCAAGTCACTTTACTCATACCGTAATGCATGATCCCGTGACTAAACACTTGGTCACTTTGAGCTCATTATGATGATGCATTACCGAGTGGCCCCAGAGATACCTCTCCGTCATACGGAGTGACAAATCCCAGTCTCGATCCGTGTCAACCCAACAGACACTTTCGGAGATACCTCTAGTGCACCTTTATAGTCACCCAGTTACGTTGTGACGTTTGGTATACCCAAAGCACTCCTACGGTATCCGGGAGTTACACGATCTCATGGTCTAAGGAAAAGATACTTGACATTGGAAAAGCTCTAGCAAAACGAACTACACGATCTTGTGCTATGCTTAGGATTGGGTCTTGTCCATCACATCATTCTCCTAATGATGTGATCCCGTTATCAACGACATCTAATGTCCATAGTCAGGAAATCATGACTATATGTTGATCAACGAGCTAGTCAACTAGAGGCTTACTAGGGACATATTATGGTCTATGTATTCACACGTGTATTACGATTTCTGGATAATACAATTATAGCATGAATAAAGACAATTATCGTGAACAAGGAAATATAATAATAATCCTTTTATTATTGCCTATAGGGCATATTTCCAACACGGGGTGCGTGAGCTTCCTTGCCACACCAGAAACAGCGGCTTCGGGAATTGATTTCAGTCTTCCTGCACCCGCGACCGGGTTCCGTGAGCGGTGGCTGTACGTGGATGCTGGGGTACCCATCCCCCTTCTTTCGAAGCCAACCGTGCCCGCTATCCCCAACACGGGCTGGGGCCAGGAGACGCTCAAGAGCCCCTGGCTCGTCTTCGTTTGGCATCGCTTCGCGTACTTGAGGGCGCTCGGTGTGACGGCACCCAAGGTGGTGAAGGAGTTCCTCTTGTGCCGCATTGCCCCTCTCTAGCGTCATTCCCGCCGGATGTGGGCCCTCGAGGGACGCGAAGGCCGCATGAGGCTCCAAGAGGAAGATCTGACGCCTGAAGTGCCGAGGAAGGTTCTCATGATCCTGACTGGGGACCCTTCCCCTGGCAGCATCCGGCATGGGGGCGCCCTAATGTACCTTTGCTCAAACAGGGGTGATTTCGTGCAGCAGATGCCCATCTTCGACGAATGGGGGCTGCGCCCTGCAGGCCTAAGGGGACCTCGCGAGAACCCAGTTGTGGTGGTTGCCCTTCCGGTTGCCCACGACGGTCCTTCCTTGAGGGTGGAGCTGGGAGGCAAAGGGCGTCAGGGGCTGAGGGGGCCACCGTCGAGATGCCTCGTGGTACTCCTGAGGCGGCAGCTTCTGAGACCCGCCCCGTGGCGGCTGAAGGTACCGAGCCGCGGCCTGCGGCTCCCGTGGCAGAGGCCCCTGAGGCCCCAGCCACCCTTCTTGGCGCGGCGTCCGGCGGCGTGTCCCTGGGCGAGGCCCCCGACGTCGGTCACCTTGGCGCTTCTTCCTCATCGCAGGCTGACCCCTACTGCGAGCTCCTGGGTCGCTTTCGTGTGGACTTCGAGGCTCTCCGAAAGAGAAGGGAGGCCTTGGGTGATGATTACCCTTGCCGCCTATTGAAGCGCAGGAAGTACTTCACCACCGATGAGTAAGCCTTTCCCTTTCTCTATTCCTTACTCTTCTGCTGCTTCAGCTGATCATTACCCTGTAGGGCCCTTCCTACCAAGTTCACAGAGATGGCTGAGGAGCCACCCCTCCAGGCCTCACCCTCTCCACCTTCCCCAAGTGTCCCGAGCTCCAGCACTGCCATTGCGGTGAGGCCGGTTGGAGAGGCGGGCCATCCTGTGGTGCGTCTTGGTTCTGCACACCTTGCGACCATCTTTCGCGAGCCCTCCCGGGGCATAGTCAGCCTGCCCTGGGCTCTTCGACTGGTTATGGATGGCGACTGGCTGAGGTCGTCCTTGCGATCTTCCTTGGGGGGCGAACTGGCTCTGGGCCAGGCTCCTGGCGAGGCGCGTCCGCCATCACGAGGGTGCCAGCCCCCAGCCCCCTGCCCAGCGGGGGAGTGCTGATCCGTGGTCCTCCTCGCGTGCCCGAGGTGGAAGGTGATGCGGAAGACGTGCTCGAGTGCGCCCGGGAGCGCCGCGCCCTCCGCCAAGGGTTCCTCCAGAGGGCGGCAGACGCGGTGAGCCAGCTTGGTGTAGAGCTCGCCGACGAGGACTCACGTCTTGAGGCCGAGGGCCTGCGCCTAGCTGAAGAGAGGCGCAAGCTGTAGGTGGCCGTTGCTCTTGCGCACCACCAGCGTGACCTCGACAACGAGAAGGCTGAGGCGCCGCTAGCGGCTTCTCGGGAGGCCTGCACCCGGGCCGTCGAGGAGGCTCAGGAGGCCAACCAGCGGCGTAGGGTCGCAGAAGAGCGGACGTGGGAGCACCGGGCCCGGAGTAGCTCCCTGGAGCAACAGGTGGAGTTGCATGAGGCGGCCCTTGCGTCGATGGAGGGGGGCTCGGTCGATCGGGCAAAGCTTTAGAAATGTGAGGAGGCACTGAGGCTGGAGGCCACCGTGCGCACCCTGGAACTCGAGCGATTGGAGACGAGAGAGCACATGGTGGCGCAGGCAGAGGATGATGTCGCCGCGAGGGAAGCCCGAGCCTCAGAAGAAGTTGATCGCCGGGTGGCGGCGGCTTGCTCGAACCTCGAGCGCGAGTTCGAGGAAAGGCTTGAGCTGATCCAGGTCGAAGCAGAGGGCAGGACCGCCGCCTTGAAGGCCAAGCTGGATGAAGTGATGTGGCATGCGGATGCTACCAGGGCCGCCCTTGGCGCGGCACAGGCGGAACTGGCTTCCTGCCGCGCCGAGGTGCTTCTTCTCCACCAAAGGGTGGACGTGGCTGAGGCCGTTGCACGGAGGAACAAGGACAAGATACGCCAGCGGCAGACCTTGGAGCACGTGCACAGCCCCATGCTCTGCGAGCTCCAAGAAAGAGCCAACACGGCCTTGGGTGTCATCTGCGAGGCAGCCGTTGGGGAGCCTCATGTGGTTAACTATGCTAGTAACCTTCAGTTCTTCACCGACGTGGTGACGCAGCTGGAGGCCCATTCGGGCAGAGCCGACAGGTTGGTGGAGGGGAGAAGTCATTCCCTACTTGGGCGTGCTTTCTCTCGTGTCTTCAGTCACCTTCAGAACATGGACCCCCACTTCGACTTCGATGCCGCCATCGCACTAGTACCCTTGGCAGTCCGGGACAATCTGGCGAGCTAGGTGGAAGACAACGTGGATGCCTTTGTTAGGGCCTTCACCGCTGATGACGGCGGTGTGGTCGTAGCCGCCGACGAGGGCGGAGTGGTGAATGGCCCAGGTGTTGGTGAGGGCGGAGTGGTGAATGGCCCAGGTGCTGACAGCGGCGACGTAGGAGGCGACGATGAGGCCAGCGACGCCAGCGGCGACTCCGGAGGTGTCCCCGGGGATGCATTGGGGGAGTTATCCGATTGACCGTGTGTTGTTGCTAGTTTTACCCTGCGCAGAGAGAGTCCGGGCTTGGCCCAGGAGGTTGTCAGGGTATTTTGGGAGGGGGAGCCCCTCATGTAAAAACTTGCAGTTAGCGTATTTGTAGACATGATATCACCCGTGTGCCTGCGCCAGGCGGCTAGTCCATGGCGAGCCGACTGGCTTGTTTACCTTCGACCCGCGTGGGCCCTGAGCTAGCCTACGGAGGGCCGTTGTGTCCTGAGTGTCTCCCGAACGAGCCTGTCAAACCTGCAAGGAGATCCTCCTGAGAGGGCGTGCCGACGGCAGTCTGGGCTGCGTTCATGCTGGGCCTGGCCCAGCTCGCGAGGGGCTCGCAAGGGGAGGCAGCTGAAGCTTGGGCGGACGCAAAGCGGCAACCAGAACGCAAGTGATTGCTCGAACAAGACTAATCACCCCTTCCCCGGACACACGCAAGTTTCAAGCTCAAATCCAACTTAAATCCAAACAGGGAAAAGCAACAACCAAGAGGAACAGCGAGAAAAGCAGAAAAAACCGCGTCCGAAACCTAGTCTAGTCTTTGACGTCTTCTCACCAGCGCGGAGCTAAGTGGTACCACTGGGCGTGGGCGGGAGCCCCCGAGGCCCGAGGGCGGCTCTCCGGAGACTCTGGGGCGTGTACAACCTCACTCATTATTATGTGAGAGTGTCACGGGGCGGCGAGCTTCACAGGCACTGGGCCTTCTTCACAGGTACCGGCTTTGCTTCACATGCACTGGCAGCATCCGGCATGGGGGCGCCCTGCTGTACCTTTGCTCAAACAGGGGTGATTTCGTGAAGCAGATGCCCAGCTTCGACGAATGGGGGCTGCGCCCTGCAGGCCTAAGGGGACCTCGTGAGAACCCAGTTGTGGTGGTTGCCCTTCCGGTTTCCCATGATGGTCCTTCCTTGAGTGGTGGAGCTGGGAGGCAAAGGGCATCGGGGGCTGAGGGGGCCACCGTCGAGATGCCTCGTGGTACTCCTGAGGTGGCACCTTCTGAGACCCGCCCTGCGGCGGCTGAAGGTACCGAGCCGCGGCCTGCGGCTCCCGTGGTAGAGGCCCCTGAGGCCCCAGCCACCCTTCTTGGCGCGGTGTCCGGCGGCGTGTCCCTGGGCGAGGCCCCCGATGTCGGTCACCTTGGCGCTTCTTCCTCATCGCAGGCTGACCCCTGCCGCGAGCTCCTGGGTCGCTTCCGTGTGGACTTTGAGGCTCTCCGAAAGAGAAGGGAGGCCTTGGGTGATGATTACCCTTGCCTCCTATTGAAGCGCAGGAAGTACTTCGCCACCGATGAGTAAGACTTTCCCTTTCTCTATTCCTTACTCTCCTGCTGCTTCGGCTGATCATTACCCTGCAGGGCCCTTCCTGCCGAGTTCATGGAGATGGCTAAGGAGCCACCCCTCCAGGCCTCGCCCTCTCCACCTTCCCCAAGCGTCCCGAGCTCCAGCACTGCCCTTGCGGTGAGGCCGGTTGGAGAGGCGGGCCATCCTGTGGTGCGTCTTGGTTCTGCACACCTTGCGACCATCCTTCGCGAGCCCTCCCGGGGCATAGCCAGCCTACCCTGGGCTCTTCGACTGGTTGTGGACGGCGACTGGCTGAGGTCGGCCTTGCGATCTTCCTTGGGGGGCGAACTGGCTTCGGGCCAGGCTCCTGGCGAGGCGCGTCCGGCCATCGCGAGGGTGCCAGCCCCCAGCCCCCTGCCCAACGGGGGAGTGCTGATCCGTGGTCCTCCTCGCGCGCTCGAGGTGGAAGGTAATGCGGAAGACGTGCTCGAGCGCGCCCGGGAGCGCCGCGCCCTCCGCCAAGGGTTCCTCCGGAGGGCGGCAGACGCGGTGAGCCAGCTTGGTGTAGAGCTCGCCGATGAGGATTCACGTCTTGAGGCCGAGGGCCTGCGCCTAGCTGAAGAGAGGCGCAAGCTGAAGGTGGCCGTTGCTCTTGCGCACCACCAGCGTGACCTCGAAAACGAGAAGGCCGAGGCGCCGCTAGCGGCTTCTCGGGAGGCCTGCTCCCGGGCCGTCGAGGAGGCTCAGGAGGCCAACCAGCAGCGTAGGGTCGCAGAAGAGCGGACGTGGGAGCTCCGGGCCTGGAGTAGCTCCCTGGAGCAACAGGTGGAGGTGCATGAGGCGGCCCTTGCGTCGATGGAGGAGGGCTCGATCGATCGGGCAGAGCTTTAGAAATGTGAGGAGGCACTGAGGCTGGAGGCCACCGAGCGCACCTTGGAACTCGAGCGATTGGAGACGAGAGAGCGCATGGTGGCGCAGGCAGAGGATGATGTCGCTGCGAGGGAAGCCCGAGCCTCAGAAGAAGTTGATCGCCGGGTGGCGGCGGCTTGCTCGAACCTCGAGCGCGAGTTCGAGGAAAGGCTTGAGCTGATGCAGGTCGAAGCAGAGGGCAGGACCGCCGCCTTGAAGGCCAAGCTGGATGAAGTGATGCGGCATGCGGATGCTACCAGGGCCGCCCTTGGCGCGGCACAGGCAGAACTGGCTTCCTGCCGCGCCAAGGTGCTTCTTCTCCACCAAAGGGTGGACGCGGCTGAGGCCGTTGCGCAGAGGAACAAGGACAAGATACGCCAGCGGCAGACCTTGGAGCACGTGCACAGCCCCATGCTCTGCGAGCTCCAGGAAAGAGCCAACACGGCCTTGGGTGTCATCTGCGAGGCAGCCGTTGGGGAGCCTCGTGTGGTTAAGTATGCTGGTAAACTTCAGTTCTTCACCGACGTGGTGACGCAGCTGGAGGCCCATTCGGGCAGAGCCGACAGGTTGGTGGAGGAGAGGAGTCATTCCCTACTTGGGCGTGCTTTCTCTCGTGTCTTCAGTCACCTTCAGAACATGGACCCCCACTTCGACTTCGATGCCGCCATCGCACCGGTACCCTTGGCAGTCCGGGACAATCTGGCGAGCTAGGTGGAAGACAACATGGACGCCTTTGTTAGGGCCGTCACCGCTGATGACGATGGTGTGGTCGTAGCCGCCAACGAGGGCGGAGTGGTGAATGGCCCAGGTGCTGACGGTGGCGACGTAGGAGGCGACGGTGCAGCCAGCGACGCCAGCGGCGACTCCGGAGGTGTCCCCGGGGAAGCATTGGGGGACTTATCCGACTGATCGTGTGTTGTTCCTATTTTTACCCTACGCAAAGAGAGTCCGGGCTTGGCCCAGGAGGTTGTCATGGCATTTTGGGAGGGGGATCCCCTCATGTAAAAACTTGCAGTTAGCATATTTGTAGACATGATATCACCCATGTGCCTGCGCCAGGCGGCTGGTCCATGGCGAGCCGACTGGCTTGTTTACCTTCGACCCGCGTGGGCCCTGAGCTAGCCTATGGAGGGTCGTGGTGTCCTGAGTGTCTCCCGGACGAGCCTGTCAAACCTGCAAGGAGATCCTCCTAAGAGGGCGTGCCGACGGCAGTCTGGGCTGCGTTCATGCTGGGCCTGGCCCGGCTCGCGAGGGGCTCGCAAGGGGAGGCACCTGAAGCTTGGGCGGACGCAAAGCGGCAACCAGAACGCAAGTGATTGCTTGAACGAGACTAATCACCCCTTCCCCGGACACACGCAAGTTTCAAGCTCAAATCCAACTTAAATCCAAACAGGGAAAAGCAACAACCAAGAGGAACAGCGAGAAAAGCAGAAAAAGCCGCGTCCGGCACCTAGTCTAGTCTTCGACGTCTTCTCACCAGCGTGGAGCTAAGCGCTACCACTGGGCGTGGGCGGGAGTCCCCGAGGCCCGAGGGCGGCTCTCCGGAGACTCCGGGGCATGTACAGCCCCACTCATTATTACGTGAGAGTGTCACGGGGCGGCGAGCTTCACACGCACTGGGCCTTCTTCACAGGTACCGGCTTTGCTTCATATCGCCAGACGAGGGCCCCGCCTTGCGCCACACTCTATTGCCACCGACGAAGGCCAGAGACCAAGGACGCCACCGATGGGATAGAGAGGTTGCCAGCGGTTCCCCTGACGGCCACGGGTCCTCTGCCGGGGGTAGGCCCTGGGCACCTCCCCGGTAGAGGGCCTACCTCCTGAGGACGCCTTGCTTCGAGCGCCGCGTGGGCGAGGCCGGATCTTGGCCCCTCTCCTGCAGCCCCCGGTGCCCTCCTCCTGAGGGGTGGGGAGCTGCTGGATTGGGGCAGCCACCCGCTGCGATGACCTGTACCTCCTGCGATCCATGGTTAGCGTATGCCTGTTCCTGAGGGATTAGCGGTACCCGATAGTCGCTGCCTCCGGCGCGGTCGACGCGGCCTTCCTTGGGCTCCTAAAAGAGCCCAGCCTCGGGTGTTTCTTCTCCCCAGCCTGGGCCAAGGAACTGGCCATGGTCTTCCTCCTGCGCGTGTCCTTGATCCATCATGTGGGGCACATACGCCTCCGGGGCCGCCGCCCCGAATGCCTCGCCGTAGTGCCCCATGTGCCACGCAGTTCTGCTCAGGATGCCAACCTGGGAGTGGTAGCGCTACGGCTCACCGGGACCGTGGGTTGTAGTGGATCCCCCTTCGATGGTCGGAGGCGGAGGCGGCACCATTGGTGGCGAGGCGCTGAGGGCCAGGTTGGCGTTGGAGTGGCCCTGGAATCCGCTGGGAGCTATGTGGGCGCGTGTGGGGCTCCGTGCGATCCGCCTTGGGCCTGAGGCGGCAGCTGGGTGCAGAAGGGGGGAGCCCCCGAGGCGGCAGAGCCCAGGAGCTCTGCCACCCGCTCCAGTAGCATGTCGCGTCCGCCCTCTAGCAGCCTGCATTGCTGTAGTTCTCGTGCTACCGTGAGCGCGGCCCTTGAGTTTGCCTGGTCTCGCCGTGAGTACGGCGCCGTGGCCGCGGCGTGACTCGAGGCCCTCGCTGCCGACCGCACCTGCCGCGGCGTGAGAGCTGGTGTCGTCTAACCGTGACGCCCGCGGCCCGCAGCGCCCTACGGACCACGGGCTGCCTGGGGCACGGGGTTGAGGTCGCCCTGGGTAAGCGGCTCTACATTGGCGGGCCAGGCCGCCCAGGGATCGAGATTGCTCATTGGGTTGCCGGACATGATGATGATGATGCGACGGGCGACGAACACGAGGCGACAGAAGGCAAATTCCGAGCACCCCTACCTGGCACGCCAAATGTCGGATTGCGGGTTCTAGCAGACCCTTGAGGTTCAAACACTGGGGTGCACGCGGAGATCACACCCCCAGCCTACCCATGTCTCACCGCCTTGCCAGGATCTAAACTACACAAAGAACAACACAAGGGACGCGAGATTTATACTGGTTCAGGCCACCATCATGGTGTAATACCCTACTCCAGTTTGTGGTGTGGTGGATTGCCTCTGGGGCTGATGAGGAACAGTACAAGGGGAGAACAGCCTTGCGAGGTTCTGTTCTTGGTTGGTGCGATGAACTGCTAGGGGGAGTTCAGTCGCCTCTCTATCTATGTCTTGGATGTGGATCCGATCTAGATGCCCTACCCTGTGGGTGGCTAGTCCTATTTATAGGCGAAGGCCCCGGGCCTCTTCCCAAATATAGAGCAGGAAGGGCGCCAACAATTGGACATTTTGAAGGGGAACATCTAGTACACTTATCCTGACTAAAGTTGGTCCTCGCCTGCCAAAGACCCTGACGATGACGCTGGCTTGGTCTCCACGATGACCTCCGTTCTGCCGTCCTGCTGGTCTTGGTCTTGTTGCACCGAAATGGTTGCCTTTGCTTCATACTCTTGCCTGCGCTTGCCCCCTTTGCACCAAAGGGGAAACAAGGACTCTGCGTAGGCCGGCGCCCGCCTGGCCTTGGTCGTCATGGCTTGCATCACGGGCACCTCGTGAAGTACCCCACCTTGATCTCTCCGCCTCCTCACGAGCCAGCCTGACGAGGCCGTGCCTGAGGAAGCCTCCTGTCGTCCGCCCCGCGAGGGTTGGCCCCTCGCGAGGGTCTTGAGCATGTGTTGATGAAGATGGGCCGCACTGGGCCACTCCTTGAGCCACACCGCAGGCCGCAGGCAGGCAAGTCTGGGTACCCCCATTCCCAGAACGCCGACAGTAGCCCCCGGGCCCAAGGCTCGCTCGGACTTAGCTTAGCAGAGAAGCGAAGAGGCAAGTGCGAAGCGCCGCGGGCCCCAATAGCCTGCGGCCTTGGGCGCCGCGTGGTGGTTGATTGGACGTGGGCGTCCCTGTTCCCCCACGCCTCCTTATTTTGCACCCCAGCTAGGCGGACCCGCTGTTGTACACAATCTCCCCTCTTCTCACCGCTCGCGCGCCTCCTGCTCTTCCTTCTCTCGAGCTCCAGCCTCCGCTTCCAATCCAATCTCACATCCTCTCCCTTCCTGTCGCCATGGCTCCGACGAAGAAGGGGAAAGGGCCAAAGCCTGTGCCCTCGCCCTGCCCGTCGCCGTCGGTGGCTCCCGCTGTTGACCGGTCGATCATACTCAACCGGGAAGGTTCGGACAAGGTCAATTCTGCAATCGCCACCATCTTCAACGAGTGCGGGAGGACGACGGTCTGGCCCGCGTCTCACTTCTCCATTGACAGAACAGTCACCGAGGTCCGGTACTTTGCCGATGCTCTGTGGGCGGGTCTGGTTCCCCCCTTTTCTGATTTCTTCAATGCTGTTCTTTCTCATTATCAGATCCACATGACGCATTTGGGTCCTGAATCCATTACTCTTCTTGCCGTTTTCGCTTTTGTATGTGAGGTGATGATGGGCATTCCTCCTTTAGTTGCCTTGTTGCGCCACTTCTTCTCTCTGTGTCTCAGCAATCCTACCCAATGCTTGGGGTGCGTGAGCTTCCTTGTTGCACCAGAAACATCGGCTTCGGGAATCAATTTCAGCCTTCCTCCGCCCGCGACCGGGTTCTGTGAGCGGTGGCTGTACGTTGATGCTGGGGTGCCCATCCCCCTGCTTTCGAAGCCAACCGTGCCCGCTATCCCCAACTCAGGCTGGGGCCAGAAGACGCTCACGAGCCCCCGGCTCGTCTTCGTTTGGCATCGCTTCGCGTACTTGAGGGCGCTCGGTGTGACCGCACCCAAGGTGGTGAAGGAGTTCCTCCTGTGCTGCATTGCCCCTATCCAACGTCATTCCCGCCGGATGTGGGCCTTCGAGGGACGCGAAGACCGCATGAGGCTCCAAGAGGAAGATCTGACGCCCGAAGTGACGAGGAAGGTTCTCACGATCTTGACTGGAGACCCTTCCCCTGGCAGCATCCGGCATGGGGGCGCCCTGCTGTACCTTTGCTCAAACAGGGGTGATTTCGTGAAGCAGATGCCCAGCTTCGATTAATGGGGGCTGCACCCTGCAGGCCTCAGGGGACCTCGCGAGAACCCAGTTGTGGTGGTTGCCCTTCCGGTTGCCCAAGACAGTCCTTCCTCGAGTGGTGGAGCTGGGAGGCAAAGGGCGTCGGGGGCTGAGGGGGCCACCGTCGAGACGCCTCGCGGTACACCTGAGGCGGTAGCTCCTGGGACCCGCCCTGCGGCGGCTGAAGGTACCGAGCCGCGGCCTGTGGCTCCTGTGGCAGAGGCCCCCGAGGCCCCGGCCACCCTTCTTGGCGCCGCATCCGGCGGCGTGTCCCTGGGCGAGGCCCCCGACGTCGGTCACCTTGGCGCTTCTTCCTCGTCGCAGGCTGACCCCTGCCGCGAGCTCCTGGGTCGCTTCCGTGTGGACTTCGAGGCTCTTCTAAAGAGAAGGGAGGCCTTGGGTGATGATTACCCTTGCCGCCTATTGAAGCGTAGGAAGTACTTCGCCACTGATGAGTATGCCTTTCCCTTTCTCTGTTCCTTACTCTCCTACTGCTTCAGCTGATCAGTACCCTGCAGGGCCCTTCCTGCCGAGTTCACGGTGATGGCTGAGGAGCCACCCCTCCAGGCCTCGCCCTCTCCACCTTCCCCAAGCGTCCCGAGCTCCAGCACTGCCCTTGAGGTGAGGCCGGTTGGAGAGGCGGGCCATCCTGTGGTGCGTCTTCGTTCTGCACACCTTGCGACCATCCTTCGTGAGCCCTCCCGGGGCATAGCCAGCCTGCCATGGGCTCTTCGACTGGTTGTGGACGGTGACTGGCTGAGGTCGGCCTTGCGATCTTCCTTGGGGGGCGAACTGGCTCCGGGCCAGGCTCCTGGCGAGGCGTGTCTTGCCATCGTAAGGGTGCCAGCCCCCAGCCCCCTGCCCAGCGGGGGAGTGCTGATCCTTGGTCCTCCTCGCGCGCTCGAGGCGGAAGGTGATGCGGAAGACGTGCTCGAGTGTGCCCGGGAGTGTCGCGCCCTCCGCCAAGGGTTCCTTCGGAGGGCGGCGGACGCGGTGAGCCAGCTTGGTGTAGAGCTCGTCACGAGGACGCACGTCTTGAGGCCGAGGGCCTACGCATGGCTGAAGAGAGGCGCAAGCTGAAGGTGGCCGTTGCTCTTGCGCGCCACCAGCGTGACCTCGACAATGAGAAGGCCGAGGCGCCGCTGGCGGCTTCTCGGGAGGCCTGCTCCCGGGCCGTCGAGGAGGCTCAGGAGGCCAACCAGCAGCTCAGGGTCGCAGAAGAGCAGGCGTGGGAGCTCGGGGCCCGGAGTAGCTCCCTGGAGCAACAGGTGGGCTTGCATGAGGCGACCCTTGCGTCGATGGAAGGGGGCTCGGTCGATCGGGCAGAGCTTTAGAAGCGTGAGGAGGCACTGAGGCTGGAGGCCACTGAGCGCACCCTGGAACTCGAGCGATTGGATACGAGGGAGCGCATGGTGGCGCAGGAGGAGTATGATGTCGCCGCAAGGGAAGCCCGAGCCTCAGAAGAAGTTGATCGCCGGGTGGCGACGGCTTGCTCTAACCTCGAGCGCGAGTTCGAGGCAAGGCTTGAGCTGATCCAGGTCGAAGCAGAGGGCAGGATCGCCGCCCTGAAGGCCAAGCTGGATGAAGTGATGCGGCATGCGGACGCTACCAGGGCCGCGCTTGGTGCGGCACAGGCGGAACTGGCTTCCTCCCACGCCGAGGCGCTTCTTCTCCACCAAAGGGTGGACGCGACTGAGGCCCTTGCCCGGCGGAACAAGGACAAGATACACCAGCGGTAGACCTTGGAGCACGTGCACAGCCCCATGCTCCGCGAGCTCCGAGAAAGAGCCAACACGGCCTTGGGTGTCATCTGCGAGGCAGCCATTGGGGAGCCTCGCGTGGTTAACTATGCTGGTAACCTTCAGTTCTTCACTGATGTGGTGACGCAGCTGGAGGCCCGTTCGGGCAGAGCTAATAGGTTTGTGCAGGAGAGGAGCCATTCCCTACTTGGGCGTGCTTTCTCTCGTGTCTTCAGACACCTTCAGAACATGGACCCCCACTTCGACTTCGATGCTGCCATCGCACCAGTACCCTTGGCAGTCCGGGACAATCTGGCGAGCTGGGTGGAAGACAACATGGATGCCTTTGTTAGGGCCCTCACCGCTGATGACGATGGTGTGGTCGTAGCCGCCGACGAGGGCGGAGTGGTGAATGACCCAGGTGCTGGTGAGGGCGGAGTGGTGAATGGCCCAGGTGCTGATGGCGGCGACG
Source organism: Triticum dicoccoides (assembly GCF_002162155.2). Classification (NCBI taxonomy): domain Eukaryota; kingdom Viridiplantae; phylum Streptophyta; class Magnoliopsida; order Poales; family Poaceae; genus Triticum; species Triticum dicoccoides. The sequence continues at coordinate 370,040,990 of NC_041393.1, read as the reverse complement.
TAGGAGGCGACGGCGAGGCCAGCGACGCCAGCGGCGACTCCGGAGGTGTCCCCGGGGACGCATTGGGGGATTTATCCGATTGACCGTGTGTTGTTCCTATTTTTACCCTGTGCAGAGAGAGTCCGGGCTTGGCCCAGGAGGTTGTAAGAGCATTTTGGGAGGGGGAGCCCCTCATGTAAGAACTTGCAGTTAGCGTATTTGTAGACATGATATCACCCGTGTGCCTGCGCCAGGCGACTGGTCCATGGCGAGCCGACTGGCTTGTTTACCTTCGACCCGCGTGGGCCCTGAGCTAGCCTGCGGAGGGCCGTGGTGTCCTGAGTGTCTCCCGAACGAGCCTGTCGAACCTGCAAGGAGATCCTCCTGAGAGGGAGTGCCGACGGCAGTCTGGGCTGCATTCATGTTAGGCCTGGCCCGGTCGTGAGGGGCTCGCGAGGGGAGGCAGCTGATGCTTGGACGGATGCAAAGCGGCAACCAGAACGCAAGAGATTGCTCGAACGATACTAAACACCCCTTCCCCGGACACACGCAAGTTTCAAGCTCAAATCCAACTTAAATCCAAACAGGGAAAGCAACAACCAAGAGGAACAGCGAGAAAAGCAGAAAAAGTCGCGTCCGGCACCTAGTCTAGTCTTCGACGTCTTCTCACCAGCGCGGAGCTAAGTGCTGCCACTAGGCGTGGGCGGGAGCCCCCAAGGCCAGAGGGCGGCTCTCCGAAGACTCCGGGGCGTGTACAGCCCCACTCATTATTACGTGAGAGTGTCACGGGGCGGCGAGCTTCACAGGCACTGGGCCTTCTTCACAGGTAGCGGGCTTGCTTCATATCGCCAGACGAGGGCCCCACCTTGCGCCACACTCTATTGCCAACGACGACGGCGAGAGACCGAGGATGCAGCCGATGGGATAGAGCGGTTACCAGTGGTTCCCCCGACGACCATGGGTCCTCTGCAGGGGGTAGGCCCTGGGGCACCTCCCCGGCAGAGGGCCTACCTCTCGAGGACGCCTTGGTCCGAGCGTCGCGTGGGCGAGGCCGGATCTCGGCCCCGCTCCTGCAGCCCCCAGTGCCCTCCTCCTGAGGGGTGGGGAGCTGCTGGATTGGGGCAGCCACCCGCTGCGACGACCTGTACCTCCTGCGATCCATGGTTAGCGTATGCCTGTTCCTAAGGGATTAGCAGTACCCGATAGTTGCTGCCTCCAGCGCGGTCGACCGGGCCTTCCCTGGGCTCCTGAAAGACTCAGCCTCGGGTGTTTCTTCTCCCCAGCCTGGGCCGAGGAACTGGCCATGGTCTTCCTCCTGCGCGTGTCCTTGATCCATCATGTGGGGCACATACGCCTCCGGGGCCACCGCCCCGAATGCCTCGTCGTAGTACCCCATGTGCCACGCAGTTCTGCTCACGATGCCAACCTGGGAGTGGTAGCGCTGCGTCTCACCGGGACACGTGGGCTATAGTGGATCCCCCTTCGATGGTCAGAGGCAGAGGCGGCATCGTTGGTGGCCAGGTGCTGATGGCCAGGTTGGCATTGGAGTGGCCCTGGAATCCGCTGGGAGCTATGCGGGCACGTGTGGGGCCTCTGTGCAATCCGCCTTGGGCCTGAGGCGGCAGCTGGGTGCAGAAGGGGGAGCCCCCGAGGCGGTGGAGCCCAGGAGCTCTGCCAGCCACTCCAGTAGCACGTCGCGGCCGCCCTTTAGCAGCCTGCATTGCAGTAGTTCTCGAGTTACCATGAGCGCGGCCCTTGAGTTGCCTGCTCTCGTCGTGAGTACGGCGCCGTGGCCGCGACGTGACTCGAGGCCCTCGCTGCCGACCGCACCTGCCGCGGCATGAGAGCTGGTGTCGTTTGACCGTGTCGCCCGCGGCCCACAGCGCCTTGTGGACCGCGGGCTGCCTGGGGCATGGGGTTGAGGTTGCCCTAGGCAAGCGGCTCTGCGTGGGCGGGCCAGGCCGCCCAGGGATCGGGATTGCTCGTTGGGTCGCCGGACATGATGACGATGATGCGAAGGGCGGAGAACACGAGGCGACGGAAGGCAGATTCCGGCGCACCCCTACCTGGCGCGCCAAATGTTGGATTGCGGGTTCCGGTAGACCCTTGAGGTTCGAACACGGGGGTGCACACGGAGATCACACCCCCAGCCTAACCATGTCTCACCGCCTCGCCGGGATCTAAACTAGACAAAGAACAACACAACGGACGCGAGATTTATACTGGTTCAGGCCACCATCGTGGTATAATACCCTACTCCAGTTTGTGGTGTGGTGGATTGCCTCTGGGGCTGATGAGAAACAGTACAAGGGGAGAACAGCCTCGCGAGGGTCTGTTCTTGGTTGGTGCGATGAACTGCTAGGGGGAGTTCAGTCACCTCTCTCTCTATGTCTCGGATGTGGATCCGATCCAGATGCCCTACCCTGTGGGTGGCTAGTCCTATTTATAGGCGAAGGCCCCGGTCCTCTTCCCAATATTGAGCGGGAAGGGCACCAACAATTGGCCATTTTGAAGGGGAACATCTAGTACACTTATCCTGACTAAAGTTGGTCCTCGCCTGCCAAAGACCCTGACGATGACGCTGGCTTGGGCTCCATGATGACCTCCGTTCTGCCGTCCTGCTGGTCTTGGTCTTGTTGCACCGAAATGGTTGCCTTTGCTTGATACTCTTGCCTGGGCTTGTCCCCTTTGCACCAAAGGGGAAACAAGGACTCTGCGCAGGTCGGCGCCCGCCTAGCGCCCGCCTGGCCTTGGTCGTCATGGCTTGCGTCACGGGCACCTCGTGAGGTACCCCACCTCGATCTCTCCGCCTCCTCGTGAGCCAGCCTGACAAGGTCATGCCTGAGGAAGCCTCCTGTCGTCCACCCCGTGAGGCTTGGCCCCTCGCGAGGGTCTTGAGCCTGTGTTGATGAAGATGGGCCGCACTGGGCCACTCCTTGAGCCACGCCGCATTCCGCATGCAGGCAAGTCTGGGTACCCCCATTCCCAGAATGCCGACACTTTTGCACCGACATCTCGATGAGTTGTCGGATCATCGAAATATTGCCGTGGCACCATTTCCGTTGTCGTTGCCGTGGCACCCTTTTCGTTCCGCCATGGTGACCAAATGCTTCATAACATGCTCATGTCAACATTTTCATAAAATTGCATAAAACTTGCATATGTCATCCGCATCATGATAACAACAATTAAAATGTTTAAAATTGTTGTTTGCGTTAAATTGCTAAATAACATATGGGGATGTCCGGAATTGTTGTTTGTTGTTTCCGGCCTCACTTAAACTTGCCTAGATAGGTAGTTTAATTATGTTTCACCTCTTGCCATGTTTATAACAACATGTAATATTGTTGTGTTCCTAAACGAGAGAGAACTAAATAATTGATGTGGTGTTTCGTCAATATGCAACTCGTTGCATATTGAGCTCCACTTAACTTGTAGTGTTATTTGTGCATATTGCCATGCCATGCCTCATTAAACCGGACATGCATCATACTTGTTTGTGCATCATGACATGTTTATGCTTGTGTGTTTACCATGTTGTTTGCTTCTTTCCGGTTTGCTTCTCTCGTTAGCTTCGGTTTCGTTTTGGAGTTGTGAGGATTCGTTCGACTACGTTTGTTTGTCTTCTTCATGGACTCATTATTATTCCTTGCGGGATCTCAGGCAAGATGACCATTACCCTCGATATCACTTCTATCTTTGCTTGCTAGTTGCTTCGTTCTATCGTTATGCTACGCTACCTATCACTTGTTTACCAGGCCTCCCATATTGCCATGTCAGCCTCTAACCTTTTCACCCTTCCTAGCAAACCATTGTTTGGCTAAGTTACCGCTTTTTCTCAACCCCTCTTATAGCGTTGTTAGTTGCAGGTGAAGTTGAAGATTTCTCCATGATGGACAGGATTATGTTGGGATATCACAATATCTCTTATTTAATTAATGCATCTATATACTTGGTAAAGGGTGGAAGGCTCGGCCTTATGCCTAGTGTTTTGTTCCACTCTCGTCGCCCTAGTTTCTGTCATACCGGTGTTATGTTCCTTGATTTTGCATTCCTTACGCGGTTGGGTGATTTATGGGACCCCCTTGACAGTTTGCTTTGAATAAAACTCCTCCAGCAAGGCCCAACCTTGGTTTTAACATTTGCCACCTAAGCCTTTTTTCCCTTGGGTTCTGCAGACTCAAGGGTCATCTTTATTTTACCCCTCGGGCCAGTGCTCCTTTGAGTGTTGGTCCAAACTAGAGCATCATGCGGGACCGTCCCTTGGCAACTTGGGTTATGTTGGTACCTGTATGCTTAGCTTATCCAATGTGCCCTGAGAACGAGATATGTGCTTCTCCTAGCGGGATTTGTCGGCACATCGGGCGGCTTTGCTGGTCTTGTTTTACCATTGTCGAAATGTCTTATAACCGGGATTTCGAGACTGATCGGGTCTTCCCGGGAGAAGGAATATCCTTCGTTGACCGTGAGAGCTTGTGATGGGCTAAGTTGGGACACCCCTGCAGGGTTTAAACTTTCGAGAGTCGTGCCTGTGGTTATGTGGCAGATGGGAATTTGTTAATATCCGGTTGTAGAGAACCTGACACTTGACTTAATTAAAATGCATCAACCGCGTGTGTAGCCGTGATGGTCTCTTTTCGGCGGAGTCCGAGAAGTGAACACGGTCTTTGTGTTATGATTGTGCGTAAGTAGTTTCAGGATCACTTCTTGATCACTTTTAGCTTCTCCACCGTTCCGTTGCTTCTCTTCTCGCTCTTATTTGCGTATGTTAGCCACCATATTTGCTTAGTGCTTGCTGGAACTCCACCTCATTACCACTTCCTACCCATAAGCTTAAATAGTCTTGATCTCGCGGGTTTTGAGATTGCTGAGTCCTCGTGACTCACCAGATACTACCACAATAGTTGTAGGTGCCGATGATACCAGTGCAGGTGATGCAACCAATCTTAGATGGGAGCTCAATGAAGATCTTGGTTGTTTCTATGTTTTGTTTCATGTTGATCAGTAGTGGAGCCCAGTTGGGACGATCGGGGATCTAGCAGTTGGGTTATCTTCTTTTCTTTTGGCTTCGTCGGTAGTCGGACTATGTGTGTACTCTGAATGATGTATGATTTATTTAAGTACTTGTGTGAAGTGGCGATTGTAAGCCAACTCTTTATCCTAGTCTTGTTCATTACATGGGATTGTGTGAAGATGACCCTTCTTGCGACAAAACCACAATTCGGTTATGCCTCTAAGTCGTGCTTCAACACGTGGGAGATATATCCGCATCGTGGGTGTTACAAGTTGGTAATCAGAGCCATCCCCGACTTAGGAGCCCCCTGCTTGATCAAATTGCTGGCGTTGTTGAGTCTAGAACAAAAATGTTTTGAGTCTTAGGATTATATATATCAGAGAGTAGAATTCTTTTTACTCCTCAGTCCCTTCATCGCTCTGGTGAGGTCTTCTGGCATAGATGTTTTGACTTTTCTCTCCTCAAATTTCACTAAAAAAAATTTAGGATCATGCGGGTATCTTGGAATCGTTCTGATAGTCTTGTGACGAGAACATTGTTCTTGGTGCCTCCTGACATTTAGGGGTTGTGGCAGTGTCCCGGGGAGTTGAGCTCCGAGGTGTTGTCGTCACAATTTTATCATTGCAGTTTTGGAATACCTGAGTTTCACCGACATTGAAAATATATTTTATGCAGCTAGTGGTAAGATAACCTCGACGCCACCCAGTACTGGGGATTTCGGGAGTATTGCCATAGCTCGTATAACGGATGCTTTTTGAAGGTTGATGTACACAATTTATGGAGTTTTCTTGGTTATGTGTTGACGAATGGAGACGGCTGGATGTAGGGATTTTTAGTTTGGGTGAGATATATTGCTTCCTCCATATCCCCAACACCAGATTGCATAACCAGAAAGTTTCGGGAGTTTATAAGTGGGAATTCAAGTATCTCGTAGGATATCTTTCCAACAGACACATGATACGATATGGGATCTATCATATGTTTGTTCCGGCTTATTCTGCAAGCCAAATCCTTTGTTTTGTTTTATTTGTGGTATTCGAGTTGCTTCGGAGTCAAATGTTGAATCCATACCTTTCTTAAACGGTGTTCTCATATTGCTATGTGAATACTAATCCTTCTTGATCATCGAGGTCGTCATGTTAATTCTTTTCCAACCGGCGTGCTTCTCTTCAAGTGGATCCGATCATTTCAACATTTACGAGTTCAATTCTAAGTTTTCTCAACGGTATCCATTCCATCTGCCCCAAGTTGCCTTTGTTTTCCCGCCCTCCCACCCTTAACTTCAAGGACTCAGATTTCTTAATCATGTATCCTTTTATTTGTGAGAAGTCTCTTCATTCATTTCTTTCAACGTTCTTATTCGGTGATTTCCCATGAAGATGCTCAACAGTTTCAAGTTCATCAGCCTTCGTTGTTGTTTCTTCTCCGGCGGATCCAATTCAAGCTTTCAGTGTTGATCATATTCTTTTCCTCGTTTCAAATGCTTTCTCATACCAGTGCACCTATCAATCACTCACTTCTCGCTATCGATTTGTTCTGGAGTGCTGAAGATATCTCCGAAGGCTCGTCTTTTCATTCAAGATCCGTTCAAGCTATTTGGAGATTATTATCTCACTCAAGTCATTTAATTCAACTGGTGCAATCTCCCTTTTAAAAATCGTTCAACGATGTTTCCTTTTGAGTCGGCCCTAACCCACAGGTCTTTTCCCAGGATGTTACCTGGCTCTCCTAAATTTTCCGGTGCCATTCCCAAATTCTTTTCGAAGTTTGACGTAAGAATGAATTTCATCAGTCAGATGTTTTCCAAGACCAATTTAAAATTATTTTTTATTGTTGGCTCAACCTCTTTGTTTTTCATTCTCCCGAAGTATCTCAACAACTCATGCGGTTATGCCTCTAAGTCGTGCTTCGACACGTGGGAGATATAGCCGCATCGTGGGTGTTACAATATCCCCAATGGTTTCTGGGTCGTGTGGGAAGGACCCCCCTATCACCCACACTCACTAGGTGATGGTTCCGAATGTCGTCGCGGAAAGGGGTTAAAAACCATTTGTATAGCACTGACGCGTACTAGTGTCCTCCAGCCTCCATGGGCTACTGTTCATCCATCGTCGACCTCCTCCAGCCTCCATCTGCGTCTGTTCATCCACGGGCTCCTGTTTATCCAGCCTCCACCGCTCCTCCATCGGCTACTGTTCAACCAGCCCTCTCCACGGTCCTGTTCAACCACCCCTCCACGGGCTACTGTTCATCCAGCCCTCCACTGGCTACTGTTCAACTAGCCCTCCATGGGGTCCTGTTCATCCAGCCCTCCACGGGGTCCTGTTTATCCACCCCAACCGGCTCGATCAGGGTCCTATTCATCTAGTGGCAACGGCCTCTACTACCACGGGGTCCTGTTCATCCAACCCCCCAACAATGCTCACTGTTCATCAAGAGGCAGCAGGTTCGATCGGCTTCAGTTAGCAGCAGTAGCGAAGGAATAGCTCGATCAGGTTCAGTTAACAGGAAGATCGATCGATCGCTCGGGTTCAGTAACGCGTAGCCTGCAATGCAATCGCTCGGGTTCAGTAGCGAATGCCTCTCTCGGGTTCAGTTAGAGCCCAACGCCTCGCACCGACGCGCGTACGTGTATGAGAGAAATACGCATTGCTCAGCCCTCGACCACCCACCATAACAGGGAACTCCCCGATATTTTCCGCGCCCTCGCTTCTACCATGGTTTTTTCTGTCATGGATGGCCCAAATAATGTCATGCAGCTGCGTCTTCGGCCCGTCCAGGATGAAAAATCCATTTTTTGTCATAGAAGAAGGAGCCTACAACATCTATGATGATACCGGGTTTTGTCAGAATTATCGTCATAGAAGTGTCATAAGCATGACAGAAAAAATTTCATTCGACCCAAAATGTCACGGATGTGTCTTTTTTTTAGTGCTTTTTATAGACTACTAGGCCATTATCTGCTCTGGCAGCCCTTGCCTTGTGATGTTTAACTCTGCCAATTGGATTTTTATCAGTACCAGTGTCAATGGCCATTAAGCCTGTTGCAATTAATAGTTGTATCCATTTTTAAACAGTTGTATTTCAATGGCTACAAACTTACAAAACATGACTTAGGATGTTGTTAAGCCTGTTGCAATTAACAGTTGTATCCATTTTTTAATCCGTTCCTTTGCTACCGTGCTACTCTTTCGCAATGAAGATATCACTACAGATGCTGCCGCTTTATTACCATTTGCTATTTTTGGTGGATGTTAACCCTGTTTTAGTTAATATTGGCTTTCCATGTACTTACACACGACTACAATGGACGATGCTGTTGTTTGCTGTCGAGGTTAGCTGCATCCCTTGTCTTATACACCATCTGTTCCTAAATATAAGTATTTTTAGAGATTCCAATATAGACTACATAAGGAGCAAAATGAGTGAATCTAGATTCTAATCTAAACTATATCTGTAATTATATATACATCCGTATGTAGTTCATATTGAAATCTCTAAAAAATACTTGTACTTAGGAACGTAGGTAGTTGTATTTTACATCATTTGTGCAATCTCGGTTTAGCTTTTGACATTTACTGGTTGCTTGTAGGTACGTATATGAGTGGTACTGATCCACTCTTCGATCCCTTTTGCTATGGGGCAATGAGATATTCATGAACAAGCGTCAAGTGAGGAAACTAAGAAAGATTGTTAGGCAAAAGAAACGGGGGATGGGAATTAAGCTCTTTATTTACACTTTGTCCAAGATAACAGTGAACTTTAGGATGGTAAGTAATGTGTTGCCTTTTCCCCCTGCCCACAATAAGTTACTCTATTAGACCTCTGTATCTGATATTTTTCTCTTTTCAGTGGTTTCCAAAGCTATTTACTGATGATTACCTTGCAAACTATATGACCAGAGTGGAGGCTAAGGTTAAAGTATATAATTCATGCTACCATGATAATGCTCTAGAAGTCTTCCTGAAGGCAGTGAAGGATGGGCGGGCGATCATCACAAGGGGTTGGACAAAAGTTGTTCGTGCCTATGGCATGCAGGAAGGCACATTATGGGTATACCGCTTCTTCAACACCATCGGCGGTCAAAATGATTTACACTTGTCTCTTCACCTTTACCGCCTCTAAATATTGTGGTTCATCATAGTTAATTGTTGTCTAATCCTGTAATTACTGAACATATTGTACTGACAATTTTATTTATGGATTCATTGTTGAACCATTGTGCTCAGAATTTCAATTGCACATTTCATATTTCAAAATTTCCAATTCGAATAATAAATTACAGGGAAAAATAAAAATATACATGAGCGAATAAAATAATGTGCACACGGTTAGAAAGAAAACAACGTGTGTGATGAAAAAAGAGAATAGACGGTTCTTTGACGTGAAACATTTGCGATGCCCGACGGACGCACGCACGGTTTCGTCTCATATGCGTGTGTGATTGATTGTAATACGGCAAACGTTTCAAACCAGGGTGCGTGAAGAAAATATGCCCTAGAGGCAATAATAAAGTTATTATTTATTTCCTTATTTCATGATAAATGTTTATTATTCATGCTAGAATTGTATTAACCGGAAACATAATACATGTGTGAATACATAGACAATAAAGTGTCACTAGTATGCCTCTACTTGACTAGCTCGTTGATCAAAGATGGTTAAGGTTTCCTAACCATAGACATGAGTTGTCATTTGATAAACGGTATCACATCATTAGGAGAATGATGTTATTGACTTGACCCATTCCGTTAGCTTAGCACTTGATCGTTTTAGTATACTGCTATTGCTTTCCTCATGACTTATACATGTTCCTATGACTATGAGATTATGCAACTCCCGATTACCGGAGGAACACTTTGTGTGCTACCAAACGTCACAAATAACTGGGTGATTATAAAGGTGCTCTAAGGTGTCTCCGATGGTACTTGTTGAGTTGGCATAGATCGAGATTAGGATTTGTCACTCCGATTGTCGGAGAGGTATCTCTGGGCCCTCTCGGTAATGCACATCACTATAAGCCTTTCAAGCAGTGTGACTAATGAGTTAGTTGCGGGATGATGTATTACGGAACGAGTAAAGAGACTTGTTGGGAACGAGATTGAGCTAGGTATTGAGATACCGACGATCGAATCTCGGGTAAGTAACATACCGATGACAAAGGGAACAACGTATGTTCTTATGCAGTTTGACCGATAAAGATCTTCATAGAATATATAGGAGCCAATATGAGCTTCCAGGTTCCTCTATTGGTTATTGACCGGAGACGTGTCTCGGTCGTGTCTACATAGTTCTGGAACCCGTAGGGTCCGCACGCTTAATGTTTCGTGACGATCGGTATTATGAGTTTAGGTGTTTTTGATCTACCGAAGGTAGTTCGGAGTCCCGGATATGATCACGGACATGACGAGGAGTCTCGAAATGGTCGAGACATAAAGATCGATATATTGTATGACTATGTTTGGACTTCGGAAGTGTTCCGGGCAAGTTCGGGCATATACCGGAGTACCGGGGGGTTACCGGAACCCCCCGGGGAGTATAATGGGACATATGGGCCTTAGTGGAGAAGAGGAGGGGCGGCCAAGGCAGGGCCGCGTGCCCCCGCCCCCCCTCTAGTCCGAATTGGACAAGGAGGGGGGGCGGCGCCCCCCTTTCCTTCCCCCCTCTCTCCTCCTTCCCCCTTCTCCTACTCCTACTAGGAAAGGAGGACCCCTACTCCCGGTGGGAGTAGGACTCCCCCTTGGTGCACCCTCCTCCTGGACGGCCGCCTCCCCCCTAGCTCCTTTATATACGGGGGCGGGGGGGCACCCCAAGACACACAAGTTGATCATTGATCTTTAGCCGTCTGCGGTGCCCCCCCCTCCACAATAATCCACCTCGGTCATATCGTAGCGGTGCTTAGGCGAAGCCCTGCATCGGTAGCTTCATCAACACCGTCATCACACCGTCGTGCTGATGGAACTCTCCCTCGAAGCTCTACTGGATCGTGAGTTCGTGGGACGTCACTGAGCTAAACGTGTGCAGATCGTGGAGGTGTCATACATTCGGTACTTGGATCGGTCGATCGTGAAGACGTAAGACTACATCAACCGCATTGTCATAACGCTTCCGCTTATGGCGTGGACGACACTCTCTCCTCTCGTTGCTACGCATCACCATGATCTTGCGTGTGCGCAGGAATTTTTCTAAATTACTATGCTTCCAAACAGTGTGTGTGTGATAGGAATACCAATTGCACACAGTTATGAAAATGGACACGTTGGCGTTAGTAGAGGCACCACATACATTTTACATTCTTGAACCATGAGTGATAACATACCTATCACAAACATATCGGTAGATTAAATGTTGATGTCCAGATTTTTCACACGACTATAGCAGCGCAATCGTTTGGGATGTCTCTCTGATCAGAAACGTAACGGGACTGGGGTGGCTTCTCATACGTTCATTCTATGGCGATCATTAGTAGCCACTCACCCATCCCCGACGGTTTCTGGGTCGTGTGGGAAGGACCCCCCTATCGCCCACACTCACTTGGCGACGGTTCCAAATGCCGTCGCGGAAAGGGGTTAAAAACCGTTTGTATAGCACCTTACGGTACCAGTGGACGCTTATGTCCAAAGGTTTCAGCCTGATAAGCTCGAACCCAAAGCGGAGAAGTGCATCTTCATAGGATACCCAAAAGAAACTATTGGGTATACCTTCTACCACAAATCTGATGGCAAAATCTTTGTTGCTAAGAATGGGTCCTTTCTAGAGAAGGAGTTTCTCTTGAAAGAAGTGAGTGGGAGGAAAGTAGAACTTGATGAGGTAATTGTACCTTCTCTCGAATTGGAAAGTAGCACATCAGAGAAATCTGTTTCCATGATGCCTACGCCAACTAGAGAGGAAGCTAATGATGATGATCATGAAACTTGAAATCAATTTACTACTGAACTTGGTAGGTCGACCAGAACACGTTTCGCAACAGAGTGGTGCGGCAATCCTATCCTAGAAATCATGTTGTTGGACAACATTGAACCTACGAACTATGAAGAAACTATGATGAGCCCAGATTTCAAAACAATGACTTGAGGCCATGAAATCTGAGATAGGATCCATGTATGAGAACAAAGTGTGGACTTTGGTGGATTTTCCCGATGATCGGCAAGCCATTAAGAATAAATCGATCTTTAAGAGGAAGACGGACGCTGACGGTAATATCACTGTCTACAAAGCTCGACTTGTTGCAAAAGGTTTTCGACAAGTACAAGGGGTTGACTACAATGAGACTTTCTCACCCATAGCGATGCTTAAGTCTATCTGAATCATGTTAGCAATTGTTGTTGGGTTATACGGTAGGGTTCGTCGACTGCAAAATAAAAATTCCTACAAGCAGAACAACCAAGAACATGCTACGGGAGATGGATCATAGATCGTTACCACTAGACGCACAGTGCCGTGCAGCGGAAGTAGAGTTGAGGCAGCGTGTTCCCGTAGTCGCCTAGCATTCCGGTAGTCGTCTCCTCCTTGCTAGTCTCCCACGTAGTCGATCGGATCCCGCGAACAGGTTCACCGGAGTTCCGCAAGTGCACCGCCTCTAACAGTATTCGCGCGTGCAGGAGGAACATTATGCGGCAGACTACTGGTGGCTAGTTGCAACACATGCAAAGCCCTAACGACGGCGTCGAAGCGATCAATCAAATGGGTGTGCCGCACCTCCACTATTTATAGGTATCCGTCGCGGGCTCAACACTTGGGCCTTGCACGGATCCTAAAGCCCAAAGTCTACTCGGTCGCGTTCCAAGTCCAGCTCGGATCACATCCGACCAATGTCCTCCGAACCGACCTTGTAGGTTCCTTCCATTAAGCATGCGACCCCTTTGGTTCAAGTCGGCTTGGTCACAGTTCGGATCACCTCCGACCTGCACGGTTGGTAGCAGCCTCTATCAAGGCGTGCCGACCACCAAGCAGACTATGAAGCTAGTTAGGCGAACCTGTACAACGTGTCACACTTCTGTTCCCTTTGCCTCACGATATATGTTGTCGGGCTCAAGGCGAGACTGTCATCCTTGTGCTAGCCCGACCTCTTTCTCGTTCCAGTGATACCGACCACAAACTGGATTATCTCATAATCCCTGTCGCATGGCCATGCTTATCCTGGTCGGATCACACGAGGGGCCCAGAGTATATCTCTCCTGATCGGGTGGGGGGGGGGGAATCCCATCTTTCTCGACCATGTCTCGCAGCATGGGACTGGACAAACCCAAAACCTACCTTTGTAACTACCCAGTCACGGAGTAGCGTTTAGTCGGAACAAAGGAAGTTTGTCACCATCCCGAGTACATGCGTTAGCTCAGGTCTTGGGACATAGAATGTATGTTGTACTGGAGACTCACAGATGACATATCGTCGCGTCTCATAGTTGGGTCTGTCCAACTCGAACCTTATCTTGACTCGTATTAGACTATGTCGAATCCGACCAGATCCTTCCGAGTCCATATTATCCGGTTAGCATCCAATGCTCCATGGCTAGTGAGACCGAGCCATCCACCGTGTCATATGCTAGTCTAGTCTGACGTGTGCCCACACGTCACTAGCGACTAGGGATAATTCAGGATGCATCATACAACACAAGATCTCATAGACAAGTCACGTACTTGCCAACAAGTACCATTGATTACATACAAGGACTATCTTTATTCATAAACACATAGGGAATATCATCACACATGATTGCCTCTAGGGCATATCTCCAACAATTGCTGCATTTTATGATTATGAAATCTGGCAAATGGATGTCAAAAACTGCATTAGTTAACGAGTTTCTTAAGGAAGAGTTGTATATGATGCAACTGGAAGTTTCTGTCAAACCTTAATGTACTAACAAAGTGTGCAAGCTCTAGCGATCCATCTATGGACTGGTGCAAGCTTCTCGGAGTAGGAATAAACGCTTTGATGAGGTGATCAAAGCATTTTGGTTTTATACAGACTTATGGTGAAGCTTGTATTTACAAGAAAGTGAGTGGGAGCTCTGTAGCATTTCTAATATTATATGTGGATGACATATTGCTGATTGGAAATGATATAGAATTTCTGGATAGCATAAAAGGATACTTGAATAAGAATTTTTCAATGAAAGTCCTCAGTGAAGATGCTTATATATTAGGGCATCAAGATCTATAGGGATAGATCAAGACGCTTCATAGGACTTTCACAAAGCATATACCTTGACAAAGCTTTGAAGGAGTTAAAAATGGATCAGTCAAAGAAAGGGTTCTTGCCTGTATTCAAGGTGTGAAGTTGAGTAGGACTCAAAGCCCGACCTCGGCAGAAGATAGAGAGAGAATGAAAGTCATTCCCCGTGCCTCAGCCATAGGTTCTATAAAGTATGCCATGTTGTGTACCAAACATGTTGTGTGCCTTGCCATGAGTCTGGCAAGGGGATACAATAGTAATCCAGGAGTGGATCACTAGACAGCGGTCAAAACTATCCTTAGGAACCTAAGAGGACTAAGGAAATATTTCTCGATTATGAAGGTGATAAAGAGTTCATCGTAAAGGGTTACGTCGATGCAAGCTTTGACACCGATCTGGATGACTCCGAGTCTCAATCTGGATACGTATTGAAAGTGGGAGTAATTAGCTAGAGTAGCTCTATGCAGAGCATTTTAGACATAAATATTTGCAAAGTACACACGGATCTGAATGTTGCAAACCCGTTGACTAAAAACCTCTCTCATAAGAAAAACATGGTCACACCTTAGAACTCTTTGGGTGTTAAACACATGGCGATGTGAACTAGATTATTGACTCTAGTGATCTCTTTGGGTGTTAATCACATGGCAATGTGAACTAGATTATTGACTGTAGTGAACTATTTGGGTGTCAATCACATGGCGATGTGAACTAGATTGTTGACTCTAGTGCAAGTGGGAGACTGATGAAAATATGCCCTAGATGCAATAATAAAATGGTTTATTATTATATTTCCTTAATCATCATATAGGTTTATTATTCATGCTAGAATTGTATTAACCGGAAACTTAAATACATGTGTGGATACATAAACAAATACCATGTCCATAGTGAGCCTCTACTAGACTAGCTCATTGATAAAAGATGGTTATGGTTTCCTAAGCATAGACATGAGTTGTCATTTGATAATGGGATCACATCATTAGGAGAATGATGTGGACAAGACCCAACCGTTAGTATAGCATATGATCGTTCAACTTATTGCTACTGCTTTCTTAATGTCAAATACATGTTCCTTCAACCATGAGATCATGCAACTCCCTGATACCAGAGGAATACCTTGTGTGCTATCAAATGTCACAACGTAACTGGGTGATCATAAAGATTCTCTACAGGTATCTCCGAATGTGTCTGTTAAGTTGGTGTGAATCGAGATTGGGATTTGTCACTCCATGTATCGGAGAGGTATCTCTGGGCCCTCTCGGTAATACACATCACAAGAAGATTGCAAGCAAAGTGACTAAGGAGTTAGTTGCAAGATGATGTATTACGAAACGAGTAAAGAGACTTGCGGTTAACGAGATTGAACTAGGTATAGAGATACCGACAATCGAATCTCGGACAAGTAATATACCAACAGACAAGGGAATTACGTATGTTGTCATAAAGGTTCAACCGATAAAAGATCTTCATGGAATATGTAGGAATCAATATGGGCATCTAGGTTCCGCTATTAATTATTGACCAAAGAGGTGTCTCGGTCATGACTACATAATTCCCGAACCCATAGGGTCGCACGCTTAAAGTTCGTTGACGCTACAGTAGTATTGGGATATTTGTGAGTGCTAACCGAATGTTGTTCGGAGTCCCGGATGAGATCCCCTACATCACGAGGAGTCTTGGAATGGTCGATAGGTAAAGGTTTACATATGGGAAGTCATATTTTGGGTTTCGGAAAAAGATGCAGTTTTTCGGTATTGTACCTGGAAGCTTCCAGAAGGTTCCAAAGGGGTTCGGAAGTCCACAAGTGGTTTCACCACGACCCAAGGGCGAGCATGGGCTGCGGGGAGGCGCCCTGGCCTTATTGGGCTAGGCTCACAAAGTCCTCAAAAGCCCATGTGGCTAGGGAAGGCAGAAAAGGAAGGAGTCTTAGTAGGAATAGGATTGGACTTGGAGTCCAAGTCCTCTCCCCCTTAGCTGCTCGCTTGGAGGGGCTGTTTCCGACGCCTGTCCACCTATATATAGAGGGGAGGGGGCGTCCCAGGAGTATACACCAAGCCCTTGGCGCCCCTCTCTCTCTTGTTACTCCGTAGTTCCACTGCCTCGTCCCGGCGACGCTTCGCGAAGTGCTGTCGGTGCACCACCATCACCATCACCACCATGCCGTCGTGTTGGTTGTGATCCCATCTACTTATCCTCTCTCGCTTGCTGGATCAAGAAGGACGATACGTCGTCGACACGTGCGCTAAACTCGGAGGTGAAGTCCGTTCGGCACTAGATCGGTTGGATCATGATCGAATCGCAAAGAGTACGACTACATCAACCGCATGATAAACGCTTCCGCTTAAAGATCTACAAGGGTATGTAGATGCTCCCTCCTCTCATAGCTATGCATCTCCATGGATAGATCTTGCGTGTGCGTAGAAATATTTTGTTTTCCATGCAACATTCCCCAACAGAAGCAACCGATCTCAAGCAAGGAGTACGATCTAGCGCCACTCAGAGCCTTGTTCCAGGAGATTAAATTTCAAATGAAAGTTGTGTTTCCTAATGTTAATCTTTATGTTATGTTCAAGTTCCTATAATAGTGCATCACATGGAGGTAACTTAGGGAATGGCAGATATGAAATTTGGTTTGGCCATTTTCTTGAGATTTTAACGAACGTTGTAGCTGGTAATTTAACCAGCAAGTCATCATAATGGAATAGCATATGTTCCTTTCAAAAAATTTGCCCCTTGTACTGGGAATATGGAGTACGAGCCCCTAGTTTGTAGTTTGCCAAAAAAGGTTGAGCCCGATTTATGATATCTAATCGGGATAGTTTTTTCGCCAAAAACTATACAAAAGCATTTTTGTGTGGTTTTGCTCTTTTTACGATACTCCAAGGTGCACTGAATCGCCTACAAATATCTAGATCAAACAGTTCACACATCTTTTAGTCATCCAATGGTCAGTCACTAAAATTGTCCGGACCCATTTGAACATCCAAAATCCCACCAACCTGAATCAAACAAAGTAGAAGTTTACAAGCCTCCAGACGTCTGCCACTTTGGCCTATGAAAACACGAAACCCCTCTCTCTGCTATACATTCATGTCGGTCAGAGCAGATGTGACTGAACGAGACGACATGATAGATTTCAACATGGATTCATGATGGCTTACTAGTCGGCCGCTTGCCCGACATTCACATTGGTGCAACACTCAGAGGCCTACTACGCCGTCCGCCCCGACTATTTAAGTCCGCCTGGCCGCGGACGCAAATCCTACAATAGCACACCACATCCTATTCTCTTTCCTCATCTTCCCAAATTCGCACACCTCCAACTCTGGCTGTGGTGATGGGAAAGTCTGATGGCTCGAAGTGGTTCTTCGTGCACCCTCCAGATTGGGGGGGGGATCCGGCTCTTGACGCTGCCAACTGCATTTTCTGGTCCTGTCTTACCGCTCCCTCCAAGGTGAAACCGGAGCCCACCTCCTAGGACGACGGGGAGCAGAAGTCGCGCCTCCTTGTCGAGGTTGCCATGACGGACGAAGAGTTCGGGCGGGAGGTGGAGATGGTGATTCAATGGGTCTGGGACCGCCAACCCCGCCGCTCCCGCGTGCAACACCCCAATTTTTTTACTTATCTTTTTCCTGAGATTTCATTTTGATATTCAAATTTGAGGATTCTTTTGGAGTAGAACTCAATTTTTTTTACTCTTTTCCTCTCCCAAGTGATCCAATTTCTCTAAGCCTTTGCCAAAGCATTGCAACATCCATCCTATCTTCCCGTGATCTTTATCCAAATAAATGTTCATTTTTCATTCAAAGGGATGTCATCATTATGTTGTGAAGCAACACTTATTCCCTTTGATCCTAAAGCTCCTACAACATTTTTCATAGCTTACCGCATTCATGGACTCCACCTACACCCAATCATTGTATCCCCTAGTTCATTTATGGAGTTCAACAACCTAAATCTACTATTGGCACATATGCACCCCTAGGCACCAAGTGCCACTTGGTCCCTCCTATTCCTGTGAATCTTGGCCGCACCCGCAATGAAAGAAATTGGAAAAGTCTTGTATTTAATTGTTGCCACTAAGGGTAAAGGTTGATTAGAGGATTCAATTGAGTCCCATAAATAACAATATGTCATCTTGCTTAAAGCAATTATTTATTCTTACACTTGATGTCTAGATGGTGCCGAGAGAATCTCACTTTACATATGGATTATTTAGCTATATGATGCAGAGAATATCTACATATGTAGTATTTGGACGTACTGCTTACGTAGAATTAACACATCCATATGTTTGTCAGAAATATTTCATTGTGCACCTTTTCACATGACTGTGTTACTTGCGGCACTTTTATGTATTGGAGAATTATATTTGGCGAAACTATAAATTTAGTCCCAGTTTTAGCATAAGAATTACCTTCCAACAACTTTTACATGCACCTTTATTCCTTTTTGTTTTATTTCAAAAATGCAAAAGAAGTTATCCACCACATTATCATTTAACTGTCTTGTGCAACTAGCAAGCCTAGCAAGGTTGACACCCTTGTTAGTATTGTTGGGGACACAAGTGTAGTTTTATACAGATTGTTCATGGGTTTCTCACCCAAGGAAATCTTGCTACTTACTACAAACTCCTGCTCCTGAGAGCTCAACTAGCTGTTAGCCTATATACCCGGCAGTCAACAAGAAAATTCCTGGCGTCGTTGTTGGGGATGCAAGATGTTCTGCTATGTAGTATATACCTCTTGTGAACTTCACATCAACACCAACTGACTATTCGTTCCTCGCTTGCTCTTGGATCCAATGTAGTCTTGTCCTTGGCGTGTAACTCTGTGCATTTTAAAATCGAACCGAAAACCATATAAAAATTAAACTGAGTTGAACCAATTTTACTGTATTTGTAGTTTTCTGTTTTATGTATGGTATAAACTTTGATGCCATTTTTAATTTCGGTTTTATATGGTACACACTGAACGGTTCACGCTAATATTTATTTATTTATATTTCTTGAGACAAACTACCATACAAGTGGCCATTGTCTTGTACAGGAACCAGATTCCCTACTAAGTACCTCCATATTTTCTGTAATGTAGTCATTTTTCTCTTAAAAAATGCTAAGCACGCTCATAACTATTCAGTCCTGAATCCATGCATGCATGTATATTATATATAACATATACTTATATATAGTTATATACTATTTGTATAAAAAGGTATGTGTTGTTAGGCATAAATCCATAAATTATTATTATGTCATTTTCAAGTTCGCGTCAACTTTGGGTATTATGGTATATACTGAAACCATACCAAAATTATTTGATATAACAAAACTGAACCATATTTTAATTCATATCGTATTCACCAAACTATTAATATCGTACAAACCGAAAACTCATATAAACCGGGCCACGTAAACCAAATGAACAAAGTGACTGGCGTGTGTGCTGTTCAAGAGTCAGTGATCTTCATGTGGCCGCTCCGCCTCTGTTGCCCGCACTTTGGTGGTGGTTGCGTGCATGGAAGTCGGATGCGCTTGCTCAGGGAGAGGCGTGACGATGACGATGACACCAAGATGCAACCACATTGATGTTTCATTCATAAAGGTGGGTGGTTTATCTGGTGTGCCTGATCAGCGGGTTGTGTAGGGTTTCATCCTGTTTTTCTCGAATTAACCGGACAACTCTTCTTCTTAGTCAATAAGAATGGCAATCTTTGCCCGGCTTTAAAAAACAAATAAACCATTTATACTAAAGTTTACTTAATTTTCAAATGGGCAGGAAGCAAGATAAATGAATGCAACACTTGTCTCTTTACAACTATTCCTATTCAGTGCGAACCTCTAAAGCAGTACTCTCTTGGTAAAGAAATATAAATGGAGTACAAGCGTATGAACGTGGCCACGCAAAAGCCTAAGCAGGTTTTTGTTTTTCTGGGGTACAAAAGCCTAAGCAGGTGGTAGCCGGCCAACGCCCGTGGCCGGGTCCGTGTCCGAGCGGCAGATCGGGCACGTCGAGTGCGCGCCTAGCCACGGGTCGATGCACTCCGCGTGGTACACGTGCAGGCACGTCGGCAGCAGCCGCACCGTGTCTCCTAGCTGCAGCGCGCCGAGGCAAACCGAGCACGTCGCCGCCTCCTCCCCTCCGCCCGTCATGTTGTGCTTCACCGATAGGCTGTACGTGAACGCCGGGAGCCCGGCCGTCGCACCGGCGGCGCAGGCCTGGCGAAGCTGCCGCTGGTCGACGCGGACAGTAGCGGTGACTGTACCACGCTCCGGTAGCGGCCGCGCCCGGGCGGCCGCCGCCGCGCCGTTGCGGTGACCCCGGCAGAGGCTGCACACGATGATGGACACGAGCAAGGAGGCCACGATGCCGATGAAGATGCCGGCGATGATCCTGTCCTCAGGCTGAGCCATTGGCTTGGTGGAGTGGCAGCTGCACGGTAACCATTGATGTTTGCAGCATGGTTTATAGCACGAGTTTTGAGTAAACTAATGGCGGATCAACGCGACTACTTGGAAGCCAATCCTGTCGAATTGTTTAGAAGCAAAAAATAAATATTGCCAAACGCGCTTCTAACGTTGTATCGAAGGGGAAGTCACGGGGATTGGCATGGTTATATTTTGTTTGTACGCGACAGCAAGCAACCGGACCGGACCGGACGGCGGCGGTACGCTGACGCTGCCAAGGCTGTTCGTGTGAATGTGCTGCGCAGATCAGCGTGCTGGAAACCCCACAAAGAAAAGTAAAATATCAGCATACTGGGCAGATGGGTGAAAACTGGAAACATCTGTCTTTGTCGAAATTTTACCACGTAAAACTTTTACCGGTTAATTAACAGAAAAATCGGGTAAGAATCGTCACAACATTTCGATTTCTTGCTGACGAGTGCGGTCTTGTGTGACGAGTCAGGTCGCCCGAGTGCCTTATTTTTTGATAGGTTATTTTGAACTTTCAAGCACACAAATAAAATACACTACAGCGTGGTTAATCACATCTCCAATCGCAACAAGCAGGTGGCACTAAACCAACTTGCAACTTGTTTAATCACAACTTCCAATAACAAAAGCGTCAACTTTCAACTTGGTTCATCACCGCTTCCAACCGAACAAAACGACTTTTAACGCAACCTCCAACTTCATGAGTTACAACTTTCTACTACCATAAAGAAGCTTCTAACTTGATGAATTGCAAGTTTCTACTACCAAAAGGAAGCTCCTAACTTTCTAACAATCTCTAGAATAAGAGTTAATTGCATGTTAGTACCACACTTCAGCACCTACTTACAGATTGGTACCACTACTCAAAAGTTTTGCAATTCAATACCAACTCAGGGCCTAAGTGGTGCAATACGGTCAGAGGTGCGTATAAACGCGTATTGACAGTAATTCTGACATGATGGGCCCGCCTGTAAGGCGAAACGCTGGCCGAATCGGCCTGCCGCTCGCTGACTAGGCTGAACCCGACCGAGCCGCTCTCTCTCGCCCGCTCACTCTCCCCCGCTCATTCTGCCTCGTCTCCCTTTGTCTCTGTCGCCGGTTGCCGCACGTTTCTCCTCCACCGCGCAGCGCCCTGGTCTTCGAGGACGAAAGCAGCGACTCTTAGTCCAGCCTTGTGTATGTCTACTCCTCCTCTGACGGAATGCAGTACCAGGTGAGTGGTTGGAGCTAGGGTTAGGGTTAGGGTTTGTTCTGTGATTGTTGGGGGATTGGGGATTTGACTAGGTTATCTTTGTTCATCTTGCTCCAGCATTGACGACCTAGACTACATGGGCATCGAGACAGCACCCCCAGTCCTGTGCGAGCACCACCGTCTACCAGTTGAGAGGAGGGTTGCATTCGAGGCATTTCACACTGGAAGGAGGTTCTTAGCCTGTCCAAAGAAGGTAACAATCATTGCAGTAGTCGTTGCAGTAGTCTAATTGTTGAAATAGTTATTAGTGCAGATATCCATCAGTGCTAGTTACACTCACTGCAGTCATTGTTTATTGTTTCTGATGTTCATTAGTAAGCTAGTAATTAGTGCTAGTTGGAATCATTGCAGTATGCTGTCATTACTTAATTGTTTAGTAGTGCATTGTTTAGTCCGGTCACTCCTTTCTATGTATCATCAGTACTTAATTTTCAGAGAGCTTTGTTAGGAGTGCATTGTTTAGTCTGGTCTTTGTTTAACTGGGCAATGTCAGTTGATCAAAGTGTCAGGTCATAGCTTTAATTATGCATTGTTTATACTGTTTTTGAATGCCTAGGGATTTGAAGTGCATCTGGTTTGTTGTTCTTTAGTATATATAGGGGGAGTGGAGGCTGTCAGTAGGTCAAATTGGTCAATGTTTTATTTTGCTTGCTAGTGTTATTTGTCGCATTCTGTTGTATAAGTGGTATAATTTGGTTGCTGCATAAGTGGTATAATTTGTCATGTTGGAATTCAATTATATTGTGGGAAAAAAAGTGAGAAATGATGTTGTTGATCTTGTAGGGAAATGAGAACTGTGGTTTTGTGCAATGGGTTGACCAGAGTGGCCTCCTACAATGCAGAATGCTCTGTTGAAGCTATGAGAGTTATATTCAGACAGCAGGAGTGATAAGAGGAAGGATAATCTGGATAATTCACTGAATATTCACCATCTCACAGAAGAGAAAAACAACCTGGAGGCCAACTATGACAAATAGGTTGAAGATTTGCATCAACTTTTCAATGCTCAAGAGGATAGGATGATGGATTTCAGCTACTTGCAGTCCAAGATGAAGAATGCAGAGGTTAGCAGCTCAATTGTCCCTGATATGAGGACAGAGATTGAGAAGAAAGATGCAGAGATCTTCAAGCTGCAAGATAAGTATGAAGTTCTTATGAACATCACAAAGGCTCAAGGCACTGTCATGCAGAACCTGAAGCTCAACCATTTGAAAGAGAAGGAAAAGCTAATCCAGGAGCATCACAATGATGCCATGAAGATGTTGCAGCTTAGGGTTGATGAACTCACTAAGTCTAATGAGAATCTAATCCAAGAGAATCACCAGATTGAGCTTCACATGGGTGATCTCAAGAAGGGTCATCAGAAGCTCACTACTGGCAGAGATCAGCTCAAACTTCAGATTGCTGATTTTCTCAAGGCAGAGGAGAAGAATAAGCAGAAGCTAAAGGGGATCCAGGACATCTTGGCTGACTGAACAATATGAAGATCAAGATCTAGATGAAGATGAAGAAGGGGCATAAGTAGTTGACCTTTTGTGATGTATGGTGTTGTTTAGTTAACTAAGTTGAACTCTAGTATGTTGTGTAAGAACATATTAATTATGTTTAGTTGTGAACTAGGTTGAACTGCACTATGTTATGTAAGAATCTTTTAATTATGGTGCTTCAAGCTCTCTGTGATGATCTATGGTGCTTCAAGCTGTCTATGATGATATTTGGTGCATCAAGCTGTTTATGATGATCTATGGTGCTTTCATAGTTGGTTTTTATAAGTTATATGATGATATTTGGTGCATCAAGTTAAATGATAAGTGATATATGTTATAAGTTATATGATTAGTGATATATGGTATAAGTTATATGATAACTGATATATGTTATAAGTTATATGATAAGTGATATATTGGCTTCAAGCCCTAGGTCAAATATGCCCTGTCGATGCCGAGAACCCTAGAACCTAAACCTTAGGTTATATTGGCTCCGCCGATGCCGAGAACTCCTAGAACCTAAACCCTAGGTTATATTGGCTTTATCGATGCCGAGAAACCCTAGAACCTAAACCCTAGGTTATATTGGCTCTATCGATGCCGAGAAACCCTAGAACCTAAACCCTAGGTTATATTGGCTCTGTCAATGTTGAGAAACCCTAGAACCTAACCTAGGTCAAATTGACTCTATCGTCGCCGAGAACCCCTAGAACCTAAACCCTAGGTCATATTGGTCCGTCAATGCCGAGAACCCTAGAACCTAAACCCTAGGTCAAATATGCTCTATCAATGTCGAGAACCCCTAGAACCTAAACCATAGTCAAATATGCTCTGTCGATGCCAAGAACCCCTAGAACCTAAACCCTAGGTCAAATATGCTCTGTCGAGGACATTCATGACACTCACGACACATAACATTGTTCAGTACACTCAGGACACTTATGACACATAACATTGATTAGGACATTGTTTAGAGAAACAACAACTCATGACACTCATTTGTTACCACTGGCAGTAAACCAGGCCATCCAACTAGAGTGACTTGTTGGTTCAGAAGATGTAGAAGGTGCCCCAGAAGATGGAGCGGAATATCTTGGGGCAGTGAAAGGCCTTGCACCACTAGTTGATGGCATTGATCGTGCACCATACCTTGCAAGTGGTGGTTGTGATCTTGCAGGTGGAGGCTGCTACTGTGATCTTGCTGGTGATGGATGTGATCTTGCAGGTGGAGGTTGTTATTGTGATCTTGCAAGTGTCTTGCAAAAAGAAGTGAGATTGGTATTAGTAGTCAACATACAAAATATTAACAAATGCACTAGTCAACTAATACAAAAGAAGTGAGATTGGTATTACCACATGCTTGTTTTTCCTCATAGCCAACTCTGATTTCAATGGTTTCTTGCAGTTGGTGTACCTATGGCCTTGGATCCCACAGTTAAAGCATGTTATCATGACCATTCTACTGATATCCTTTCGCTTTGGCACTTCAAACCCTCCCTTGATCCTCTTCTCTTTCTTTCTTCCTCTCTTGACATGAAATTTAGGTGGCTCTATGTCTGGTCCAGGTGTCCTTATCTAGTCATGTTCACCAGGAGCTGTAGCGACCAGACCTCAAACAGTCTGATCTCTGTGCATTAGTGTCATCCCTGGATCGGTAATGCTGACATGCACAATACTTGAAGGATTTATAACAGAGTAGCAATCACACACTTATTACATCGAATGTCTCAAAAGAGAACTTATTACAATAAATATGGCTTAAGGCCATCTAAATACGATAACAACGGAAGGCTTGGAAGATAAAGTGAGTCCATCAACTCCAACCGCATCACTGAGTAAAAGATCACGACCTAAGGCACCTTACTCGTCGTCTAAAAAGTCTGCAACATGAACGTTGCAGCCCGAAACGGGTCAGCACATGGAATATGCTCGCAATGTAACACATAGAGAGTAATGAAAAGAATAATGCTATCACTACATGCATAAATGGCTCGTGGAAAGCTCTATGGTTATAGTTTTTCATAAAGCCAATTTTTTTCCTACAACAAAGGAATAAATTTTATTTAACTATCATGGTGGTTGTTAAACATTGAGAAGGTAATCCCCCTCTCAATCCCAATTAAGCGTCATCATTAAACCCAATCAATTATATTAAGAGTGATGAGATCCACATGATAATCCAAGAAACTAGATACTCAAAACATCCATAACCGGGGACACGGCTAACCATGATTAGTTTGTACACTCTGCAGAGGTTTGCGCACTTTTCCCCACAAGACTCGATCTCCTGCATTGGATTTCTCGAACTACATGATGTTTGAGAAACGGATGACCGAGACATAGTCTTTTAGAAACATTAACTCTTTACTCTGAGTAGATAGTACCAACCTACATCCCCTACATCTGCTAGTCTACCACTAAAAGAGGTCATGCAACCTTCTCAACTATGCTAGAGCCCATAATAGCTTGCGGCTGCACACGGAAGTTTCTAGCATGAATGATCTTATGATCCCTTTGAGCCTTGGTGGCGGTCCATAGGAGAATCACACGGTACCCCGGGATTTCCAAAAATACAGGCAACACTAGGTTCCCCAGGTGCGTCAATCCACCCAGATGTGTATTTAAGTAGCCACCTTAAGTTAACCATTAATTAACAATACTCACATCTGTCATGGATACACTCACCCAATCCATGTCTAGAAGCATAGCATAGCACAATAAGCAAACGTAGAAGTAACTCCCAAAGGTTTGATAATAAACAGGACAATAGGTACTACCTCATCTACTTCCCAAAACCCACATATTAAATAGATCCTAAACATGCATTGGTTCGAGGGTTGATCTAATGCAATAAAACTGGGTAGTAAAGAGGTATGATCAAAGTGTTACTTGCCTTGCCGATGATCCGTGAAACCTAGAGACTCGTAGTAGCACGCTTCGCACTCCGGGTACTCTATCGCAAATAAACAAGCATATAATAAGCACTCAACTACAAGCACGGGTAAAACACAAATAAGATATCTAACTAGAAAGTTCAACTTAAGAACTCCAGTGTGCAAAAAGAATCAAATCAAACAAAGCAACGGAACTCAAACTGCGAAAAAAACAAGCTTAGTTTACTAATCTAGACTTAAGTCAAATTTTACAGTAGCAAAAACTTGTTTAAGTTGGTTAAACAGAAAGAGTGTTTCAAGAGGAAACTCTAGGCGCTTGAATCGCCTGATTCCTATAAACGAGCGAAAAGATAAACTAAAATGAAAATCAGGGCAGAAATCACGATCGAAAATAATCGCGGAAAAATCCTGGAAAAAGAAAAACTGACGAACAGGCTAACGAACGAACGTTCGTTGTCTGC
The DNA here is from genome assembly GCF_002162155.2 of Triticum dicoccoides. NCBI lineage: Eukaryota > Viridiplantae > Streptophyta > Magnoliopsida > Poales > Poaceae > Triticum > Triticum dicoccoides. Next base: position 370,014,287 of record NC_041393.1, on the reverse strand, counting down.
GGCTAAACGGTGAACAACATTTGTTAAAACGAACGAAGGAGCGAACGCTTGCTAAATAATTAAACCGGAAAAACCGAACCGATCTAAACAAAAAAAACTAGTTTTAAAAAAAACGAATCAGTTTTTCTTAAAAAAATGACGAACGGCAGCGGCGGCTTCGGGTACCACCGGCGAGGTCCGGCGGGTGGCGGGGCTCCAGCGGGGTGTCGGTGGGGTGGGGCGGCTGCGGCGCAGCGCGGGCGGGGGCTGTGCGGCGCGGCGGCGGCGGCGCGAGATGGCTTGGGGTGGGGCGGAAGTGGCGGCGGGGTGGGGTACTTAAAGGGGTCGGGGGGCGTCCAACTTGGGGGAGGGTGCACCCCCGAGCGGCGGCGGCGGCAGCAGCCCGGACTCCGCCGGGAGTCCAGTTTGGCCACGCTCGGGCGAGGCGGCGGCGCAGGTGGGCCGGCTGGGCCTTCGGCCCAGTTCGGCCCGCGGGGCGAACATTTTTTTAAAATAATTCTGCCAAAACTTAAATAAATCCTAGAAAAATAAATAAAAATCTAAAAAGGCCAAAACAAATTTTCATCGTCTAAATAAAATATTTAGAACAAGATGAACATTTTCTTGGCCTAAAATGTAATTTTTATAACATGCAGTTTTTCTAATTCAAATAAAATTGCAATAAAAATCCAAATTAAATATTAAATTGATTTTAATATTTTTCCTCTAATATTTCCTTTATATTGGAGAAGTCATTTTATCTCCACTCATATATTTTTATTCTAAAAATATTAGGAAGGAAAAATAATCAAAACTAATTGATCCTCTTTTTTTCAAAATTTGAGAAAACTCAAATATGAAAATAACGAAATCCCTAACTCTCTCCACGGGTCCTTGAGTTGCGTAGAATTTCTAGGATCAAGCCAAAATGCAATAAAATATGATATGCAATAATGATCTAATGTACAACATTCCAAACTGAAAATTTGGGATGTTACAAACCTACCCCCCTTAAGATGAATCTCGCCCTCGAGATTCGGGTTGGCTAGAAAATAGGTGAGGGTGATCCTTCCGTAGGTCTTCCTCTCGCTCCTAGGTGGCTTCATCTTCGGTATGATGGCTCCACTGAACTTTGCAGAACTTCATAACCTTGCTGCGTGTGACTCGGCTGGCAAACTCGAGAATCTTCATTGGTTTCTCCTCATATGTCAAATCACTATCCAACTGAATTGCCTCCAGTGGCACTGTATCTCTTAGAGGGATATCGGCCATCTCTGCTTGGCACTTCTTCAATTGAGAAACATGGAACACATCATGAACTCCTGACAATCCTTCGGGCACCTCCAATTTGTAAGCAACTTCTCCCATACGTTCCAAAACTTTGTATGGTCCCACAAAACACGGTGCTAACTTTCCCTTAACTCCAAAACGCTTAACTCCTCGAAGTGGTGACACACGAAGATAAACTCTGTCTCCGACTTCATAAACTGTCTCCTTGCGTTTAGAATCCGCATAGCTCTTTTGCCTGGATTGGGCTACCTTTAGTCTATCACAAATCAACTTAACCTTCTCTTCAGACTCTTTAATCAAATCTGGTCCAAACAACTGACGGTCTCCAACTTCATCCCACAACAACGGTGTCCTGCACCTCCTCCCGTACAAAGCTTTGAAAGGAGCCATCTTCAAACTAGATTGGTAACTGTTGTTGTAAGAGAACTCTGCATAAGGCAAATTGTCGTCCCAACTAGATCCATAATCTAGCGCACAAGCTCTCAACATGTCCTCCAGAATCTGATTGACTCTCTCAGTCTGTCCATATGTATGTGGATGAAAGGTTGTACTGAACTCTAGCCTGGTACCCAAAGTTTCATGCAACTGATTCCAGAACTTTGAGGTAAACTAGGTTCCTCTATTTGATACAATGGTCCTCGGAACTCCATGCAGAAATACGATCCTAGTCATGTATATCTTTGTCAACTTAGCACTGGTATAAGTGGTCTTCAATGGGATGAAATGAGCTACCTTCGTCAAATGATCGACTACAACCCATATCGAGTCATAGACTAAATGAGTCCTGGGTAATCCCGTGATAAAATCCATGCCTAGCTTATCCCACTCCACAATGGCTGTAGCAATCCTGCTGGCTTCTGATGCTCTGCCTTCACTCTCTGACATACATCACAAACTGCTACATACTCCGCAATATCCTTCTTCATTCCGGTCCACCAGAAACTGTCCTTCAAATCCAGATACATCTTGGTATTTCCTGGGTGAATTGAATACGACGAATCATGGGCCTCTTGCAGAATCAACTTCCTGATCTCCGGATCATTAGGCACATATACGCGGTCCTCAAACCATAAGGTATCGTGTTCATCCTCACGAAATCCCTTAGCTTTTCCTTTGCTCATCCTTTCCTTTATCTCGGCAATCTCCTAGTCCATCTTCCGAGCTTCTCTGATCTTATCCATCAATGTAGACTGAATCTCCAATGCTGCTACATAGCCTCTCGGAACTATCTCCAAACATAGCTCACAAACATCTTCTGCTAACTCCTTGGGTAACTCTCCGGTCATGAGCGTGTTGACATGACTCTTGCAGCTCAATGCATCAGCTACTACGTTAGCCTTTCCTAGATGATAATGCAACCTCATATCATAATCCTTAATGAGCTCCAACTATCTCCTTTGCCTGATATTCAACTCCTTCTGCGTGAAGATATACTTCAAACTCTTTTGATCCGTGTACACCTCACAATGGTTTCCGATGAGAAAATGTCTCCATGTCTTCAATGCATGCACTACGGCTGCTAACTCCAAATCGTGTGTAGCATAATTCAACTCATGGGGTTTAAGCTGTCGTGAGGCGTATGAAACAACTCTTCCCTCCTGCATAAGTACTGCTCCAAGTCCTCGACGAGAAGCGCCACAATACACTTCATAATCGTTGCATTGATCTGGTAGAATCAACACTGGTGATGTAACCAAACGTTTCTTCAACTCCTGGAAACTGGCCTCACATTCCTCAGTCCATTTGAATTTGGTGTCCTTCTTCAACAACTCCGTCATGGGTTTTGCAATCTTCGAGAAATTCTTAATGAACCTCCGGTAGTATCCTGCGAGTCCAGAAAACTCTGGATCTCTCCATCTGACGTGAGTGCTTCCCAATTTGTCATAGTGACAACCTTGGTGGGGTCTACTGCTATTCCTTCTCCGGATATAACATGTCCGAGGAATCCAACCTCCTTCAACCAAAACTCACACTTGCTGAATTTGACATATAGCTGATGTTCTCTGAGCTTCCCAAGTACCAAACGCAAATGCTCCTTATGCTCCTCTGCATTCTTCGAGTAGACCAGAATATCATCAATGAACACCACAATGAACTTATCCAAGAATTCCATAAACACCTTGTTCATCATGTTCATAAAATAGGCAAGTGAGTTAGTCAGACCACATGACATAACGGTATACTCATATAGCCCGTACCTTGTGGTAAAAGTTTTCTTAGGTATATCTTGCTCTTGAATCTTCAACTGGTGGTATCCTGATCGCAGATCGATCTTGGAAAATACTTTAGCTCCTAACAACTGGTGAAACAAATCATTGATCATCGGCAGTGGGTACTTGTTCTTGATTGTCACTTCATTCAATCCTCGATAATCAACAACCATCCACAACGATCCATCCTTCTTCTCCACGAGGAGCACGGGTGATCCCCAAGGTGACGAGCTTGGGTGAATATAACCTTTATCCAGTAACTCATTAATCTGCTTCTTAATTTCCTCCAAATCCTTTGCAGGCATCCTATACGGTCTCTTAGATATTGGCCCTGTGCCTGGCAAAAGCTCAATCAAAAACTCAATGTCTCTATCCGGTGGCATGCCTGGCAACTCTTCTGGAAATACATCGGGGAAATCCTTCACCACTGGTACTTCCTCCTGTACAACTCCTGATAAGGAATTCACTTGAGTCCTCTTCGGCACATGCCAGGATACATACTTAATCCTTCTTCATTCCGGGGTGGTGAGCAAAATCGACTTACTGGCGCATTCAATGTTCCCTCCATACTTCCATAACCAATCCATGCCTAATATCACATCCAGTCCTTGAGACTCCAATACAGTTAGGTCTGAGGGAAACACGAGGTTACTAACATGGGTGACCTAAGGGCTTGGGTTGGCAGTTTATACTTATCCACAAATCCCCTTGATATGTGTGAATGCGATGCACTAGTATCAAAAAGAGCGATTGTAGTAAATGACTTAACCAAAAACTTAACTATTACTGCATCTGGCTGCACTTCAACCTCCTCCATGTTAACGTGGTTCACCTGTCCCCTGTTGAAAGGGTTAGGCTTCTTCCCAGAGCTTCCATTTCCATTTCCATTCTTAGCTTCAGGACATTCATTGGCATAATGTCCAGTCTTCTGGCACTTGTAGCAAGTAATGTGGCTCAGATCCTTCTTAGCTGGTGTTGTTGGGTTGGAAGGGTTCTGCCCGTTGCTCCCTCCGTTACCATTCTCATTCCTGGGGCCACTATGGTTGTGCAAACTTCCTCTATTGTGATTGTGACCTCCATGATTATGCTGAAATGGTCCTCCCGAGTTCGGGGTAAAACGAGGCTTCTGCTGAGCTCCAGAATTGTACTTCCCTTGTCCATACTTCCTCTTGTGGTTATCAATCTGCTGCTGCTTCCCTTAAATCATGAGAGCTCTATCTACCAACTCCTGGTAGTTGTTGAAAGTTGCCACCATCAACTGCATGCTTAGCTCATCATTCAATCCTTCCAGAAACTTCTCCTGCTTAGCTGCATCCCTAGCGACGTCATCTGGGGCATAACGGGCTAACTTACTAAAATCATCCATGTACTGGCTAACGGTATGTCCTCCTTGGTGCAAATTACGAAACTCACGCTTCTTCATGGCCATAGCTCCTGCTGAAACATGGGCAGTACGAAAAGCCTGCTGAAACTGGTCCCATGTGATAGTGTCGATGGGGTAAGTGGCTGTGAAATTCTCCCACCATGATGCTGCTGGTCCATCAAGCTAATGTGCGGCAAACCGCACTCTCTCCGCATTTGTGCATCCTGCAGTGGTCAACTCCCTTCCAATCTTGCGGAGCCAATCATCTGCAACTATCGGCTCGGTGCTACTGGAGAACACCGGCGGATTAAGCCTCAAGAAACGGGCTAAGTGATCAACAGGTGGTGGTGGTGGTGGGTTGTTGTTGTTCCCCTGATTCTGATTCTGGACTAGTATCTGCATCAATGCATTTTGCTGCTGGATCAACTGAGTGAGCTCCAACGGGAAAGAAAATCCATTGTCACGTCTTGGAGGCATCTGAGGGTTTTGAAAGGTTGAGAAAATAGAAGAGAATGAGGTCTAGAGAGAAAACACTACCCATATGCACATGAGACAAACACAATCATATCACTTCAATCAATTCAAACAAGGGCATACAACGGTCTAACTATCGTTACAAAAGTGCTCGGACTATACTATATACATGGGGGAATACTACTACTGTTATGGTGGTCGACTACAAAAATTGATCGGTCGAAGACTCCATGATATCTGCTCCAGCTTCATCAACAAAGTCATCATCACTATCGTCAGGGTCCGATTCGGTGTCGTCGATGATGATGTAGTTCTCCGGACAGGTTGAATCATCGTCTTCTCCCCTGGGCGCGGGGTCTCCATGAACACTCGGATCTTCTTTATCAGGTCGTCATTCTTCTCCAATAGTGTTATGATTTTCTCCTCATATCCATCGCGTGTAGACTTGAGTTCTTCTTCCAGCTCCATGATCCTGGTCATTGCCTTCTTCAGATCTATCATGCCTGCGCACATCTGGTTCTCCTGGCGATGAATGTGCTGGTTTAACTCCTGGATGAAAGCTGCAATAGATCTATCCTTCCTGGTGCTGATCATCTCCCATTGCTCATCTCGGCACCCACAAATCTGGTAGATAGTATCCTTGAGATCCTTGTGGTAAACTTCTCTAATGCGTCCCATGGTGATGTGGGCTGCCATGCTCTTACCTAGACTCTAGGTTGGTGCATCAAAGGAAAACTCTATGGGCTCGGTGACTGGCATGAATGTCCTTCCTGGAACTTGAACTCGGATCATCCAATGCTCCTCTTTGGGTAAAGTGGCGATGTAGGTCCCGGTGAAGCTTGGTACTCCGATGTTCAGGTATCTAGTAACTTCCTTCAAGTGGCGTCCGAAAGGTGTATCTTCATCTGGTTGCGTGAACTTGTTCCTTGCATCCGCCATCCTAAAGAGTAGAAAATGGAGAGTAGTTAGAAATGAGAATAGAATATTGATCTAGGGTTTTAGCTTAGTGGTCGTGTCCTACAGTCCACCTGGCTCTGATACCATCTTGTAGCGACCAGACCTCAACAGTCAGATCTCTGTGCATCAGTGTCATCCCTGGATCGGTAATGCTGACATGCACAGTACTTGAAGGATTTATAACACAGTAGCAATCACACACTTATTACATTGAATGTCTCAAAAGAGAACTTATTACAATAAATATGGCTTAAGGCCATCTAAATACGATAACAGCGGAAGGCTTGAAAGATAAAGTGAGTCCATCAACTCCAATGGCATCACTGAGTGAAAGATCACGACCTAAGGCACCTTACTCATTGTCAGAAAAGTCTGCAACATGAACGTTGCAGCCCGAAACGGGTCAGCACATGGAATATGCTGGCAATGTAACACATAGAGAGTAATGAAAAGAATAATGCTATCACTACATGCATAAATGGCTGGTGGAAAGCTCTATGGTTATAGTTTTGCATAAAGCCAATTTTTTCCTACAACAAAGGAATAAATTTTATTTAACTATCATGGTGGTCGGTAAACATTGAGAAGGTAATCCCCCTCTCAATCCCAATTAAGCATCATCATTAGACCCAATCAATTATATTAAGAGTGATGATATCCACATGATAATCCAAGAAACTAGATACTCAAAATGTCCATAACCGGGGACACCGCTAACCATGATTAGTTTGTACACTCTGCAGAGGTTTGCGCACTTTTCCCCACAAGAATCAATCTCCTCAGTTGGATTTCTCGCACTACATGATGTTTGAGAAACGGATGACCGAGACAGTCTTTCAGAAACATTAACTCTTTACTCTGGCTAGACAGTACCAACCCACATCCCCTACATATGCTAGTCTACCACTGAAAGAGGTCATGCAAGCTACTCAACTATGCTAGAGCCCATAATAGCTTGCGGCTACACACGGAAGTTTCTAGCATGAATGATCTTATGATCCCTTTGAGCCTTGGTGGCGGTCCATAGGAGAATCACACGATACCCCGGGATTTCCAAAAATACAGGCAACACTGGGTTCCCTAGGTGCCTCAATCCACCCAAATGTGTATTTAATAAGCCACCATTAATTAACAATACTCACATCTGTCATGGATACACTCACCCAATCCACATCTACAAGCATAGCATAGCAAAATAAGCAAACGTAGAAGTAACTCCCAAAGGTTTGATAATAAACAGGACAATAAGTACTACCTCATCTACTTCCCAAAACCCACATATTAAACAGATCCTAAACATGCATTGGTTTGAGGGTTGATCTAATGCAATAAAACTGGGTAGTAAAGAGGTATGAGCAACGTGTTACTTGCCTTGCTGATGATCCGTGAAACCTAGAGACTCGTAGTAGCACGCTTCGCACTCCGATTACTCTATCGCAAACAAACAAGCATACAATATGCACTCAACTACAAGCACGGGTAAAACACAAATAAGATATCTAACCAGAAAGTTCAACTTAAGAACTCTGGTTTGCAAAAAGAATCAAATCAAACGAAGCAACGAAACTCAAACTGCGAAAGAAACAAGCTTTGTTTACTAATCTGGACTTAAGTTAAATTTTACAATAGCAAAACCTTGTTTAAATTGGTTAAACACAAAGAGGGTTTCGAGACGAAACTCTAGGCGCTTGAATCGCCTGATTCAAATAAACGAGTGAAAAGATAAACTAAAATGGAAATCAGGGCAGAAATCGCGATCGAAAATAATCACGGAAAAACCCTGGAAAAAGAAAAACTGACGAAGAGGATAACGAACGAACGTTCGTTGTCTGCGGCTAAACGGTTAACAACATTCGTTAAAATGAACGAACGAGCGAGCGCTCGCTAAATAATTAAACTGGAAAAACCGAAACGATCTAAAAAAACAAAACTAGGTTTTTTTCAAAAAAACCGAATCGGTTTTTCTCAAAAAAACGACGAACTGCGGCGGCGGCTTCGGGTACCTCCGGCGAGGTCCGGCGGGCGGCGGGGCTCCGGCGGGGCGTCGATGGAGTGGGGCGGCAGTGGCGCGGCGGCGGCGCTGGCGGCTGCGTCGGCGGCGGCGCAAGACGGCTTGGGGTGGGGCGGAAGTGGCGGAGGGGTGGGGTACTGAAAGGGGTCGGGGGGTGTCCGACCTGGGGGAGGGGGCACCCCCGAGCGGCGGTGGCGGCAGCAGCCCGGACACCGGCGGGAGTCCGGCTCGGCCACGCTTGGGCGAGGCGGCGGCGCAGGTGGGCCGGCTTGGCCTTCGGCCCAGTTCGGTCCACGGGACGGACATTTTTTTAAAAAAATTCCACCGAAACTTAAATAAATTCTAGAAAAATAAATAAAAATCTAAAAATTCCAAAACAAATATACATCGTCTAAATAAAATATTTAGAACAAGATGAACATTTTCTTGGCCCTAAAATGTAATTTTTATAACGTGCAATTTTTCTAATTCAAATAAAATTGCAATAAAAATCCAAATAAAGTATTAAATTGATTTTAATATGTTTCCTCTAATATTTCCTTTATATTGGAGAAGTAATTTTATCTCCACTCATATATTTTTATTTTAAAAATATTAGGAAGGAAAAATAATCCAAACCAATTGATCCTCTCCTTTTTCAAAATTTGAGAAAACTCAAATATGAAAATAACGAAATCCCCAACTCTCTCCATGGGTCCTTGAGTTCGTAGAATTTCTAGGATCAAGCCAAAATGCAATAAAATATGATATGCAATAATGATCTAATGTATAACATTCCAAGTTGAAAATTTGGGATGTTACAGGAACACGAAAGATCATAGGTTCATATGCTGCCAGGTAAAAATGTTTTTTTGAAGAATTTACACAAAAAGTCCTCTGGAAACCTTTTAGCCTTGTTAATTGTTGAAATTGCATGGTTGCATGGTATGCCACTCAGGTCCCATTTTCTGCAACCACATGTATAATTAACACCAGCTTGAATGGGTTTGCAGCATCTGGCCCTCTCCTTTTCCACCTCTAGCTTCTCAGCATAATGTGATGCGATCTCCCATAAAGCTGCCTTTCCTCTCTCTCTATTCATATGCCACCTCACCATTTTCTTGTCCTTAATACCATCAACCATAGTCCTGATAGGCTTTTTCCTAAAATCAAGGATATACTTTTTGAACACCTCAGATAGGTTGTTAACAACTAAATCTGTCTTGCAATTAGTGTCAAAAGCTTGCCTAGCCCATGTTTTCTTAGGAATTTCATTAAGCCAAATCCAATCATCCTCACACTCATTTCTCAAATCATTTTATAGCAATATTAAACTTATCTTCATTGTAAGCATAATTGGCATTATCCATGCATTTCTTTAGATCTTCCCCCCTAAAACCAGCATTCTGGAAATTTGCATACAAGTGTCTAAGACAATATCTCTGGTGGCAGTTTGGAAATACTCTATTCACTGCATTTAGTAGCAAACTAAGCTACCGATACAGATATATTTGAAGATAAAACCAAAGGATGCAGTCTTACCTTCTGTCTATCAGACATGATAGTATAAGTCCCAAAATTGGCCAACTTCTCCTCCTAGACACATCTTCAGTTGGTGCAGAAACCAACACCAATTTGCTGTATCCTCCTGAACAACAATAGCAAATGCAATTGAAAAAATGTTGTTATTGCCATCTCTGCCAGTGACAGCAAGGATCTGTGCACTAGTGGTGAGCTTAATAAAGCATCGATCAACACTTGTTTTTGCAAAGAAAGAACCAATTAAGTTAGTACATAGCAAAGAAACTAAAGCAAATGTGTAATCATGTACAAGTTAATGTGTGTTATTGTAAATAAAGCAAAGAAACAACTCACTAACCAATGAAAGGTCTTCATCCATTGAGAAATCCCTCCCTTGCTCCGTTCAAGGAGAAAAACATTGCATGAAACCTTGGCCCTGGATGTGGTATTTTTTTGTTGATTTAGGAACTACAGTTGTAGCTACAACCCTACTTCCAGGGTTTGTCTGCATGATGGTTTGAGCGTAGTCCCTCATCCTGGGATACTGCTTCTTGTGCTCTCCTAAGACAGCTTCCACAACAAGGTTTTTGGCCCTATAGGCCATGTGCTTAGGAACCTCAACACCATACTTCTCCTGGCAGGCATCAATCAGAATTTGTATGCTAGTGGTTGGATCAGACCTGAACAATGACTCATAGGTATTTGCAAGCCATATTTCACTAACCCTTCATGACTCTGTAGTGGTAGGGCAAGTGTGCTCTAGCCTCATTTTTTATAACAAAAGTCTTTTCACCTTTGATCACAACAGCAACAATGTAGAACTGACAGTGCTCATTTTTGCAACATGGAATGATCCTTTGGTCAGAGTTTCTATGGTATCTGAAATCTATTGACTGTGAAATGTGCAAGCTCAACAGAGCATCTCTGAATTGTTGATAATTTGTGATGCACATGTACTTACATAATTGCTAGTGTGGTTGCTCCATTTTGTCATTGAACCATATCCTAGGTTTTCTTTTTTGTGCCCTACTCTTCTTGCATTTCTTTAGGGAAAATGCCCGTGGCTCATGCCCATCATCTTCATATCCAACAACCAACCAGTTTCTTCTTCATCTGATGAAGGAGTGAAATCTGGCTTCAACTCCTTTACGACACTAGAATGTGTTCTAGTGGTTGGGCACCTCCTAACTGGCAGCTTCTGCCTCTTCTTTGGAGGTTCTAGCTGCATTTTTTGAGCTACCTCCACATTCACAATCTCCTCCCCCTCTTCATCCCCCTCTCTTCCTCCTCCCTACCCTCCATCTCAAATAGATCCTCAACCTCAGTGTCACCCTCATAATGCAGTTGTTCCTCCTCTTCTGACTCATCATATGAATATTCATCTTCATCATCTGCTAGTTGTTCCTCCTCTGCTTGCCTCTTTCCCTCAATTATCTTTGTGTCTTGAGAAATCATGTACTTATCCATGTAGTTATCGCTGTCATATGCCCCTTCTGACTTACCACTACTGTAATGTCCCCCCTCCAACAAAACTTCATCCTCCATCACAACTTTCAACTTTTGTTTACCTAGGTTTTTGCTCTCTTGTGTGCAAAAACCAGTAGGTTCAACATTGCTACTGCACTAACTCTGGAAAACAACCCCTTGGTCATCAACAACAAGCACATCTGGCTCACTGAGATCATACACAACTGGTGGTGCATAAATAATGGTTGCTAGTTCATCATTTCTGTGACTTGCAGTAATGTTAGTGGTTGTTGGTGTAACTAACACGTTCAGAACTAAAGTATGCTCATGCTGCTTCTTAAGTTCCTGCAATTTAATGTTTGTGTCAATCAACACTAGGCCATGCTCTCTCTGCTCTCCAATGCATGTGTTCTCCATGTGATATAATTCATCAGAGAATGTAAATCCTTGTGTATGCAATAGTGCATACAAATTCAGAAAAGTGAGATCAGAACTGCATATCTTCCTATCCAAATTATGTTGGGCATCAAAGTGAATCCTAACATCCTAGATAGCATCATCCAAACTACAAGCGGTAGCAAATTTGGACATTTTCAGTAACACTATCCCTAGCCCTCAAATTGGCAGAAAGACGAGAGGAGAGGGACTCGACTTACAGCACTCCACCACATCAATGGGTCTAGTGATGGCTCGTGATAGGATTGGTGACCCAGATCTCTACCATCCGCTGGCGCAGCTCGATGGTCAGTGGGGCCTCCTCCATTTCTTCCTCCCGCTCGAGTAGTATGACGAACTACCACCATCGCCGTCGGCCAGTCCTGTGTGCGCATCAGCCCCGAGGCCAGGAAGATCTCCGTACCCGCCCACACTGCCACTGCTGCTCGAGCCGCCGCACACACCACTGCCGCCAGGATTCCCCGTCGCCATTTCTAGAGAGTAGGGCGAGGAGGAGATAGAGAGGGGACGAGAGTTAGGGTTCGAACCGCTGGCTTGGTTCGACCTAGCCCGTTCGGTCGGACTCATCCGTGTCAGCGTGCCGTCCACGCGCCGATTTGGCTAGCGTGTCGCCTGACAAGTGGGCCCGACCTGTCGGATACACGGTCAATACACGTTTATATGCAACTTAGCCTGTTTTGCATCACTTAGGCCCTGAGTTGGTACTGGGCTGCAAAACTTTTGAGTGGTGGTACCAATCCATGAGTAGGTGCTGAAGTGTGGTACCAACATACAATTAACTCCTAGAATAAGCAAAATTTCAAAAAGGCTGAAAGTTGAAAACACTAAAAAATAATAACATGAAAGAACAATAATAATTCACTCTACCACCACTAGCATCTAGATTGTCGGTGTACCAAGACATGGGTGCCTTAGTACCCTGACTTGTGCACAGGCAGTGGGAGCCTTCCCGACAACATGTCTTGCCGGAGGACTACTACAAACAAGACTCTAGACTCGGTATACAAAACCATGAAGGAGGCCTCAAGACAGGTCATTGAGCAGTACTAAGTACTACTTTAGTATTGAAGATGAAGACTTTGGTTGCCGGCAAGCTATTTGGTGGCAAGCAAGGGCCCAACAAGCTTCGTGCCGAGAAGCTCCCACTGCTTTGCCACCGCTCCACCTCAGCGACCAGCCCTTCGCTTGTCAAATAGGTGTCGAGCGGGCAGACGGTTAGGTGAAGCTTGTCTAGTCACCCGTCAGCTCACCGCCGAACACACAACTCTAATGATACCAATGGTAGTTGGGTGAACGACACAAAAGGAGAGACAACCTTACCAGAAGCCTCACCAGCACGACACCCCATGGTGCATTTAATGCATTTGTCCTAACCCGTTAGAGTTAGGTATTTGGCACTGTAGCCATGCTACCTCTTGATCTTGCGTTGGTTTTCCCTTGAAGAGGAAAGGGTGATGCAACACGTGAGAACCAAGGTATCAATCTAGTAGGAGACGACGCATAAGTCACCGAATACCTGCACAAACAATCAGGAACTTGCAACCAACACGATAAAGGGGTTGTCAATCCCTTCATGACCACTCGCAAAAGTGAGATCTAATAGAGATAATAAAGTAAATATTTTTGGTATTTTTGGTTTATAGATTGAAAGTAAAGATTGCAAAATAGTAGATCGAAAACTAGCAAGATGTAAACGAGATTCAATAATATAGAAAAGAGATGCAATATAATGGAAAAGAGACCGGGGGGGCATAGGTTTCACTAGTGGCTTCTCTCGAGATAGCATGTATTATGGTGGGTGAACAAATTACTGCCGAGCAATTGATAGAAAAGTGCACATCTAAGGCAATGATCATGAACATAGGCATCATGTCCGTGTCAAGTGGACTAACTCCTGCCTGCATCTCCTACTATTACTCCACACATTAACCACTATCCAGCATGCATCTAGAGTATTAAGTTCATATAGAACGGAGTAACGCATTAAGCAAGATGACATGATGTAGAGGGATAAACTCAAGCAATATGATATAAACCCCATATTTTTATCCTTGATGGCAACAATACGATACGTGCCTTGCTGCCCCTACTGTCACTGGGAAAGGACACCGGAGGATTGAACCCAAAGCTAAGCACTTCTCCCATGGCAAGAAAGATCAATCTAGTAGGCCAAACTAAAAAATTCGAAGAGACTTGCAAAGATATCAAATCATGCATATAAGAATTCAGAGAAGAACCAAATAATATTCATAGATAATCTTGATCATAAATCCACAATTCATCGGATCTCGGCAAACACACCGCAAAAGAGTATTACATCGAATAGATCTCCAAGAACATCGAGGAGAACTTTGTACTGAAAATCAAAGAGAGATAAGAAGCCATCTAGCTAATAACATGGACCCGTAGGTCTGTGGTAAACTACTCACGCTTCATCGGAGAGGTAATGGTGTTGATGTAGAAGCCCTCCGTGATTGAATCCCCCTTCGGCAGATCGCCGGAAAAGGCCCCAAGATGGGATCTCACGGGCACAGAAGGTTGCGGCGGTGGAAAAGTGGTTTCGTGGCTCCCCCTAATGTTTTAGGGTATAAGAGTATATATAGGCAAAAGAACTAGGTCGATGGAGCTATGAGGGTCCCACAAGGGTATGGGGCGCGCCTACCCCCCTGGGCGCGCCCTCCAGCCTCGTGGCCTCCTTGTTACGTCTCCGTCTTGATCTCCAAGTCTTATGGTTTGCGTTCGGTCCAAGAAAGATCATCGCGGAGGTTTCATTCTGTTTGGACTCCGTTTGGTATTCCTTTTCTGCAGAACTCTAAAATAGGCAAAAAAAAACAGAAACTGGCACTAGGCTTTCGGTTAATAGGTTAGTCCCAAAATAATATAAAAGAGCATATTAAAGCCCATAAACATCCAAAACAGATAATATCATAGCATTGAACAATAAAAAATTATAGATACGTTGGAGACGTATCAAGCTACTATTTACCTTGTGTAAAGACTATTTTGCCACTCTGGTGACCCCTTCACTATAAAAGGAGGCCCATGACTACCTTTACAAAGGTCGACACTTTGTTCAATTACATGCGTGGCTGCACTTCTTGCGCACCTTGCTGGCAAGCTGAGCTCCTTGTACATGGACTTCACATCAAATACAATCAAAGCAAGAGTAGGGTTTTACGCTTCATAGTGGCCCGAACCTGGGTAAATCCCCGTGTGTTCTGCTAGTTCTGCTATTTATGCTTATTGATCTCCCCAGTCGAATCACAAAGGGGCCTTTGTCGGTCCCATAGATCATCATACGCATGACATAGATCACAAAATTCCATGTGATTAGGCCCTACCACACACATATATGCAATGTAGCCCCCATGGCTAGTAGGGGTCACATATGTGGGAGGTGCTCAAGAACTTAGCTGGGACATGGTCTAGTCAAAAACATAACATGAAAGCAACAACCTAAATGGGAGTGGAAACTATGTCGCGCATGGCTAAGAGACGAGAGATCCATAGGCGTACAAAATATCATTTTCAAAAAATTATTGGTAGTTGTAATTTTACTAGTAGTTGGTCTATGATATTAGATAAAGACTAAGTCATTAGATCCATCGAGTATGCAATTTTCATAAACATTTGAAATAAATTATTTTCATGTGTACTTTAGGAAGACTACAAAAGGTTAGGATTTGAAACATTAACCATATGGGATCATGTTTTTTTTAAATCTATTTTATTAGATCAAAGAGTACAAATTTTATTTTTTACATGAAAAATAAGCCATTTAAATCACATTTGAAATTTAAAATGATTATTGATGGAATAAAAGCTTAGGTAAAATGGAGAGTTTGATTTCTCATCATGCAATATGTAGTCAAGTATGTCAACTGTCAACATAGAATGCCTTCGATTTATCAACTTGCATGGATTATTTCGATTCATCAACATGCATGTGTATGTTGAGAGAGACATCAATGTAGGTAGACATATCCTAGTGTGCTACGTGTGTGATCCATGCGACATACAAAGGAAAAGCAATATCGTTTGCAACATTTAAACTTGGAAACAAAAACATTGTTGTTTCATTTAGGCTATTAGATATGAGTCATAGAAAAATAACATGGGCAAAATTAAAAGAGTCAATTATGACATGTGTGTTGAAAGAGGATGTTTTAGAATTTTCTAACAAACATACATGCATAAATACATTTTACTTCTAAAGAAAATTGTTGGAGAGGCCATGATACTATGAAAGTCTGAACCTAAATTTGAGCGCATGAGAATTTATCCTCCCATACTATGTGATTCTATGCCCACTCAGCTAGGCTCACATTATGGCGTCGTGGAAGCATGTGGTGACAATACCAATGGATGAACACCACAATAATTGTTGCACTAAATTTCCCACAATATTGTTCATGGGATGTATCATGTACTCGGAATTTAGAGGGATGCACATGAGACGAATTTACCAAAGTCTCAAGCCCTCTTAGATGAGATAATACCAAACTCCTTCTTGTGTTGATTGTATTGACCTAGCATCGTATGAGAATAAGGGTTTTGTGTGTACAATGCGTTGAATAACAATGATTAGGTGTGGTGAGTATGAGGTCGTCCTAATTGGGGGGATCATGCTTCTTCTCAAACTTCCATTGGTATAATGGGAGGAGGCTCGGCTTACATGAGTCCGAGTCGATCACGATCTAGCCTATCTAAGGTAGCTGTGCTAGATCTTTGGTGGATTCCTTATCTTGTTCTCCAAGTTGATGATACACCATGGTATGTGATAACCCACAAGTATAGGGGATCGCAACAGTTTTTGAGGGTAGAGTATTCAACCCAAATTTATTGATTCGACACAAGGGGAGCCAAAGAATATTCTCAAGTATTAGCAGCTGAGTTGTCAATTCAACCATACCTGAAATACTTAATATCTGCAGCAAAGTATTTAGTAGCAAAGTAGTATGGAAGTAACATTAACGGTGGCAAAAGTAATAGTAGCAGTTTTGTAGCAATCGTAACAGTGGCAACGGAAAAGTAACTTAGCAAAGATCAATATGAAACAAGCTCGTAGGCAATGGATCAATGATGGGTAATTATGTCGGATGGCATTCATCATGCAGCAATTATAACATAGGGTGACACAGAACTAGCTCCAATTCATCAATATAATGTAGGCATGTATTTCGAATATAGTCATACGTGCTTATGAAAAAGAACTTGCATAACAAGTTTTGTCCTACCCTCCCGTGGCAGTGGGGTCCTATTGGAAACTAAGGGATATTAAGGCCTCCTTTTAATAAAGTACCGGACCAAAGCATTAGCACTTAGAGGGTGCTTGGATCCAAGGGACTTATTTTAGTCTCACTAAAAATAGTCTTATTAAGAGGCTAAAGTTCCAAGCACCCCTGACTAAAGAGGGGCTAAAACTAGTCTTGAGACTAAATATTTCTAGTCAGGGATACCCCTACTAAAATGTGGATTAGTCCTCTCTCTCCTCATTGAACTCCTTTCCTTTAACACAGGTGAGTTTTGGATTGGAGGGTTTGGAGGATAATAAATGGTCATTAACTTGATTTTAGTCTCTTTAGTATTTGGTTCCAAGCATGGGTGAGGCTAGCAAGTTTTAGTCCCACTACTTTTAGTCATTGGAATAAAACGTATCCAAGCACCATCTTAGTGAATACATGAACTCCTCAAACTATGGTCATCACCGGGAAGTGTCCCAACTATTGTCACTCCAGGGTTGCCGGATCATAACACGTAGTAGGTGACTATAACTTGCAAGATAGGATCAAGAACAAACATATATTCATGAAAACATAATAGGTTCAGATGTGAAATAATGGCACTCGGGCCCTAGTGACAAGCATTAAGCATAGCAAAGTCATAGCAACATCAATCTTAGAACATAATGGATACTAGGGATCAAACCTTAACAACAACTAACTCCATTACATGGTAAATCTCATCCAATCCATCACCGTCCAGCAAGCCTACGATGGGATTACTCACTCACGGCGGTGCGCATCATGAAATTGGTGATGAAGGATGGTTGATGATGACGATGGTGATGGATTCCCCTCTACGGAGCCCCGAGCGGAATTCAGATCTGCCCTCCCGAGGAAGAACAGGGCTTGGCGACGGCTCCGTATCGTAAAACGTGATGAATCCTTCTCTCTGATTTTTGTCTCCCCGAACGTGAATATATGGCATTGGAGTTGAGGTCGGTGGAGGTCTAGGGGGCCCACAAGGATGGAGGGCACGCCCCAGGGGGTCGGTGTGCCCCCACCCTTGTAGGCAGAGTGTGGACCCCCTTTGGTTGATTCTTTCACCAATATTTTTTATTTATTCCAAAACTGATCTCTGTGAAGTTTCAGTTTATTCCGAGAACTTTTATTTCTGCACAAAAATAACACCATGCTAATTCTGCTAAAAACATCATCAGTCCAGGTTAGTTCCATTCAAATCATGCAAATTAGAGTCCAAAACAAGGGCAAAAGAGTTTGGAAAAGTAGATATGTTGGAGACGTATCAACTCCCCCAAGCTTAACCCATTGCTTGTCCTCAAGCAATTCACTTGATAAACTGAAAGTGATAAAGAAAAACTTTTACAAACTCTTTCTGATCTTGTTGTTGCAAATATGTAAAGCCAGCATTCATGTTTCATCAAATATTATGAACTAACCATATTCACAATAACATTTAGGTCTCACATTTACTCATATCAATGGCATAATCAACTAGCAAGTAATAATAAATCTCGGATGACAACACTTTCTGAAAACAATTATGATATAATATAACAAGATGGTATCTCGCTAGCCCTTTCTGATACCGCAAAACATAAATGCAGAGCACCCCTGAAGATCAAGGACTGACTAGACATTGTAATTCATGGCAAGATCCAGTCACAATCATACTCAATATCAATTAATAACAACGCATACAAATGACAGTGGTGCTCTCTAACTGGTGCTTTTTATAAGAGGATGATGACTCAACATAAAAGTAAATAGATAGGCCCTTCGCAGAGGGAAGCAGGGATTTGCAGAGGTGACAGAGCTCAAGTTTTGAAATAGAGATAAATAATATTTTGAGTGATATGCTTTCATTTTCAACATAACAACCAAGAGATCTCGGTATCTTCCATGCTACATACATTATAGGCGGTTCCCAAACAGAATGGTAAAGTTTATACTCCCCCACCACCAACAGGTACACTCCTGGGCTGATCCGAAACAACTGGTACCGTCCAACTAACAACAATCATGGGGGAGTTTTGTTTGGAATTATTTTGATTTGATTTGAGCATGGGACTGGGCATCCCGATTACCAGCCATTTTCTCGTGAATAATGAGCGGAGTCCACTCATCATGAGAATAACCCACCTAGCATGGAAGATATAAACAACCCTAGTTGCTACATGAGCGATTCGAGCATAGAAAACAGAATTTCATTTGAGGTTTAGAGTTTGGCACATGCAAATTTACTTGGAACAACATGTAAATACCGCATATAGGTAGGTATGGTGGACTCATATGGAAGAACTTTGGGGTTTATGGAAGTGGATGCACAAGCAGTATTCCCGCTTAGTACAATTGAAGGCTAGAAAAAGACTGGGAAGCGACCAACTAGAGAGCGACAACAATCATAAACATGCATTGAGATGAACCAACATTGAGTGCAAGCATGAGTAGGATATAAATCACCATGAACATAAATATCGTGGAGGCTCTGTTGATTTTGTTTCAACTACATGTGTGAACATGTGCCAAGTCAGGCAACTCGAATCATTCAAAGGAGGATGCCATCCTATCATACTAGATCACAACCATTTTAATAGCATGTTGGCACGCCAGGTAAACCATTATAAACTCCTAGCTACTTAAGCATGTCATGAGTAACTATAATCTCTATTTGTCATTGCAAACATGTTTCATTCATAATGGGCTGAATCATGAATGATGAACTAATCATATTTACAAAAACAAGATAGGTCAAGTTCATACTAGCTTTTTCTCATCTCAATCGTTTCATCATATATCGTCATTATTGCCTTTCACTTGCATGACCGAACGGTGTGTATAATGATAATAGTGCACGTGCATTGGACTAAGCTGGAATCTGCAAACATTTAATCAAAAGAGACGACAATATAATATGGGCTCTTTGTTAGATCAACAATAATGCATATGAGAGCCACTCATCATTTTCATTGTGGTCTTCTCCTCTCGACCCCCAAAGAAAAGAAAAGAAATTCAAAGAAACACACTGAAATGTTTTTGGAGTTTTTGTTTTCTGAAGAATAAAACAAGGATGAGAAAAACTATTTACATGGGAAAGCTCCCAACAAGGAAAACAAGAACGAGAAATCCTTTTGGATTTTCTTTTAACAGTACTATTACAAAGACATGAAAGTAAACTAACTAGAATCTACAACTAATTTTTTGTTTTTCTCAAAGTTTTTCAAAAAGACAAGAAGAAATCAAGAAAACAAAATAAACTAGCATGGGTAATACAATGAAAAAGTATGAACACTGACAACTAGAATGAGTGTGTGAACATGAATGTAATGTCGGTCAGAAATATGTACTACCCCAAGCTTAGGCTTTTGGCCTAAGTTGGTCTAGGGCCACCACTGGCCCGGATGATATCCGACATCATACTTGGGGTCGTATTGTGCTGTGGCAGCTACTGCCTGGCGAGCTGCTTCCTGGAGGCGAACGACCTCCACTGTTCTCTCATACTCGTTTGCCTCCTCTCTAGTTCTAAAATATCTCCCATTTTCCCGAAAGTTAAAGAAGGCTGGAGCAGGAAGGGTAATATGGACATCATGCCGTCTGTCAAAGATTAGTCGGTACTGGAGAGGCTGGTCGTTCCTCTCAAGAAACTGGTAACGTACCACAACATTATAATCTAGAAAAGTATGTGGAAATCAATGTCATTCTCTCCTATAGATACACCAAGATAATTAGCTAAAAGAGTTGCATAAATCCCACCAAATAACTCTCCATATTTAGCATTAAGATGTAACCTCCTTGCAATAATGGCCCCCAAGTTATATCGCTTATCACCCAACACCGCACATTTGAGGACACTAAGATCTAGAACACAAAGGTGGCTATGATCATGCTTACTTTTAATGCATCTACCTATAAAGAGAGCAAAGTAATATATGGCAAGAAAGTGAATGCTCCCTATATATGGTAGCTTGTGTGATATTTCTAGTTTCTCCCACAGTGATGCTAGCAAGGAAATCATTATATTCAGATTTGTGAGGCTCAGTAAAAACGCCCCACTGTGGGATCTTGCAAGCAGTATTAAAATCTTCAAGGTCCATGGTATATGATTTATCATAAAGATCGAATAAAACAATATGTGTATTGCACTTAGATAAAAACTCAAACCTCCGCACAAAGGAATCGGTGAGGTAATAGTATTGTTGGCACTTATCTGATACGAAGTCCTCAAGATCAACATTATGTACATATGCATCAAATTCATCCTTGAAGCCTACATGAACCATAAATTCATCCGATGACTATTCACAAGGCCGCACTTGAGCTTCTCTTGGTGGTTCAAGGTCCGGCTCTCGTATCGCGAGCCTCGGTGCTTGCTTCCTTGAACAACCACCTTGATACATTTTCCTAGACATTTTTCTTCCTCTGAAAAATTTCTGAAGTTTTTAGTGACTCAAAATAAAAGTGAACCAAACTCAACAAAATTGATAGCAACTACTCCCACAAGTTCCTAGAGGCTATATCATGCATCAAAACTACTTTGGACCATATAAATTTGACATGCAAGCTTAAGAACAGGGTCACCACAGCAGCAAAAATTTGCAATAAATAAAGCACTAGAACAAAAACTAATTGGACCATTGGAGGAGTCACATACCGAAGAAAAATTCCCCAAAGCAGTTTTGTGAATGGAGCTTTGAGCAAGGAGATCAAAAATGGCAGCAAAATGAGCAAGAACACGGGTTTAAGCTACGGGATGATTTTTCTGGAGGAAGACAAAGTGGATGGGTGCTGGAATAAGTGGAGGGGACCCACATGGGGCCCACAAGACAGGGCGCGCGCCCAGGGGGGTAGGGCGCGCCCTCCGTCCCTGTGGCTCACTGGTTCATCCCCTGGTGTGTTCTCAGTGCCAGAAATTCTCAAATATTCTATAAAAAAATCATACTAAATTTTCAGGGCATTTGGAGAACTTTTATTTCCGGGGTATTTTTTATTGCATGGATAATTCAAAAAACAAATATAAATTACTATTTTTGCTTTATTTAATCTAAGTAACAGAAAGTAAAAGGAGGGTACAGAAAGTTGTGCTTCCTAAATTCATCCATCTCATGCTCATCAAAAGGAATCCATTAACAAGGTTGATCAAGTCTTATTAACAAACTTCTTCCGAATGACATGGAACCAGAGAATTTTCGAATAACACTAGGTTACCTCAACGGGGATATGCATGTCCCCAACAATAAGAATATCATATTTCTTTTTGACAGTTGGAAGAGGGAATTCAAAACTTCCAATAGTAATAGTTGAGATTTTTCCAATAGAATTGATACTGTGAACTTGAGGTTGTTTCTTCGGAAAGTGTGCCATGTGCTCATTACCATTAACATGAAAACTGACATTGCTTTTGTTGCAGTCAATAACAGCCCCTGCAGTATTCAAAAAGGGTCTACCCAGGATAATCGACATACTGTCGTCCTCGGGAATATCAAGAATAACAAACTCCGTTAAGATAGTAATGTTTGCAACCACAACAGGCACATCCTCACAAATACCGATGGGTATAGCAGTTGATTTATTACCCATTTGCAAAGAGATTTCAGTAGGTGTCAACTTATTCAAATCAAGTCTACTATATAAAGAGGAAGTCATAACACTAACACCGGCTCCAAGATCACATAAAGCAGTTTTAACATAGTTTCTTCTAATGGAGCATGGTATAGTTGGTACTCCTGGATCTCCTAGTTTCTTTGGTATTCCACCCTTAAAAGTATAATTAGGAAGCATGGTGGAAATTTTAGCTTTCGGTATCTTTCTTTTATTAGTGACAATAACTTTCATATACTTAGCATAAGGAGGCATTTTAAGCATATCAGTCAAGCGCATACGCAAAAAGATAGGTCTAATCATTTCAGCAAAGCGCTCGAAATCCTCATCATCCTTTTTCTTGGATGGCTTAGGAGGAAAAGGCATGGGTTTCTGAACCCATGGTTCTCTTTCTATACCGTGCTTCCTAGCAATGAAGTCTCTCTTATCATAACGTTCATTCTTTGACTGTGGGTTATCAAGATCAACAGCAGGTTCAATCTCTACATCATTATAGTTACTAGGTTGAGCATCATCATTAACATTATCACTAGGTTCATGTTCATCACCAGATTGTGTCTCAGCATCAGAAATAGAAATATCATTGGGATTCTCAAGTGTGTCAATAACAGGTTCACTAGAAGCATGCAAAGTCCTATCAATATTCTTTTTTCTTTTTCTTAGTAGGACTAGGTGCGTCAGTATTAATTCTCTGAGAATCTTGCTCAACTCTCTTAGGATGGACCTCAGGATACAAAGGTTCCTGAGTCATTTTACCACTTCTAGTCATAACTCTAACATCATTACCATTGTTCTTATTATTTAACTCATTAAGCAAATCATCCCGTGCCTTAAGTACTTTTCCTAATTGAGTCTTAACCATGGAAGCATGTTTACTAATAAGCTTAAGACAACTTTTAACTCTAGACATATAATCACTCAAGTGTTCAACCATATAAGCATTACACTTCAGTTGTCTACCAACATAAGCATTGAAGTTTTCTTGTTTAACAATAAAGTTATCAAACTCATCCAATCATTCACTAGCAGATTTATTATGAGGAATATCACCCTCATCAAATATATAGAGAGAATTTACATTTACTACCCGTGTCGGGTTATGAAGACCATGTATTTCTTCAATAGGCTGTAAATTCTTAACATGTTCACCTTTAATACCTTTTTCTTTCATAGATTTCTTTGCCTCTTGCATATCTTCAGGACTGAGAAATAGAGTACCTCTTTTCTTCGGAGTTGGCTTAGGAGTTGGCTTAGGAGTTGGTTCAGGAAGTGTACAATCATTATCATTACTCAATATATTATTCAATAGCAATTCAGCTTGCTCAACAATTCTTCCCTAAAAACACAACCAACACAACTATCTAGGTGGTCTCTGGAAGCATCGATTAGTCCATTATAAACGATATCAAGTATTTCATATTTCTTGAGAGGATGATCAGGCAAAGCATCAAGTAATTGGAGAAGCCTCCCCCAAGCTTGTGGGAGACTCTCTTCTTCAATTTGCACAAAGTTAAATATTTCCCTTAAGGCAGCTTGTTTCTTATGAGCAGGAAAATATTTTGCAGAAAAGTAGTAAATCATATCCTGGAGACTACGCACACAACCAGGAGCAAGAGAATTAAACCATATCTTAGCATCACCCTTTAATGAGAAAGGAAACAACTTAAGAATATAGTAGTAGCGGATTTTCTCCTCATGAGTAAATAGAATGGCTATATCATTCAGTTTAGTAAGATGTGCCACAATAGTTTCAGATTCATAACCATGGAAAGGATCAGAATGAAG
Source organism: Triticum dicoccoides (assembly GCF_002162155.2). Classification (NCBI taxonomy): domain Eukaryota; kingdom Viridiplantae; phylum Streptophyta; class Magnoliopsida; order Poales; family Poaceae; genus Triticum; species Triticum dicoccoides. The sequence goes on along the minus strand of NC_041393.1, from coordinate 369,989,954 downwards.
CAAAGTAATTAACTCAGGATCGACACAGAGTTCATAATCCTTATCAGTAACATAGATATGTGAAGTAGCAAACGCAAGATCATATTGCATTCTAGCATTCAAAGACTTTTCTTTCAGCTTAGCTAACAGTTTCTTAAGATCATCTCTATCATTGCAAGCAAAGAAGTCTCTAGCAGTTTCTTCATCCATAATATAACCCCCAGGTACAATAGGAAATTCATATCTAGGGGGAGAATCACAATCATCAGTTTCAATAATATCATCAGTTTCAGTAATTTCATTTTCTCTAACCCTAGCAAGTTTCATCAAGAAATTCACCTAGTGGCACAATATTATCAAGCAGAGAAGTAGTATCATCATAAGCATCATGCATAGCAGAAGTGGCATCATCAGTAACATGCGACATATCAGAATCAATAGCAGGTGTAGGTGTCGCAAGTTTAATCAAAACAGAAGGTGAATCAAGTGCAGAGCTAGATGGCAGTTCCTTACCTCCCCTCATAGTTGAGGGATAGATCTTGGTTTTGTTGTCTTTCAGATTCCTCATAGTGATCAATAGATATAAGTCCCAAGTGACTCATATAACAGAGCTATACTCCCCAGCAACGGCGCTAGAAAAATGTCTTGATAACCCACAAGTATAGGGGATCGCAACAGTTTTCAAGGGTTGAGTATTCGACCCCAATTTATTGATTCGACACAAGGGGAGCCAAAGAATATTCTCAAGTATTAGCAGCTGAGTTGTCAATTCAACCACACCTGAAAGACTTAATATCTTCAACAAAGTATTTAGTAGCAAAGTAGTATGGAAGTAACGACAACGGTGGCAAAAGTAATAGTAGTAGTTTTGTAACAATCGTAACAGTGGCAATGGAAAAGTAACTTAGCAAAGATCAATATGAAACGAGCTCGTAGGCAATGGATTAATGATGGGTACTTATGTCGGATGGCATTCATCATGCAACAGTTATAACATAGGGTGACACAGACTAGCTCCAATTCATCAATATAATGTAGGCATGTATTGCGAATATAGTCATACGTGCTTATGGAAAAGAACTTGCATGACATCTTTTGGCCTACCCTCCCGTGGAAGCGGGGTCCTGTTGGAAACTAAGGGATATTAAGGCCTCCTTTTAATAGAGTACCGAACCAAAGCATTAGCACTTAGTGAATACATGAACTCCTCAAACTACGGTCATCACCGGGAAGTGTCCCGACTATTGTCACTCCGGGGTTGCTGGATCATAACACATAGTAGGTGACTATAACTTGCAAGATAGGATCAAGAACACACATATATTCATGAAAATATAATAGGTTCAGATGTGAAATAATGGCACTCGGGCCCTAGTGACAAGCATTAAGCATAGCAAAGTCATAGTAACATCAATCTTAGAACATAATGGATACTAGGGATCAAACTCTAACAAAACTAACTCGATTACATGGTAAATCTCATCCAAACCATCACCGTCCAACAAGCCTAAGATGGGATTATTCACGCATGGCAATGAGCATCATGAAATTGATGATGGGGGATGGTTGATGATGACGATGGCGACGGAATCCCCTCTCCGGAGTCCCGAACGGACTCCAGGTCTTCCCTCCCGAGGAAGAACATGGCTTGGTGGCGGCTCCGTATCGTAAAACGCGATGATCCTTCTCTCTAATTTTTTCTCCCCGAACGTTAATATATGGAGTTGGAGTTGAGGTCGGCGGAGGTCCAGGGGCCCCACAAGGATAGAGGGCGTGCCCCAGGGGGTGGGCGTGCCCCCACCCTTGTGGCCAGGGTGTGGGCCCCCTTTGGTTGATTCGTTCGCCAATATTTTTTATTTAATCCAAAACTGATCTCCGTAAAGTTTTAGGTCATTCTGAGAACATTTATTTCTACACAAAAATAACACCATGGCAATTCTGCTGAAAACAGCGTCAGTCTGGGTTAGTTCCATTCAAATCATGCAAATTAGAGTCCAAGACGAGGGCAAAAGAGTTTGGAAAAGTAGATACATTGAAGACGTATCAGTATGACCGGTGGGTCGTGAGCAATAGGCCCGGGCTACCCTGTGGCTGCAGGGCTGAGTCTTCCCTCTGTTGCTATCCCGTTGGCATGGTACCGTCAATAATATAGCCAAATATAGTTGCTCAGGGACACAGAGTAAAGGTCGAGAAATTGGAGATGGTATGAAAGATTGTTTCAAAAAATGATCCATTGGCGTTGCAAGCACAAATCATGGTTAACTGGTTGTGCTAAAGAAATATAAATCATTGAGAAAACAACACAGACGCAAATAGAAAGAATCAATATGTGACAAGTGTGAGTAAGAGAGAATGTTATGGCAATTCAAGGTAATATGTATCAACGTTGCATTGCCTTGCATCCATTTGCAAATGACACACACATGCACATAGGTTAAGATGTGGTGGTGTGGAAATATCTAGAGATATCAATAGAAAAACACCACTATAGTGTGGCGAATGATAAAAGGGGGAAAGCTGAAGATATTTATGAAAGGGGAAACGTTTGAGATCGACAGACCGGCCGAACGCAGCGCCGGTCGCCTCGCGCATGCAATGCTCACTCCATCACGCGCGACGTGTACATCGGGTCCCACGCACCGCCTTCTTTTTTTACTCGGCACACCTTATCTTTTCCTCATCCAAACACACCCCGTGGACAACTCCTGACCACACCTTCCTCATTTTTCTGGATCGGGAATGCGAGAGTGAGGAGGCAGCACACCATTGTTTGGATGCTCGCGACATCGGCTTCCGCTCCCTTGCCGTGCTCCGCCGCAGTCGCCCCCGCAAGTCCTACGAGTTAGCTCTCCACTCCCCTCACAAACCACCATGGATCCCTCGAGTTGAGCTCTCCTTTATGTTGTTTTCTTTCCTTCCTGCAACAATCCTCCATGGACCACATGAGATTCAGCTCAGACGTGTGCTACTGCGCGACCACACCGTGTTGTGAGCTGCGATGGGCAAGTGGCGGTTGGTGACCACGACCGGCGAGTGCTACAACTGCGGCAACCAGATGTTGGGACCAGCGCTCAGTTTTGCTACCACAATGTTTTGATTTGGCCCGATTTTACTTTTTTTTGCTACCATCGTCTTTTGTTTTGCTGGAACCAGACCAAATTTTTGCTACCAACCGCGTTTCGGTTTTGTTGGAATCGACGCCAATTTTTTGCAATTTGCTACAACCGGCGTTTTGGTTTGCTGGAACCAGCTGCATTTTTGCTACAACCGGTATTTTTTGCTTTGTTGGAAGAACGCCCAATTTTGCATTTTTGCTACCAATGTCATTTTGATTTGCTGGAACCACCTTCAATTTTTGCTGCCACCGGTGTTTCGGTTTTTGCTACAACATCGCCCAATTTTGAATTTTTGCTTCCACCGTTTTTAATTTTGCTGGAACCAGCACAAAAATTTGCTATCACCGTTGTTGGTTGCGAGCTATGGCGTCGTCGCCATTGAATCTACAGGGGGCGAGGGGACGTAGCACCGACGAGGGGCGAGCGTCAGCGGCGGCCGTAAACAGAGGGACGACACATGCTACGCGGCGCGGCGGAGGTTTCTGCCGCCATTTCTCCCTGTGTTTGGCGGAGGTTGCTGCATCCCGAGGATGTGGACGGGCCTCAGACACGGCGCGGATGCTGCGAGGAGCGGGGCTGGCGTCGAGGGGATGCTGCTTTTGTGCCTCGCGGAACTGCACGCGTGTGGGTTGGAGGCGGAGGTGAGGGCCTCAACTCGCTATTAAAAGGCAGAGGAGATTTTTTTCCTGTTCATGCGTTGACTGTGTGTGCGGGAAAGAAATAGAAGACCATCGGACGGTGCCTATTGTTTGCATCCAACGGCCGCGCGGCGACCGGCCGAATTTGGACCGGTCGACCGGCGCCTAGCGTTGGCCTTTATGAAAGACCATGATTTCAAACAAAGTTTCGCTAAAACAATTAATACCATTGGTTTGCTAGCATCAAGCTAATACTATATCGGAACATCCCTACCAAAATACATTTAAGTATCAAGATCTATAATTTGATTATATGTCAAAAGATGGTCGATTGTAGAATCACATATATCTGTAATATACAACATGTATCAAATCAGTGGCCAAAATAATATTTTGAAGACCATATACTTATGCAAATGATCCCTCCGTGAAGACGTGACGACCGAAGATGGCAGATCCTAAAGTGTGCGCATGCGATATGCATTGTAGGACACTTAGACTGGTTGGTGCACCTCAGCTTGCCAGGCGGGTGGCTTCCTGGGGCCACCAGATTAGATGGTGTTCCCTGATGCGGTTAGGACACATCTTTATACTTATAAGTGTAGCGATTTTAAGGTGGCTTTGGGGTAATTTTTTATACTTATTTTGTCAGACTCTTGTTGAATAACTTAATAAAGATGGTTGCATGCATCATTTTCATGCAGAGGCCCGGAGGTAATCCTCCGTTTCAAAAACAAAAAGAAGTGAAAATTTGTGAATTGGATGGAGCACCTCTCCAATGGGTTTAATTTTCACCGGTCTAAGAGCATCTACAGCCGGGTCTCTCATACCTGTCTGAAACGTCCGGGCAAGCTGTCCGGTAAAAAAAATCTACCCTACCGGACCTCTCAAATCGCAGACAAACGCCCGGGCTGACCGACACCCCTCATATCCAGCCCAAATATAGGGCGGATATGGGGCGGCCCAGGCACGCCCGGGAGCGTCCGCCTGACAGGCCCGGCCCACCACCGACCCAATAAAAAACCCCAATCCGGGCGGTGAGCTCAAACTCTAGCTCACTCTCTCCCTCTCCCGTTTCGTCCACTCATCTCCCTCTCCGATTCCGACCCCATCCACGACGATGAGCAGCTCTGGCAGCGATTCCGGCTCGGAGCTCGACTACGAGGAGAAGATGGCCCTCCGCATTGCGTTGGAGCGGTCAAAGGTGAAGACCGGCGGCAGCTCCGGATCTGCAGCGTCACCGCAGCTCCCGCGTCAGCGCAGCGCGAACGCTGGAGTTGGACCCTCTCGGGTCGCGCGCAGTGACGCAAGGACATCATAGTCTCCTTCCCTCGCTGGCCGCTCCTCCACGCTGGAGTTGTTCCTTTGCAGCCAATTTTTGTTGTCCGTCGTTTGATCACGTAGGATAAATTAACGTTTGTATGTGTAGTATGAATATAAAGCGCCGGATATAAGATATGCGGATGCAGAGTGCCAAATATGAGGCGTGCTCGGTCACATCTCACGAATAAGAAATCCCCAAATTTGGCTGAGTAGGGTTAAGATATTGCCTACTCTGACCACCACATGTGCGCCTACCCACACAAATATTTTGACACCATTGGGAAATTTTCAGAATATTCAAAAATATATTTAACAAAAGCAGGAGTCAAAAGTATAGGCCGGATCTAGGCTTCAGGAATATAACAGACTGACAAAAAGACTAAGCCAAACTAGCCACTAAGCAATCAAGTTGATTGGTCATGGAAACTGCAATGTACTGTACATATGTAGCGCCACAAGAAGAAACAGAGATGCCTTTCCTCTGCTCCATCTATTTGATGTACTGCGACATCCATCTGAAGCCATCGCCGTAGCCCATCTTCCGGACCACGCTGCACATGAAGACCTCTAGGGGCCGCCTGCCGTTGTGGGAGAGATCGACGTTGCCCTTGCCGGTGGTGTGGTACTCCAGCCCGAGATAGTAGCGCAATTCGTGCTCAGATAATGCGCTTGCGATGTCGATCTTGTTGCCGAGCACGAGGAAGGGCACGTTGAAGAGCGCCTCGGCCGAGAGGAGCGCGTCCAGCTCCTGCTTGGTCTCGTTGAAACGCTCGCGATCGGCAGCGTCCACCAGGTACACGACGGCGTCAACCTGCAAGCAAGATAAGGTCTCGATGAAAGATGAAAGAAGATAAAACTTGCCGTGAGCACGCCTATATATTTTATGCCATCCCAAAGGTTCAAACTAAGATAAACAGAGCAAACTAGGTTACTAGTTACATGATGTTGAATTCAAGCTCTGTTCAAATTAAGATGAATTAAGCAAAACAATTCGATCCTCTTCACAGTGTTCGTACGTAGGAAAACAGAGGATATGCATGCATGCTCCGTGACTGAAACAGAGGAATCTGAGCAAACCTTGGCGAAGTAGTCCTTCCAGACACGGCGCGCGAACGCGTGGCCGCCGAGGTCGAACGCCTTGAACCTGATCTTCCCGATGCTCAGCTCCTCGGACGTCGGGTGCTGCGTCGGCTGGTGCTGCGCCAGTCTCTGCATAACCAATCGGCATGCGTAACACAAGAACAAAGTCAGCAGATTACCAGAACCCACAAGATTGAGATCGATCGGAATCGTATGTATACCGACCTCGTCCTTGAGCATCTGGAGGAGGGTGGTCTTGCCTGCGTTGTCGAGGCCTAGGAAGAGGATCTTGGCATCCTTCTGCCACAGCCCCAAATACGCCAGAGCGTCGAAGAACCAATCCACGAGAAACATCCCGGCGGCGGGCGGCGAGCGGCGAGTCAGCTAGCGAAGCGAACCGGGATCGTTCGGGTGCGTGCTCGATCTGCGCGATTTCGTCGGGAGACGGCTTTCCTTGCTTGTTCCTGTTTGCTTTGATTTGAGGCGAGGTTCTCCATGAATTATATAGCTGCCGGATGAGAAGTTGGTTTGGCTGGAGGAGTCCGCGACGGGTACGGCGACGCGTCTCCCCGTAGATCGGACGCGGTGCTTTTAGATCGGACGGTGGTGGGAAGGTTTCTCTTTTAAGTGTGTGCTCGGTCTGCGCGTCTTCGTCCCGAGACCTTATTGTGTTCCAGTTTGCTTTGAGGCGAGGTTCTCCATGAGTTTTATAATCTGCCGGACAAGAAATTGGTGTGGCTGGAGGAGTCCACCATGCATCTGCGACGCGTCAGCCCGTAGATCGGATGCCGTGCTTTCTACATCGGACGGTGGTGGGGAAGATACGAAGGTTATGCGGGCGCCCGGAACGTTGTCACCCCCGTTTCCAACAAACCTGGCCCACCCAAACTCCTCTTCCTCGTCCGCACCCGTTCCCGCCCGAAACCAGTCGCCATGCCCGCTTCCGACAAAGCTAGCCCACCCAAACTCTTGTCCCTCACCCACGCCCTTTCCCGCCCGAAGCCAGCTGCCTGCGTTCATGCCGCTCTACAGTGACTGCTCCACATTGACGCCGGCCCAGAGTAGACGTGACCTGTTGCTGGCATCGACATTGAAGCGGCTCGCCGGCCGAGGGCGCCGCCCGCTCCACTCCTCGATGTTCGTGTCTGTTCAATGCCAGAGAGACGTTTACTGGATGGGACGGGACGGATATCTACCACACCAGTTCAATGTCCGTCCCTCCGTCTGCCGCCGTTAAACAGGCTTGCCGGCCGAGAAACCAACTCCGACACCCGTGCATTAATGCACCGGACGCTTGGCCTCACCGACATCCACTATTTAAAGGCGGCCACGGCCATCCTTACACTTCCAGTATAACATGCGTACCGATGCCACAAATCTAGCACCTCCGGAGCCATGCCAACGGCTCCTGTACAGCTAGGCGCAGCGAGCGACCGCGCCGTTGCCGGCGGCGATCCCAAGCCTACCCCGTCTTCGGCGACCTTGCCGCGCGTTCTCGAGTCGAGGGGGGCGCGCGGTCCGCGCTTTGTGCGACGGCGTGCAGGAAGCAAGGCTCCCCAACCGCGGGCAGGAAGCAGGGCTCCCCAACCGCGGGCGTGCGGGGTTGGTCAGGGAGCCGGTTTTGGGCATTAGCAGAGGAGGATTCTGACGACGATGAGGAGGAGCTGTCTTGCGGCGAGGCGGGGGCTGCGGAGTGCGGCCGGTCGGCATGCTCCGTCGGAGACTCCGTCGTGCGTGCGGAGGAGCTCGGGGGCTCCTTCAAGGCCGGCCGCCGGCGTGCTTTCCCGTCGGGCGGCCGTGGTCCCAGGCGGATGGCAGCGGCTGCCCGCAAGGAGGCCAGTGCGGAGCCGGAGAGGGAGGGCCGAGGGTGGCCGGAGTCCCAGAACGCTGGTCTGCTGCTGCTCCCTGGCCTGGATCTGCCCTGGCCGGCGTTGGCCGGCCCCGTGCCGGCGGCGGCACAGGCGGAACCGCGGGATCCTCGCCCTAGGGTTGTGTCACGCCCAATATGCGACCCTTTCCAAAAGGAACTCGAAGGTCCCACCAAGGATAGACCCGCATATTGAAACGCTTTTGTAAGATGGATATCATTACATCAACATTACATAATAGATAGGGATACATACAAAAGGCATACAATGCTACACGAATACAACATCATCTTACATAAGAGCAACATCCGACTACGGATGAAACATAAACAGAAACTCAAACGACATCCACCCTGCTAGCCCAGGCTGCCGACCTGGAACCTATCCCCTGATCGAAGAAGAAGCAGAAAAAGAACTCCAAAACAAGCAAACATCGCTCTCGCGTCAAGATCACCGCTTAACCTGTACCTGCAACTGTTGTTGTAGTAATCTGTGAGCCACGAGGACTCAGCAATCCCATTACCATGGGTATCAAGACTAGCAAAGCTTAATAGGAAAGGAAGGGGTAAAGTGGTGAGGTTGCAGCAGCGACTAAGCAAGTATGGTGGCTAACATACGCAAATAAGAGCGAGAAGAGAAGCAAAGGAACGGTCGTGAAGCTAGCAATGATCAAGAAGTGATCCTGAACTCCTACTTACGTCAAACATAACCCAAAACCGTGTTCACTTTCCGGACTCCACTGAAAAGAGACCATCACGGCTACACACGCGGTTGATGCGTTTTAATTCGGATCTGGTGTCAAGTTATCCACAACCGGACATTAACAAATTCCCATCTGCCACATAACCGCAGGCACGGCTCTCGAAAGTTTATACCTGCAGGGGTGTCCCAACTTAGCCCATGATAAGCTCTCGCGATCAACGAAGGATATTCCTTCTCCTAGGAAGACCCGATCAGACTCGGAATCCTGGTTTACAAGACATTTCGACAATGGTAAAACAAGACCAGCAAAGCCGCCCGAATGTGCCGACAAATCCTGGTAGGAGCTGCACATATCTCATTCTCAGGGCACACCGGATTGTCCAAACTTCCGGTAGGCCATCCCAGAGTTGCCCCTGGTGGCCACCGGTGGCTGACAGGTTGGACCAACACTCACGACGAGCACTGGCCCGGGAGGGGGGGGTAAATAAAGATGACCCTCGGGCTCCAGAAACCCAAGGGAAAAAGGGCTAGGTGAGGCAAATGGTAAAACCAAGGTTGGGCCTTGCTGGAGGAGTTTTATTCAAAGCGAACTGTCAAGGGGGTCCCATAAACCACCCAACCACGTAAGGAACGCAGAATCTGGAAACATAACACCGGTATGACGGAAACTAGGGTGGCAAGAGTGGAACAAAACACCAGGCATAAGGCCGAGCCTTCCACCCTTTACCAAGTATATAGATGCATTAATTAAATAAGAGATATTGTGATATCCCAACATAATCCTGTCCATCATATAGCAATCTTCAACTTCACCTGCAACTAACAACGCTATGAGGGGCTGAGCAAAGCGGTAACATAGCCAAGCAACAGTTTGCTAGGGAGGGTGAAAAGGTTAGAGGCTGACATGGCAATATGGGAGGCATGGTAAACAAGTGATAGGTAACGCAACATGGCGATAGAACGAAGCAACTAGCATAGCAATGATAGTAGTGAGATCCAAGGTGATGGTCATCTTGCCTGAAATCCCGCTAGGAAGAAGAACGAGTCCATGAAGAAGACGAGCGGGCGTAGTCGAACGAATCCTCACAATCGCAACATTACCGGAACTAAGAAGCAACACCGGAAAGAAACAAACAACATGGTAAACACACAAGCATAAACATGGCATGATTCACAAACAAGTATGATGCAAGTCCGGTCTAATGAGGCATGACATGGCAAAGAGAAACAAACAATACTACAAGTTAAGTGGAGCTCAATATGCAACGAGTTGCATATTGACGAAACACCACAAGCAATTATTTAGTTTGCTCTCGTTTATGTACCCAATAACATTAAATGTTATTAAACATGGCAAGGGGTGAAGCATAATAAAACTACCTCGCTAGGCAAGTTTAAATGAGGCCGGAAACAACAAACAACAATTCCGGAAAATCCCCATGTGCATAATTTGAGTTTGGTACTGTTCTATCCTAAACCATATTTTAATGTTATTAAACAGCATAATAAAGTGCACCATGTTAATCTATGCATTTTTCCACCCCATTTACATATAAAGTTTATTAAATTTGGAGCTACAGTTATTTAGTGATGAAATAAATCATTTTAGCATGGCATTTATGCAAAATTAAACAAACAACATTTTAAACATTTTAAACATGGATGAAAGTGGCATATTATTAATCTACACAAAATTCTAAGCATTTTACATGTTTAAATCATTTTAATCCGATGCACGGTTGTGGAGTTTTTAAATGCATGAAGTGCAAGGGGTTTCCTGTAGAACTGACAGTCTCTGGATAAAATTACTAAAACGTTCAGAACTGGAAAAAAACAATGCGGGCCGAATCTGCCTGGCCCAACATGCACAGGAGAGGGCTGGAGGGGGCTGCTCACCCATGGGCTTGACCCAGTCGGTGGTGAGGGAGCTGGGCCGCAGTCAACGGCGAAGGGGAGGTGGCCCAGGTGCGTGAAGTCGATCTGGAGGCAGCGACGCGGTCAACAGGGTGAGCGGGCGAGCTGCTCATTTCTGAAGAACAGAAGCAGCAGCAGCCGATGCAGAAGATGGTGACAGGGGATCCTGGCGACGGGGCCAGCGGGAACCGGCCGGAACAGGCGGAACGGAGCGCGGGGAGGCGGAGCTTGACGGATCCGGCCGCGGGGCATCGGTTCCCGGCGACCGTGAGGCGAACTGGAGCTCGAGGATGCATCCATGGTGCGCGTCCCTGCTCATGCGTGCCTGAGAGAGAGAGAGGTACATGAGAGAGAGAGAAAAATCAAGAGAGGACAGGGAGGAGGAGCAGAGGTCCTGTAGGCCGTTGTTGCTCGTCGGCAACAACCGGATCGGCGAGGAGGAGGGAGAAGGCAGCTCGGTCTGCTCGCGGACGAGCTCCGGCTCGGGAAGCTCCTGCGAGGCACCAACGTCGGGGAAGAGGAGGCGTTGAGCACAGGTGCAGAGACGGGGGCAGCTGGTCTGGTCGCCGGCGAGGTCCTGTGAGAGAGAGAAATGAGGCGAGAGAGAGAGCAGCGAAGGGGGCAAGATGGAGAGAGAGAGAGGCAGGGGCACGCGACCGGGGGCATGATGATGCTCGCTGGTGGCAGGGGATGTCCTGTGCCCCGGTGAGGTGGAACTCTGGCGTGGCACGCGAAGACGACGGGATCGAGGGGAGGCACTAGTTGGCGGGGATAGATCGAGAGGTGGAGTGCTACGGGCTGGATCGAGGAGGAGCAGGTGGTTGGCTCGGTGCTGAAAACGAGGGAGGTGGTCGGGAGGAGAGGTGGATCTGGGAGGATCCCGATGGAGATGGTGAGTGGATGGCGGCGGCGCGATGGGAAAGGATGGATTGGACAGGTAGGGGCTAGGGTTAGGTTGCTTAAATAGGTAGGTTGGTTAGCTTAGGGGCTACTCGGTCCCTTCGATTAAATCGGACTGTTCCGGATAAATAGGCTAGGGAGACCAAACAAAGAAAACGGAGATGTTTTATAGATGTTTGGGGATGATCCAGACTCATCGGTCATGACAGGCCGGGTCGGGTCCGGGAGAAGTTTTCGGACTAGGTTGCGGAGATGGTTGGTGGCTGTGCAGAGAGGCTCAAACGGTCGGACAACAAATGAATGGTTGGTCTCGAAAGGGATAACGAAGGCAAGGGGGAACGCGGCAACTACGAACGGATGCAAGGTTTATGAAAACATATGGATGCAATGCGGATGATGCGATGATGAAATGCAAGACATGAACAAAATGCAAAACAAAAGACAAAAACCCTACCATGAAGGGAATATCATATCGCATCTCCGGAAAAGGCAAGAGTTGGAGTTACGAATATGAAAGTTGTATCCGGGGCGTTACAGGTTGGGGGCGCATCGCCTGCCTCGCCAGTGAGTCTGGCCGCTGGGCCGGGCTGCGGCCCATCTCGGGGGCCCGCGGGTGGTGCGGCCCAGTCATGGGTGCCGGCGGAGGGACAGTTGGATTAGCCTGTCTCTATGGCCCAGCCCGCTCCGCTGGATGAGGCCCAGCCCACCACGGGCCCGACACCCAAGCCATATAAGTGGCTTTGGTTGCCCCGGGGAACCCTAGACGCCTCATTAGGGTTTCCTGCCTCCAAATTGGAGGTCCGCCGCTTCGGTCACTCCGTCCGCTTTCTCACTCCCACTCCCCCTCCTCCTGCGTTCCTTTGCTGCGGTGGTGGCGATGGGATCCAAGCAAGATCACAGGGTGGAGAAGCCGCCCATGGAGCTGCCGCAGGACCGCGACCGCGTGCGGCGCTAGGGCTCCTCGTCTCAGGAGGCGGGTCGCGTGGAGAACGACGGAGGATGGGGGCCGCCACTTGCATGGTGGCTCAAGGAACAGGAAAGGAAAAAGAATAAGAAGGAGGAGTACAAGAAGCGAGGCCTCGAGCTCAAGCGCAAGGGGCTGCAGGCATCTCAGGGCGGCGACCCCTTCACCAAGAAGCAAAAGTCCAAGCCTGCGGGGGCGGCGGCCTCTAAGCCGCCCCTCCCGCCCGGATCTGAGATGTCGTCCTCTTCCAAGGGCACGGAGGCGGAGCCGATCCCCATTGAAGAAGCGAATGGCCCGGAGTGCTTCAAGTGCAGTCGCACAGGCCATTACCAAAATATGTGCAGCTTCAAGCCCCTTTGTGTCGTCTGCACCTAGGAAGGCCACACCTCGGCCCAATGTCGGACCCGCTGCAAGCCCTTGCTCCTCCAAACTATGGGGCATGCCATCTCCGGCGAGGGATTATTCTGCCTGCAATACCATGAAGACGAGCAGGACGAGCCGCAGATCCTGCTGGGGGCCAACGCGGCCGTGCTGTCGGCGGCGCCGGGCGTGCTCACGAAGGAGATCCTGGAGGTTGAGCTGCCACATCTATTTGAGGGCTCCTCGACGGTGGCTCGTTTTTGGTGGTGTTCCCAGACCCGACCATGCTCTAGATGGCCGCGTGCAGCGGTAAACTCTTTCTCTCGCTAAACAGTCTCATGGCTGACATTCGCAATGTTGTCCTTGACGCGCCAAAGGGGTTGGAGATGCCCGAGGTCTGGGTCAAGCTGGGAGGGGTGCCTCCCAAGCATCGACGTGCGGACAGGCTCATGGCAGCCACCACGATGCTTGGCAGGCCTCTCTTGGTCTATGAGGAGTCGCTGGTCCGCCCGGGGCCAGTCCGGATGCACTTCTCATGCCGCAACCCAGCCAAACTCTAGGGCATGGTGCAAATATGGTTCAATGGTGAGGGTTTCAACATCTCTGTCATGCCAAAGCTTGGTGCAGACCCGCTGGAGGCGCCAGCACTCCCCTCCCTGCCCCATCTCCCCCCCCCAACAACGGCAAGGGTCATGATAGGGATGGGTCGGGGCGCAACGAGGACAAGGACCCTGATGCAAGCATCGAGGATGACTCCATGAACACAGTGGATTGGGAGAAGTTGGGCATCACTGACAAAGGTGGGGCAGCGCGCCCCTCTCAGCAGCAGCAGCGGGAGTCAGCGCTTGATGTCTACTACACAACCTTCTTCTTGTAGACGTTGTTGGGCCTGCAAGTGCACAGGTTTGTAGGACAGTAGCAAATTTCCCTCAAGTGGATGACCTAAGGTTTATCAATCCGTAGGAGGCATAGGATGAAGATGGTCTCTCTCAAGCAACCCTGCAACCAAATAACAAAGAGTCTCTTGTGTCCCCAACACACCCAATACAATGGTAGATTGTATAGGTGCACTAGTTCGGCGAAGAGATGGTGATACAAGTGCAATATGGATGGTAGATATAGGTTTTTGTAATCTGAAATTATAAAAACAGCAAGGTAACTAATGATAAAAGTGAGCGTAAACGGTATTGCAATGATAGGAAACAAGGCCTAGGGTTCATACTTTCACTAGTGCAAGTTATCTCAACAATAATAACTTAGATAGATCATATAACAAGCCCTCAACATGCAACAAAGAGTCACTCCAAAGCCAGAAATAGCGGAGAACAAACGTATAGATTATGGTAGGGTACGAAACCACCTCAAAGTTATTCTTTCGGATCAATCTATAAAAGAGTTCGTACTAGAATAACACCTTAAGACACAAATCAACCAAAACCCTATTGTCACCTAGATACTCCATTGTCACCTCAAGTATCCGTTGGCATGATTATACGATATGCATCACACAATCTCAGATTCATCCAACCAACACAAAGTACTTCAAAGAGTTCCTCAAAGTTTCTACCAGAGAGTCAAGAACGTGTGCCAACCCCTATGCATAGGTTCATGGGCGGATCCCGCAAGTTGGTCACCAAAACATACATCAAGTGGCACGTGAAATCCCATTGTCACCACAGATAAACACGGCAAGACATACATCAAGTGTTCTCATAAAAGACTCAATCCGATAAGATAACTTCAAAGGGGAAACTCAGTTCATCACAAGAGAGTAGAGGGGGAGAAACATCATAAGATCCAACTACAATAGCAAAGCTCGGGATACATCAAGATCGTGCCATAGAGGAACACAAGAGAGAACACGAGAGAGAGAGATCAAACACATAGCTACTGGTACATATCCTCAGCCCCGAGGGTGAACTACTCCCTCCTCGTCATGGATAGCTCCGGGATGATGAAGATGGCCACCGGTGATGGGTTCCCCCTCCGGCAGGGTGCCGGAATGGGCTCCCGAGAGGTTTTTGGTGGCTACAGAGGCTTGCGGCGGCGGAACTCCCGATCTATCTTCTGTTCTAGAAGTTTTACGATACATAGGTATATATGGGTGAAAGAAGTACGTTGGTGGACCGAAGGTGGGGCCACGAGGCAGGGGGGCGCCCTACGGGGTGGGCGCGCCCCCCACCCTCGTGAGCACCTCCCTTCTTTCCTGACGTGCACTCCAAGTCCATCGGGTGGCTTTCCTTCCAAAAATAACTTCTCCAGTTGATTTCGTTCCATTTTGACTCCGTTTGATATTCCTTTTCCTCGAAACACTGAAATAGGCATAAAATAGCAAATCTGGGCTGGGCCTCCGGCTAATAGGTTAGTCCCAAAAATAATATAAAAGTAGATAATAAAGCCCGATATTGCCTAAAACAATAGATAAAGTAGCATGGAGCAATCAAAAATCATAGATACGTTGGAGACGTATCAAGCATCCCCAAGCTTAATTCCTGCTCGTCCTCAAGTAGGTAAATGATAAAAAGAGAATTTTTGATGTGGAGTGCTAGTTGGCATAATTTCAATGTAATTCTTCTTACTTGTGATATGAATATTCAGATCCGAAAGATTCAAGACAAAAGTTCATATTGACATAAAAATAATAATACTTCAAGCATACTAATAAAGCAATCATGTCTTCTCAAAATAACATGGCAAAAGAAAGTTCATCCCTACAAAATCATATAGTTAGGCTATGCTTCATTTTTGTCACACAAAGATGTTCCAAACTTCTATACCCACGATGACAAGCCAAGCAATTGTTTCATACTTAAATAATCTCAAACTTTTTCAACCTTCACGCAATACATGAGCGTGAGCCATGGATATAGCACTATGGGTGGAATAGAATATGATGATGGGGATTGTGTGGAGAAGACAAAAAGGAGAAAGTCTCACATTGACGAGGATAATCAACGGGCTATGAAGATGCCCATCAAAGGATGTCAACATGAGGAGTAGGGATTGCCATGCAACGGATGCACTAGAGCTATAAATGAATGGTCAACAAAAGAAAACTAGTGGGTGTGCATCCAACTTGCTTGCTCATGAAGACCTAGGGCATTTGAGGAAGCCCATCGTAGGAATATACAAGCCAAGTTCTATAATGAAAAAATTCCCACTAGTATAAAAAGACAACTTATGAGACTCACTACATGAAAAACATGGTGCTACTTTGAAGCACAATATATGAGACTCACTAGATGAAGAACAAGGTGCTACTTTGAAGCACAAGTGTGAAAAAAGAGATAGTAACATTGCCATTTTTATTTATTTTCTTTTTTCTTTTTTTGGGCCTTTTTTTGGCCTTTTTTATTTTTTTTATTTTTGGGAAATGCTCTAATAATGATGATCATCACACTTCTATTGATTACAACATATGAATTACAACTCGAAACTAGAACAAGATATGACTCTATATGAATGCATCCGGCGGTGTACCGGGATGGTGCAATGAATCAAGAGTGACATGTATGAAAAATAATGTATGGTGGATTTGCCACAAATACGATGTCAACTACATGATAATGCAATGGCAATATGACAAAAGTAAATTATGTCATGATGATGATGAACGGAACGGTGGAAAGTTGCATGGCAATATATCTCGGAATGGCTATGGAAATGCCATAATAGGTAGGTACGGTGGCTGTTTTGAGGAAGATATAGGGAGGTTTATGTGTGATAGAGCGTATCGTATCACGCGGTTTGGATGCACGGCAAAGTTTGCACCAACTCTCAAGGTGAGGAAGGGCAATGCACGGTACCGAAGAGGCTAGCAAAGGTGGAAAGGTAAAAGTGCGTATAATCCATGGACTCAACATTAGTCAAAAGAACTCATATACTTATTGCAAAAATTTAGAAGTCATCAAAAACCAAGTACTACGCGCGTGCTCCTAGGGGGATAGATTGGTAGGAAACGACCATCGCTCGTCCCCGACCGCCACTCATAAGGATGCACAAGCCAGGTATACTTCATGTTTCAAATTTGTTACACAACTTTAACCATACGTGCATGCTATAGGATTTGCTAACTTCAGCACAAGCATTCTTTAAATTCATAATCACCCAACTAGCATGACTCTAATGTCACCATCTTCATATCTCAAAACAATTATCAAGCATCAAACTTTTCTTAGTATTCAACATACTCATAAGAAAGTTTCACATATCTTGAATACCAAGTATATTAATATTAAGAAAATTACCATGCTATTAACGACTCTCAAATAATCTAAGTGAAGTATGAGAGTTCATATATTTATTCAAAATAAAACTACCACCATGCTCTAAAAGATATAAGTGAAGTACTAGAGCAATAACAAAAACTACTCCGAAAGATATAAGTGAAGATCAATGAGTAGTCGAATAATTATGCAACTATGTGAAGACTCTCCCATTTAATAATTTCAGATCATGATACTTTATTCAAACAGCAAGCAAAGCTAAAGAAAACTACATTGCAAGGATAACACAACTCATGTGAAGAAGCAAAAACTTAGGCTCAACCGATACTAACCGATAGTTGTTGAATAAGAAAGGTGGGATGCCTACCGGGGCATCCCCAAGCTCAAATGCTTGATACTGCTTGAAATATTATCTTGGGGTGCCTTGGGCATCCCAAGCTTTAACTTTTGTGTCTCATTAATTCCTCTCATATCATGGTTTCTCTTTTTATCAAAAGCTTCATTCACAACAAACTCAACAAGAACACGTGAGATAGGTTAGTATAAACCAATGCAAAACCTTATCATTTTCTACCGTAACAAATCACTTAAATAATTATTCAACATTTAATACTAAATTTCTCTACATATTTAATACTCCTATCCTCAAATAGAATCATTAAGCAAGAAAACATATGCAAACAATGCAAACATAACAGCAATTTGTCAAAACAGTACAGTCTGTAAAGAATGCAGGAGTATCAATACTTCCCTAACTCCAAAAATTATGAGAGAAAATTCCCACTGTAGTAAATTTATCAGAGCTCATTATTCAAAAGGTTTCATCATTATATCATGCTCTGACCTTTCTAGGGAATTTTTGCAACAGCGGTAAACTTTCTGTTTTCAAACAACAACATGTATACTAGCAAAATAAGCATGGCAAAGGCTATCCTTGACTTCTTTATTGAAACTAAAGATGAAAAACATTAATCTAATTAATATCAAGCAAATAATAACAAAAAAATGACGCACCAAGCAAAACACATATCATGTGGTGAATAAAAATATAGCTCCAAGTAAGTTACCGACGGTACGAAGACGAAAGAGGGGATGCCTTCCGGGGCATCCCCAAGCTTAGGCTCTTGGTTGTCCTTGAATATTACCTTGGGGTGCCTTGGGAATCCCCAAGCTTAGGCTCTTGCCACTCCTTATTCCATAGTCCATCGAGTCCTTACCCAAAACTTGAAAACTTCACAACACAAAACTCAACAGAAAACTCGTAAGCTCCGTTAGTATAAGAAAAAAAAACACCACTTAGGTAATCTAATGAACTCATTCTAAATTCATATTGGTGTAATATCTACTGTACTCCAACTTATCTATGGTTCATACCCTCCGGCACTACTCATAGATTCATCAAAATAAGAAAACAACACATAGAAAACAGAATCTGTCAAAAACAGAACAGTCTGTAGTAATCTGTATCAAACGTATACTTCTGGAACTCCAAAAATCCTACCAAATTAGGAAGTCCTAAGAAATTCGTGTACCAATCCAGAGCAAAAATAATCAGATCAAAAGCACGTTTCTGTTAATTAACAAAACTAATTTACTGGGTGCAAAAGTTTCTGATTTTCAGCAGGATCAACACAACTATCACCGTAAGCTATCCTAAAGGTCTTACTTGGAACTTTATTAAAACAAAAGCTATAAAACATGATTATTACAGTAGCATAATCATGTTGACACACAAAAACAGTAAGGATACATATTGGGTTGTCTCCCAACAAGCGCTTTTCTTTAATGCCTTTCTAGCTAGGCATGATGATGACAATGATGCTCACATAAAAGATAAGAATTGAAACATAAAGGGAGCATCATGAAGCATAAGACTAGCACATTTAAGCCTAACCCACTTCCTATGCATAGGGATTTTGTGAGCAAACTTATGGGAACAATAATCAACTAGCATAGGGAGGTAAAACAAGCATAGCTTCAAAATTTTCAACACATAGAGAGGAAACTTGACATTATTGCAATTCCTACAAGCATATATTCCTCCCTCATTATAATTTTCAGTAGCATCATGAATGAATTCAACAATATAACCAGCACCTAAAGCATTCTTTTCATGATCTATAAGCATAGAAAATTTACTACTCTCCACACAAGCAAAATTCTCCTCATGAATAATAGTGGGAGCATACTCAACATAATAACTATCATGTGATTGAAAATTAAGATCAAGATGACAAGGTTCATGGTTATCATTATTCTTTAAAGCATACATGTCATCACAATAATCATCATAGATAGGAGGCATGCTTTCATCATAGTAAATTTTCTCATCAAAGCTTGGGGGACAAAAAATATCATCTTCATCAAACATAGCTTCCCCAAGCTTGTGGCTTTGCATATCATTAGCATCATGGATATTAAAGGAACTCATACTAACAACATTGCAATCATGCTCATCATTCACATATTTCATGCGAAGCATTCTATGTAATTATTCTTCTAGCACTTGAGCACAATTTTCCTTTCCATCATTCTCACGAAAGATATTAAAAAGATGAAGCGTATGAGACAAGCTTAACTCCATTTTTTGTAGTTTTCTTTTATAAACTAAACTAGTGATAAAACAAGAAACAAAAAGACTCGATTGCAAGATCTAAATATATACCTTCACTTACCTAGCCTCCCCGGCAACGGCGCCAGAAACTTCTTGATGTCTACTACAAAACCTTCTTCTTGTAGACGTTGTTGGGCGTGCAAGTGCACAGGTTTGTAGGACAGTAGCAAATTTCCCTCAAGTGGATGACCTAAGGTTTATCAATCCGTAGGAGGCGTAGGATGAAGATGGTCTCTCTCAAGCAACCCTGCAACCAAATAACAAAGAGTCTCTTGTGTCCCCAACACACCCAATACAATGGTAGATTGTATAGGTGCACTAGTTCGGCGAAGAGATGGTGATACAAGTGCAATATGGATGGTAGATATAGGTTTTTGTAATCTGAAATTATAAAAACAGCAAGGTAGATAAAAGTGAGCGTAAACGGTATTTCAATGATAGGAAACAAGGCCTAGGGTTCATACTTTCACTAGTGCAAGTTATCTCAACAATAATAACTTAGATAGATCATATAACAAGCCCTCAACATGCAACAAAGAGTCACTCCAAAGCCACCAATAGCGGAGAACAAACGTAGAGATTATGGTAGGGTATGAAACCACCTCAAAGTTATTCTTTTGGATCAATCTATAAAAGAGTTCGTACTAGAATAACCCCTTAAGACACAAATCAACCAAAACCCTAATATCACCTAGATACTCCATTGTCACCTCAAGTATCTGTGGGCATGATTATACGATATGCATCACACAATTTCAGATTCATCCAACCAACACAAACTACTTCAAAGAGTGCCCCAAAGTTTCTACCGGAGAGTCAAGAACGTGTGCCAACCCCTATGCATAGGTTCATGGCGGAACCCGCAAGTTGGTCACCAAAACATACATCAAGTGGCACATGAAATCCCATTGTCACCACAGATAAACACGACAAGACATACATCAAGTGTTCTCATAAAAGACTCAATCCAATAAGATAACTTCAAAGGGGAAACTCTATTCATCACAAAAGAGTAGAGGGGGAAAAACATCATAAGATCCAACTACAATAGCAAATCTCGGGATACATCAAGATCGTGCCATAGAGGAACACGAGAGAGAACATGAGAGAGAGAGAGAGATCAAACACATAGCTACTGGTACATACCCTCAGCCCCGAGGGTGAACTACTCCCTCCTCGTCATGGATAGCGCCGGGATGATGAAGATGGCCACCGGTGATGGGTTCCCCCTCCGACAGGGCGCCGGAACGGGCTCCCGAGAGGTTTTTGGTGGCTACAGAGGCTTGCGGCGGCGGAACTCCCGATCTATCTTCTGTTCTGGAAGTTTTACGATATGTAGGTATATATGGGTGAAAGAAGTATGTCGGTGGACCGAAGGGGGCCACGAGGCAGGGGTGCGCGCCCTAGGGGGGTGGGCGCGCCCCCCACCCTCGTGAGCACCTACCTTCTTTCCTGACGTGCACTCCAAGTCCATCGGGTGGCTTTCCTTCCAAAAATAACTTCTCCAGTTGATTTCGTTCCGTTTTGACTCCGTTTGATATTCCTTTTCCTCGAAACACTGAAATAGGCATAAAATAGCAAATCTGGGCTGGGCCTCCGGTTAATAGGTTAGTCCCAAAAATAATATAAAAGTGGATAATAAAGCCCAATATTGCCTAAAACAATAGATAAAGTAGCATGGAGCAATCAAAAATTATAGATACGTTGGAGACGTATCAGCGCTCGAGGGGCTGTCCATTGGGATGGAGCTCTCGATCCCGAACCAGTACAACTCCAATCTGGGTTCGGTGACCTCCCCTCCGGTGCGGTTAGAGGACGGGGTGGCCTCGGTCCAGGTGGAGGTGCCGCTGTCTGACGGTGCGCATACCCCTATCGTCGTGTCCGCCGACACGTCGCGGCTTCCCCTCCCCTCCCGCTCGCTAACCCAAGGTGGAAACAACAGCAACAAGGCCGGCGTGGCTAAGCAACTCAAGAAGGTGGTGGTGCGCAAGTTCATTGCGGAGGCCGGCCGGGTGGCCGAGCAGCTGGGGGCCCCCGCGACTCCTCGTCAGTCGATCATGGCCCTGGTGGTGCCGAGCTCTGCCCTGGCTGTGCAGGAGGAATCCAAGACGGCACCCATCCCGAAGGCCAAGCGCTCGAAGGCCTTGGTGGAGGTGCCGGTGGCCCCGGTGCGGGTCAGCTCGCGCTCTAAGGGTGCCAAAGGAAACCTCCCGTCGCTCCAGCTCGCCCAACTTCTTCAGGCACAGAAGAACCTAGAAACCTCAGGTAACTCACTGCCTCGCTTTACAATTCTTGAAACCTTTTCGGATGATCATTTGAGCAAGGTGTTGGGGGAGAGCGGGTGGTTCTGTTAGGAGAGGGAGGAACTAGCATGCTCATCTCGCTGATTTGTGCTAAGGAGCTAGCGCAGGCAGCGCTTGTAGCGGCGGCTGCGCAACACGCGGACCGGCTGGCAGCTGAGGCAGGGGCCTCGGATTTGCTTGCGGTCTGGCCCGATGGGGATAGAGCAACAAGGGTTGTTGTTCCCCCATCACCAAGCCATGGTAGGGTGAGGCGAGTGGCCAAGGCGATCACCTCCAGGGGTGTTCGTTTGCGAAATCACGTTATTTAGATGCGTGCTCTATTTTGGAACATCTGTGGTTTTGGCCACGTGGGGCGTCACACCTTGCATGTTTCTTCGCGAGCTTGTGATCATGCAAGTTTACGGTCCAGCGGATCACTCTCGCTCGGCTGAGTTCTTGGGAGAACTCCAAGCCAAAGTACTCGCGGTTGCAGCAGCCCAGACTCCTCTCATGGTAGAGGGCGATTTCAATCTGATTCGCTCGGGCGCTGATAAAAACAGTGACAACATCAACTGGCCAAGGGTGGCCATGTTCAACAACGCAATTGCGTCTATGGCCCTTAGGGAAATGGACAGAACTGGAGCGAGGTACACCTGGACTAACAAACAGCTCGCCCCGGTGCGCTCTGTTCTGGACTGCGTGTTCATGTCTCCGGACTGGGAAGTAGTGTTCCCGTTGTGCTCGCTCCTCGCCAAAACGAGGATCGGGCCGGACCACATTCCCTTAATCCTATCCTCAGGGGAAGATAGGATCCGTCGCAACCCCCATTTATTTTTTGAAACAACCTGGTTTGAGGTACCAGGCTTCGACACCATCTTCAGGGAGAAATGGTTCAGATGCGTAAAACTCACCGGCCAGCAACGTGGCCCATTGGAATTCTAGAATACGGTTGGGAGCCATCTCCATGCAAGCATCAAAGGGTGGGGCGCGAACCAAGGGCGCGACGGCAAGCTACTCAGGGCGAGTCTCGTCAACGAAATTGCTCCTTGATACCCAGGCAGACGCGAGATCATTCTCCGAGCAGGAGTGGGATCACCAATACGCCCTGGAAGGGCAAGTCGAAGCACTGCTTCACTCTAAGGAGGAATATTGGAGGCGCAGGGGCGGCCTCAAGTGGACCCTCAAGGGGGACACCAACACTAAGTATTTCCACGCTTACGCGAACGGTAGGCGCAGGAAATGTGTGATCCTTAGGTTGCAATCGGAGCAGGGGCTCCTGCTGAGCTAGTCAGAGATTTCGCACCATGTCTATGATTTTTACATCAACCTGATGGGTACCAGGGAATACCAACGTGCAGGCCTACGCGCGGACATTTGGTTGTCCTCCCAACGGGTCCTAGACTGTGAAAATGACGAGTTGGGGCTCGTGTTTCTGCCCAAGGAGATTGATGAGGCGCTCCTAAGCATGAAAACTGACACGTCACCGGGCCCTGATGGATGGCCGGTGGCGATGTTCAAGCACTTTTGGCCTCTGTTGCGCGAACCCATTTTTGCGGTGTGCAACGGCTTTATGTGTGGCTTAGTGGATATTGCTAGGCTTAATTTCGGCGTGCTCTCGCTCATTCCCAAAGTAGCCGGAGCAGACAATATTCGTCAGTACAGACCCATTGTGCTCATTAATGTTCCTTTCAAGATTTGTGCTAAATCTTGCACCACTCGCCTCACCCCGATCGCTCATCGTACCATTAGTCACACGCAGTCGACCTTCATTTGCGGCTGTCACATTCTGGAGGGCCCGCTAGCCTTGCAAGAAACCCTACATGAGCTGAAACGTACGAACCAACCGACCATTCTCCTCAAACTAGATTTTGAAAAAGCGTACAACCGCGTCAATTGGGACTTTTTGCGACAAGTTCTCATCAGCCGAGGTTTCTCGTCTATTTGGGTTCATCGAGTTATGCAGTTGGTCTCGGGGGGCCAAACTGCAGTCTCCATTAATGGAGAAGTAGGGCACTTCTTCCGGAACAAACATGGATAGCGTCAGGGTGACCCCATGTCCCCGATCTTGTTCAATTTTTTCGGTGACGTGTTGGCTGTAATGTTCCGGAGAGCCACCGAGGCTGGACATATCAAAGGTGTGTTGGGACACCTAATCCCAGGGGGGATATCCCACCTGCAGTACGCAAATGACACACTACTGTTGTTCCAGCCTGACCTCCACAGCGTGGCCACGGTCAAAGCCCTTCTTCTAAGCTTCGAGCTCATGTCCGGGCTCAAAATCAACTTCCACAAGTGTGAAGTACTGCCCATGGGCTTAGAAGCGGATGAGGGCATGCGCATTGCGGACTTGCTCAACTGCAAAGTTGGCAAGCTTCCGTTTACTTACCTTGGTCCCCCTTTGGACACCAAGCACATATCGATCGATGGCTAGGCTCCGCTTTGGACCAAGGTGGGCAGGCGGGTTTGCCCGTGGAGGGGAAAATTTCTCTCCTTTGCAGCCAGGTTAGTTCGCACGAACTCGAACCTCTCCTCGCCGCCCTAGTTTGCGATGGGCCTTTTCCTCTTGGCTGAAGGTGTTCATGCCAAGATGGACACGCCACGGTCGTGGTTCTTCTGGGAAGGTTCGGGGCCAAAGTGCAAATACCACATGGTTAAGTGGGCTGCGTTTTGTCGCCCCAAAGACTTGGGGGGCCTCGGGATCACAAACACAAGAATCCTCACCATAGCACTTATGTGTAAGTGCATTTGGAAGATATCCCAAGGGGCGACAGGACTGTGGGTCGATCTGTTGCAGGCCAAATACTTACCGAACAGGAAGTTTTTTGAAGATGCAGCAAGGGGCTCACCTTTTTGGAATGACCTCCAAGAGAACCGTCCGGCTTTCGCCATGGGGGCCAAGTTCATCATCGGGGATGGTCGTTCGGCCAGATTTTGGCTTGACTATTTTGGGTCAGATACCAACCTCTCTGGTTGGAATTCTAGGACCTGTACACTTTGGCCGTCACCCCGAACCAATCTATGGCCTCGACTTTTGCCCCGTCCCCCCTCCCCCCGGTGATCCAGTTCCGCCGCGAACTCAATGGGCAGGAACAAGTGAACCTAGCAATGTTGCTGGAGCTAATCAGCCCAGTGGAGTTGTCCATGTCCGTGGACTCGGTGACGTGGGCTCTCACCTTGTCCAGCAAGTTCTCGGTCAAGTCCCTTTACCAAAAACTTTGCCAAGATTCGCCCTTTCAGGTGCCCAAAGGGCTGTGGAATGCGTGCCTTCCTCTCAAGATCAAGAAGGTGTTCTTCTGGCAGCTATTCAGGAACAGACTTCCCACCTTTGAAAATGTGACCAAACGCCAAGGCCCGGCGACCGGCTCTTGTGCGATCTATAACGTTACCGAGGACACGAATCACGTGTTCTTTAGGTGCCCGTTGGCACGCTTCGCTTGGAGCACGATCTAAAATGCGGCTGGCATTACTTGGGACCCTAGATCGGCTAAAGATCTTAGGTCCATCCTCGACTCCATCCAAGGGAGTAACAAGCGTGTGCTGTGGAGCTGTGTTTGGGCCCTCTTCTGGGCTCTTTGGCTAACTAGGAACAAATTAGCGATCGAGGGGATCTTCCTGACTCATCTGGCTAACATAATCTACAAGTGCAACCTCTTCCTGCAGCAGTGGAGTCTGTTGGCGAGGTGCAAGGATTCTGAGAAGATGAATCAAGCTCAAGACCGTCTGCGAAAGGTGTATGTTTTGGCTAGGGAGCCAACCGCCACTTCCCCGCCTTGAAGTGGCCCTTTTGGTTGTGTTTGCGAGTCTGCGTGCTCAATGATTTGGCCTCGTGCCATGTATTTCCCTACGCTCACTATCTTTTGGCCGCATAACTTTAACTCTCCGTGACTGTTATGGCCTAAGCCTCCATGCTCGTGTAAGTTTAGACCTCTGTGGTATGCTGCCTCTGATGTGGGATTTATTAATTTAAAGCCGGACGCCCCTAGCGTCTACGTTCTAAGAAAAGGCGGCCATGCCCGGCTCACACCACACCACAACCCATCCGCTCCACATCTTCCTCCCGTGCACCACATCCGCCATGACCGTGAGCAGGAACGCTCAGTGGGAGAGCCTCTCTATGGAGCATAAGTATGAGGCGGCCGACCTTGCGTCCGCCTGGTAGACCGTAGTGCGAGGAAGATAGAGGCCTACATGCCGGCCAGGTCTTCGGAGGCCTCCGGCGACAACCGCACGACGGAAACTGGCTCCAACGACGACTTCGCGCTGCAGCCTGCACCGGTGCATGTCGGCTTGACGATGGAGCAGACACATGTTGGAGATACGCCTTAGAGGCAATCATGTATAATGATATTTCCTATGTGTTTGCGAATAAATATAGTCCTTGGACATTATCAATGATGTGTATCGATAAGTACGTGACTTTTTTTGTGAGACTATGCATTGTATGATGACTATCCTAAAGGGTCCCTAGTCGAAAGGGTTGTCTGGACGTGAGCCAACTAGACTAGCATATGACAGGGTGGACGACTCGGTCTCACTAGCCATGAAGCATTGCATGCTAACCGGATAATGTGAACTCGGAAGGGTCTGGTCAGATTCGACGTAGTAGGATCCGAGTCGGACAGACCCAACTATGAGACGCATCGATTGTTCATCTATCAGTCTATAATACAACATACATTCTATGTCCTAAGACCTAAGCCATCGCATGTACTCGGGATGGTGACAAACCTGCTTTAGTTCGACCAAACGCTACTCTGTGACTAGTTAGTTACAAAACAAGATTTCGGGCTTGTCCAGACCCAATGCTGCAAGACATTGTCGAGCAAGATGGGATTTGCCCCTCCGATCAGGAGAGATATACTCTGGGCCCCTCATGTGATCTAACCAAGATAAGCATGGCCATGCGATAAGGGTTATGAGATAATCTGGTTTGTGGTCGGCATCACTGGAATGAGAAAAATACCGAGCTAGCACAAGGATGCAGACTTGCCTTGAGCTCGGCAACATATATCCTGCGACAAAGGAAACAGAAATGTAACATGTTGTACTGGTTCACCAACCGGCTTCATTGTCTACTTGGTGGTTGGCACACCTTACTAGAGCCCTCTACCAGCTGAGCAGGTCGGAGGTGATACGACCCGCTACTAAGCCGATTTGAACCTAAGGGGTCGCGCGCTTAAGGGAAGGAACCTACGAGGTTGGATCCGAAGACACTGGTCTGATGTGATCCGAGTTGGACTTGGATCATGACTGAGTAGACTACTGGGCTTTAGGATCTATGTGAGGCCCAAGTGTTGAGCCCGTGATAGATGCCTATATATAATGGAGGTGTGGCACACTCATTTAGTTGATCACTTCGGTGCCGTCACTAGGGCTTTGCCTGTTTTGCAACTAGCCACCTCCACTCACCGCCGGTTGTGTGGTCGGACCTAGCAGTCCGCCGCACGATGTTCCTCTTGCACGCGTGGATACCATTAGGGGCGATGCACTTGCCGCTCTAGCGATGGGATCCGATCGATTACATGGGAGATCGACTAGGAGGAGACGACTCCGGAGACGCACTGCCCCAACTCTTCTTCTGTTGCATGGCATTGCGTGTCTAGTGGTAAAGATCCGTGATCCATCTCTCGTAGCATGTTCCTGAATGTTTGGCGGGTAGGAAATTTTTAATTTGCAGTCGACACACCCTACCATATAACACAACAACATAGGCACACTTCAACGCCACCATGGCGGAGGAGCAGCCGACGCCTGCGCCTATGTTATTGTTTCGGCAGGCATAGGAGGAGTAACATTACGACTTGTAGCTCCTTGAGCAGCACCAGCTGGAAAAGGGCCGGATCTACGGTGAGCGCGTGAGCGAGGAAGCCATGGCAGTTAGGCCATGGCCGCAGCAAACCCCAGCTTCATCGCTGAATAGCTGGCGCTCTACGAGGCCGCACACATTCAAGCCGCCGCCCACAATATATAGGCGGCGCAGGCAATCACGAATGAGAACACTACCAGCTGCGTGATACGTCCATTTTGCATCATGCTTTTATATTGATTTTTGTTGCATTATGGGATGTTATTACCTATTTTGGTACAATACTTATGCCTTTCTTTCTTATTTTACAAGGTTTACATGAAGAGGGAGAATGCGGCAACTGGAATTCTGGACTGGAAAAGGAGCAAATCTGGGAGACCACTTTTGCACAACTCCAAAAGTAATAAAAATTTACGGAGAATTATTTTGGAATATATAAATAATATTGTGCGAAAAAATACCATGGGGTACCCACCAGGAGGCCACAAGCCTGGGGGCGCGCCCTACCCCCCTAGGCGCGCTCTTGTGGCTTGTGGGCCACCTCGCAGGCCTCCGGTGCCAATCTTCTGCTATATATGTGTTTTGACCTGGAAAAAAAATCAGAGGAGAGCTTTCGAGATGAAGTGCTGCCGTCTCAAGGCGGAACCTGGGCAGAAGCAATCTAGGGCTCCGGCGAAGCTGTTCTGCCGGGGAAACTTCCCTCCCGGAGGGGGAAATCGAACCCATCATCATCACCAATGATCCTCTCATCAAGAGGGGGTCAATCTTCATCAACATCTTCACCAACACCATCTCCTCTCAAACCCTAGTTCATCTCTTGTATCCGATCTTTGTCTAAAAACCTTAGATTGGTACATGTGGGTTGCTAGTAGTGTTGATTACTCCTTGTAGTTGATGCTAGTTGGTTTATTCGGTGGAAGATCATATATTCAGATCCTTAATGATAATAATTACTCCTCTGATTATGAACATGAATATGCTTTGTGAGTAGTTACGTTTGTTCCTGAGGACATGGGAGAAGTCTTGTTATAAGTAATCATGTGAATTTGGTATTCGTCTGATATTTTGATGAGACTTATGTTGTCTTTCCTCTAGTGGTGTTATGTGAACGTCAACTACATGACACTTCACCATTGTTTGGGCCTAGGGAAAGACATTGGGAAGTAGTAAGTAGATGATGGGTTTCTAGAGTGACAGAAACTTAAACCCTAATTTATGCGTTGCTTCGTAAGGGGCTCATTTGGATCCATATGTTTCATGCTATGGTTAGATTTATCTTAATTTTTCTTCTGTAGTTGCGGATGCTTATGAGAGGGGTCAATCATAAGTGGGAGGCTTGTCCAAGTAAGGACAACACCCAAGCACCGGTCCACCCCGCATATCAAATTATCAAAGTAACGAACGTGAATCATATGAGCATGATGACAACTAGCTTGACAGTAATTCCTATGTGTCCTCGGGAGCACTTTGCATTATATAAGAGTTCGTCCAGGCTTGTCCTTTGCTATAAAAAGGATTGGGCCACCTTTCTGCATACACTTGTTACTTGTTACCCGTTACGAATTATCTCATCACAAAACTATCTATTACCGACAATTTCAATGCTTGCAGAGAATAACTTGCTGAATACCGCTTGTCATTTCCTTCTGCTCCTCGTTGGGTTCGACACTCTTACTTATCGAAAGGACTACGATAGATCCCCTGTACTTGTGGGTCATCATTGTGCGTCCTGCACACCACCAAATGTTGTTTGGCAGCGCAAGTGGGTCAGCGAGCGTGCCGACACTTCCACTTCCATCTGGACCTCGCGTTCAACAGCGACGGACATGTCACGGACTCCAACAAGGATGATTAGGGCATGTGAGGCAGTGGGGCCTCGATTCCCAAGTGAATCACTCTACCTCCCATGTTCTACTCTTCCTCGTCAGTGACAACACATTATGGGCATGACAGATGGAGGACGTGGTCACCCGAAGGGAATAACGAGGACTTGGACGACGGGCGCTGCCGTAGGCTAAGCTTAGGCCGTGTCCCTTTTTTTAATGAAACTCTCTGAAATGTAATGAACATGCTCTGATTTAGATGAAAATCACCCGGTTCGCTTTTAAATCGGTCAGTTTGTTGAAATCTGATTTGATGGCAAAGACCACCTTTTGTCGTCAACTGCTGACGGCAAAGAGCAGATGATGACAAAAAAGTTTTGTCATCTCTTGTTTTACAGACGACACAGAGGTCTTTGTCATCTGTAATAAAAAAGACAGACGACAAAGTGAGCTTTTTATCGTCTGTAGAAAAAATACATATGGCAAAGAGAAAGCACATCTCTTGGACCGATCACTTGAATCGATGACGTGATAGGCCGGCCCATCCTCTCTCTCTCTCCATTTTTATCCTTTCTTTTTTCTCCTTTCTTTCTTTCTTTCTCTGTCGAGCCTCCTCTCTCTCTCTCCTTTCTTTCTTTCCGTCTTTCTTTCTTTCTTTCTTTCTTTCTTTCTCTGGTCCGAGTTCGAGGGAATGCCGGCGAGCGGGGCCGGGCTTCCGGTGCGGAAACGGCAGCCTCCCTGTGATCGGGTCAGGGCAGCGACAGTGGCCTCCTCACGGTCGAGGTGAGGGCGGCGAGGACAAGCGTGGCCGAGCTGGGAGGGCGGACACTGCGACAACATCGAGCGGGCCCAGGCAGGTGAGGGCAGAGGCGGCACGGGCAAGTGGGCGGAGATGCAATTGCAACTGGCGGCGGTGAGACGATGGGGGCCCGGTGGTGGACTCCGGGAAGGGGGACACGGGGACGCGGGCACTGGCGGCCAAGGTGGCATTGGGCAGCTTCACTGGGGCCGGGGAAGCGGGGTTGGAGGGTACTGGGAGTGCGAAGGTGGCGGGGAGGCCTTGGTGCTTCCCAGCGAGGGGGATGGCGAGAACGCTATTGGAGGGGACGGAAGGGGCTACTGGCGGGTCAACTAGGACGCCATTGTAGTCTAGCATAGCAGCACCAACTGTTTTTTTACATTTTAGAAACTAGCGATGTGACCCTCGCATTTGCGCGGCTAGATTTCTATGTTGTTGTTTATGTTTTCACAGTTATTATATTTTAATTCCTTTGTCAAACATTTATAATTTGAGAGGAAAATGTTTTTTACCTTTAGAAACTTGCACAATAAAAAATAAATTAAGTTTAACTTTTTTCTATATTAGCATTGATTATCATTGTTCAATACATTATGATTGAGAAAGCATATATATGTTGTGAAAATTGCAAGAATGCCCGGGAAGCTGAAATTCAAGCTGTCATGTTAGGGATGAACCTTGCTCTTAAAGGGTCAATTCTTCCAATTCTGGTGCAATCTGATTCAATGGCAACATTGTCTTCTATATATAGTGGACATCTCGTTTATAGGTTGCATCGTGGACCGGGTTTCATCTCTGATCTTGTATTGGCCTAATCTAACACTATTAACATTCAATACAACTTCTAGATTACCCGCGAGAAAGGAGACAACATGTATACGTTGTTAAAAATTGTCTGACTTCAGTAAAAGTCCTTTCATTAGTTGTATTAGTTTGTTTATAAGGATCCTGAGAAGCTAATGTAAAGGACAGTGCTGTGGTTAGTAACATAGCTCATTATATGCGTATTCTAGAAGTGTCTCCCTGGCCAGTCAGTTTTAAGTTCATTCCAATGATTTTAATAACACATGTCGACTAAATTTATATTTTAGTCTTGTGCTTTCTAGATTAATCAGCCAGCGTTGTTATAGTATGAATTAACCAAAAAACGTATCTAGAACTTATAGATGAAATACCCGCAGTATTGAACACTGCAATTTTTTGTTAGGATTCATATAGACTTCTAAATTAATTCAAGTGCATATGATGGGGCATAGCATGTTTTCTTAATATACCAACTTTGTTTTTCTTTTCTCTGCTGACACTCCTAGAATACTTTGAGCTATCGTGATGTTGACAAAAGTTTACACTTTTTCTCATGGGGTAGAAAGAGTTGTATTTTGGTGTTGTAGTCTTCTACATATAGCCAACCCACAGCGCTATATTACGTACTTAACCAAATAATCATCTATACCTTATAGCTCTAGCCATGGAATTTGCACTGATATATTCAGCTCATTATTTATTTTCTCTTAAAAGTAATTCATGTGCATATGATTGATCATGGTGAGAAGTTTATGTATAGGAAATGTATTCTCTATATAAAAGTTTGTATTTTTAACTAACTATCTTTTGGTTTGCTTGCACGGCATGGGCTTTACTTTTCTATTTTTATCTTTCGTAGGTTTAATTGTGTGGCGCAGATAGTATGCGGATCTTTTGTAGAGTCTCCTCAATTTGTAGTGCTTCTTTTTATGATTTTTCCACGTAACCATTCACTTTTCATGGCACTCAAATATCCTAGAAAGATTATTTTGTTTTGTGGTGGTGCAGTCAAACAAAATTAGATATAAATTTATTCATGTGAATTTGAGTCGATATGGCACACCGTGACTTTGTGTTTTTTTATTTTTATAATTTATGAAAATGTGACGTTACAGTTTTGTTGCTGTTGAGTGTCAAAAATTATATAATTATTTCTATATGGATTCAACTCAATCTGAGAAATTTGCAAAGAAATTTTTTATACCGAGCGAATGTTTTCTCGGGATCTTTACGGTGCAACGCAATGTCCACTGGTCGATTTGGCGAGCGGCCGCACACGCGCCTGTCATATAAAAACATGCTGCAATGCACATGAGGTGCCGTGCTAAACTTAGTCAAGCTATAGTAGGTCCCAAATAAAAACTCAATTTCATGTCACGAAAATTGAATTCATACTGTTCTATCTTCACATGGATGTATTTTTTAAGGCCAAGGGTGTTGTTCTCACGCACGTATTTACTATGGAGAGCCAGTCCGATTGGTTTGAAAAACGTAAACAATTACAGATGGGACTACCCTTCATTAGCATGTATACATGTAATAATGAAGGTTAAAGAAACGAGAATATGTGGTTCCGCTTGGCCGCAAAAAAGAAAAAGAATATGTTGCTATGGTCGGTCTAGGAACTTTCCTAACTGTCTGTTTATCTCTTTTTGGTTGCCATACTTTGCTACACCAACCAAAGGCGATTTTTTATATAGAGCATGTGAGTTAACAAAAGACATGTTGTACGTGACATGTCAAACTATTTGTTCATAGTAATATTTATATGTAACGCTACATATTTTAAATCTCAGTCGTTAATCTTTAAAATTTACGGTCAATATAATTTAATCTATGTGGACTAACGTGATGGCTTGTTTTACTTTTGTCTTAAGTATATATACTTTTGTCTTAAGTATATAATAGATAGATAGATGTCTGTGCGGTATGTAGTTATTAGACTAGCGGCAAACTTATACATTGGCTGACGGCAAGGATGTACACTGGGTGAAGGAAATTCTTTACCGTTTATATTTTTTTGGTTGATGGCAAAGTAGCTCTTTACCGATTTAGACTTTGCCATCAGTTTTGCCGCCAATTTTCAGGCCTTTGCCGTCTATTCCCCACATGCAGCAAATTAATTGATTCCTGTAGTGTATATGGTATTTTAAATATTATATCTTTAAAAGTATATATCAAATATAATTAGCATAATGATTTTTTTTCTTATGCATGTTGTAGTGGGCCTTTGATGGGATGACATGTGCGATGAGATGAGATGTGTGCATGTTGAGATCAAAAAATGAGTAAAATACATCATTGGTCCTAATAACTGTTTGAAGTGTGTTTCAACTTGGTCCTACATGTTTCAAAATGCATAACTAGGTCCTCAAACAATTAATGTTGTTCATCTCAGGTCCTATGCTCATTTGACCAGGGTTGACCCCTTGATGTGTCGCTTGGACCATCACCATGTCCACTAGGGGGACCCACCAGGGACCAGGCTAACCGATGGAGGTAAGATATGTTGGAAAACCCCTCTGGCTTGGTGTCCATTCATTCCCACACACTCTTCCCTTCCCCCAAATAGAGATCTCGGAAGTGGCGATATGCTGGCAACCGACAATGTTCAGGCTTGAGTTCCGACGACGAGCTAGGCGACGGGAGTTTGGGGCATCTAATTGGAGGTGCGGCCCTGTTACGATTGCTCCATCACGATAGCTGGCCGACGATCTTCCCTCAGAGTATGGTAAGAACCCTAACCCTAATCACTCCTGTTTTTAGCTTCCAAACCTCGACTCGCATGGAGTGAAAGTTGCAGTAATGCTACGACATTGTGGCAGTTCCTTCATTGAGGTGTTGTCCACGTTGATAATTTTTTCCAATCAGTTTTAGTTATGAACTGTATGGTCAATGTCCAATTTTGAACACTTAAGTGATGAAGTTGCAAGTTTTTTGCTAATAGGACCTCCCCAGGAGATCTTATAAGTAAAGATTCATCATGGGGGGGGGGGGTCTTTTTTGGCTTCAAAGAGAACAAGACCTACATGGACGACAAAACTGATTACTTCCACAATTGTGAGGTTGAAACCTAGTCGCCACTATGGATTAAAGATTTTGTGGAGAAGCTTTGTTATGATCTTGTTAAAGTACAGTGTTCCATTGTCATCTATATCTATCTATTTTAACTTGCAAAATCATTTGTCACTTGTATGAATATCCAAATGATTTATCTCATGTCTCATTTGTCATGTTAGAGAGAGAACTTCTTCATTTATCATGTCAAAGTTATATCAATTGACGACACATCTCATTGACCGTGGAGTGTGCTAGATCAATTGCTAACATGCTATATTTCAAATCGAAATACAAATTTTCAGTGCATTACTACATGTTAGGAACTGCCTCATTCCATTAGAAACTGGCAAAAATGGGAGCTTGTGCCGCCCATTTGTTCATGTTATGTCTTGCTACTGATGATCTTGCATAGGACTGCCCAAACATGGCACGATAGTGGCAAACTAGACACTCACATGAGAGAAAGCGACATGAGAGCAGGGAAGGACCTTAGCTGGAGAGAGCAGAACCATAAAAGGGGTCATTTGCAAAATTTCTCAACCGCCAGCTCCGGTAATTCTCCCGCCATGCACCCCCGGTGGACATGCAACAGTCCAAGCGACACGTAAATGGATCAACCCTGGTCAGGCGAGTATAGGACATGAGATGAATGACTTGAATTGTTTTAGAACCCAGTTCTGCATTTTCAAAGATGTAGGACCAAGTTGACACACTTCAAATAGTTAGTGGGGATCAACTAATAATGGATTTTTTTCCTATGCATGTTGAGGTGACCGTTTTATGAGGTGGCATGTGGATGATGTCATGTGTGTATGTTGAGATAAACAAAAAGAGTGATGATCAACTACTTAGGCATATAGGATGTGGAGGACCTACATTTACTTAGAAAAAGAAATAGATAGTGAGTTGTAACTATTTATTAATAGGGGATATCTTTCAGGGAAGATGAACATAGTCATTCAGGTGGGACCCACCTCTCCTCAACCACCTCAGCTGGTCAAAGTATGATTTGTGTTTGTTCTTTGCCATATCATCCCTAACATGCGAGCTCCAGCAGTCAATTTTGCTGTTTTTGAGAGATTATCAGACAATCAGTGTGATTTGTTATGATGAGGCCCAAAACATGGTGGTACAGTGTGTGTTGTCAAAAATTATGGTACCAATCTCCTCTATATGAGCTGGAGAACATTGAAGGGGCATTTCCCTCCCTAAGTGTTTTGGTGTTGATGAGAATGCAATTAGTGGGGTAACCGTGCTCTTGATCTAGACAAGCATATTCAAATGGCACAAGACGGCTAAGTGCCCTTTTGGAAGGAAAGATCGAAGACGACATTTCTGATGTTTTTATTTCTTTAGCTGTAGGAAATTTATACTATTAAGAGAGGTCCACTTTGGATGGTATGGGTGGAATCAAATCACGTACACAAAACTCATACTGCACCCACATAGCCTTCCTACCAGTTTTGGAGGAGAGAAACCAATTTCTACCAAGTGTTGTGAATGTGCACTTGATAGTACCGCTGGTCCATCGGTAGTATCGCTCCCTTGTGGAGCAGTACCACTGCTGGCCACCTAGCTGGTAGCATCGCCTGCTTCAGCGGTAGTACTGCTCCCTTTTTGGAGTGGCACTACTGTTCCAACTTCCAAGCAAACTACCTCTGCTAGGGGTTTTCCCTTCGAGAACCCGGCTACACTTCGATGACAGCCCACCAGTAGTTCTAGCTAGATAATTTTAGCCGGTACTATCGGCCACCCCAGCGGTAGTACCGCTCTGGCGGGTTTGGCTATGCTATGGGGCAACACTAGTATCACTCTCAGGAGCGGGACTACGGCTTAGTGCCTTTCTTGGAATATAACGGTTAGAATTGGAGGGACTAAAAAGGGGGAAGTTCTTCCTCTTGCCACTTACCTCTTCCCCCTATCTCCTCCATTATTGACCTAAGCTCTATATTGCCCGGTCTCCTTCTCTAGCTAACCATACTTATTGCTTTGCAAGGCACTGAGGGAGGAGACTTAGATCTACACTTCTGTCAAATGAAATTTGATTCCCTTTACTTTCTCTTGTGGATCTTGTTATTCTTGGGGGTTTGGGCATCCTATAAGGAAGAGGTCACCTCAGATCCACATACCATTATGGCGAAGCTTTCTAGTGGTGTTGGGAGCCTCCAATTGAATTATGGAGATTGCCCCAACCTTTTTTGTGAATGTTTCGTTTGCCTCCTTCAAGGGAACCATTAGTGGATTTGTGGCACCTTGAATTGTTCGAGGGCGCGAGGGGAATAGCATGAGCCATTGTGGCGCTTGGGATGCATCGTGCCTTCACCCCTCCAACAAAGATGCACCTCCCCCACATGAGGGAACTTCAGGAACAACCTCATCGCATCCACTTGCGTTTGATTCTTCCTTCACTTACTTTGTATAAGCTTATATTGTTATGCTGATATTCTAGCTTGTGGTTACCGTGTTGAGCTTTGCTTATAGGTTTTCCATCTGGTTGCATATCTAGACAACCTATATTCTTGTTGTAAGCCTAAAATTGGTAAATAAGTTAAAAATTATTAGTCACCTATTCACTCCACCTCTAGTTGACCATACCAATCCTTTCAAACACGCAATGTAGAAGGCTGATCTTCCTCAAATACGTAGTTGCATGTTACAATGCTTCCGCATGGTCCACGCGGTAGGTTGGGCAAGAGAGCTCATTCCTTTTCCGAAGCAGGGAGGTGACGCTCAGATGGATACCATATGGTCAAGTTGACAGATATCTGCTTGCCTAAGGATCTGGGGGGGCTAGGTATATTTTTATGCATGAATAGTAGGTGAAGTCCCTACTTTAATTTTCTAATAATTAAATAAAGGAAAAAGTGTGTGCAAGAATTACATTATTTACAAAGAGGGGTTCAATTGCCAAAGAGGAAGAAAATATAAATCCTGAATTACAAGATGGTCAATAACCAGGAGAGTAGCCGGTCTTTGTCAGAACTTTTAACTCTCTGGGCAACTAGACCCATATATTTCCTAAAAAGAGAGCACCAGGAAGCCATTGAGGGTGGCTAGGTGTTATTGCGCCCTATCGCATGAATGTGGCCTTTATGGTGAGATGGGTTTGGAGGATTCTCATGGAGCATGCAAGCTTGTGGTTGCAGCTTATTAAAGGGAAGTACCTGCAAGGCTGCTGTCTTCTCGGTTGTGAGAGTAGGGAGGGTCTCAATTGTGGAAGTCTATTCCATAGGCCAAGCATGAGATTTAACTTGGGCTTTCCGTTCGCATATGCAATGGGGATGGGACCCTCTTTCGGCTTGATCCTTGGCTGGGCAGATCTTTAGTTTGTGCCGAGTTCCCTGTTTGCTATATGCTTAGATCCGATGATGTTGGTTGCCTCGATGGCCCACAATGGGAGTTGGAATGTCTCATTCCGACGAGTCATTTGGGACTGAGGAAATTGTAGCTTGGGACGACCTTCGGGTGGTCCTCCCTTCGATGCTCCTAAACTATTTGGATGTTGCATCTTGGCACTTTTCCCTTGGTGCTATTCCCCGTCGCCCCGATATACTGTGCCCTCTATGGCATGCCACGACTATCGCATGGATCACACCTCTGTGGAAAGTGCCCCTTCCTTTGAAGATTAAGATCTTCATGTGGTGGCTTCTGCTTCTTGCCTCCCATCAAGGAGATAGGTGGTCAACCGACATGATCATGGTGAGGGAGTCCTGGGCTACGGGGTCCTCAAGCCGCCGGCCTATCTCCTATGGGCCAGACAGGTGGGCCACTCTTTTACTACTATTGGAAGGCCGAGTTATATGATGACTCCGTGTTCGGGAGGAAAACCTTTGAAGCCTTGGTGTGTCCTCTAAGTCAAGATAGGAGAATCGACATGTTTCTCCCCTGAAGGAAACCGACTATGTGTAACCCTAGGTACCCCTATTGTCTATATAAACCAGAGGGTTTAGTCCGTAGAGGCTAGAAGAAGAACCATCATCCTACTTACCTAGGTTTTAGTTCATCTGGTCTCATGGTAGATCGACTCTGTAACCATCATATACACATCAATAAAATCAAGCAAGTCGTAGGGTTTTACCTCTTTGAGAGGGCCCAAACCTGGGCAAAAATTGTCACTATGTCCCCTATTCCCCATTGATCCAAGATCCACCTCTCGAGATCCCCTACCCGAGATCTGCCGGTTTGACACCAACATTGGTTCTTTCACTGAGAGCTCCCCTTTTGGATCATAAAAGGATTGATTGTCGCCTAGTCATTGGAGATGGCATCCGCACCGGGGACATCTTTGTCCCTGGCTAGCTCTTCGCGTTTGGCGGCATCGTGTTGCATGCCAACTTGGCTGGCCACCTAGACCAGGTTGACATATTTGCCCCTGAGCACCAGATCAGGATCGGCAACCTGGAGTACGCCACCAATACTTGGGGCGATCTAACCTTCACTAGGTTCCCAGCCTTGCCTAGGGAGCGTGAAGACCCTGAAGCTTTGACTTCAAAATCTCTTTCAGACCCACCCCTAGGATCCTGTTTCAAGCCCGAATACAATTTTGGTGTCCGGGGACTAGGAGTCAACCCTGGCTGGACTCGCCCCTCACACTACCATACCAGAGTTGACTCCGAAGAAATCTCGGATACCGATCCGGCTAGTCTCTCCCAGTTAAGCGAGATGCTAGATTGGATCCTAACAATGAACATTACTGATGGCCTGTCCTCGACCTATGCTCAGATCGTTCTTGACGCAGGCCACAGGGAATTTTACATCCCACCCACCACCCACTTAGTAGCCACTGTCAAAGATTTAACCAATATGCTGGACTATGCCTCTGAGAAGGCCGAGGACATGGACGGTGACGTCGATGCCACGACCTATATGGTAAATTCCCCAACTACTCCCAGAACTAGAAAGTGGATTGCCACTTCCACATATGACGTCTACATGGTGGACACCCCCAACGATAAGGGCGACAACACCCCAGAAGGAATGATGACAAGCCCGGTGATCAGCAGTCCAAATTCCAATGACAGTGAAAAAGATCAAGGGGGCATAAGAATAGGGAAAGCAACACGGGCACCGGAGAAAATGATACCCTGGAAAACATGGAAAATCTCGGCTACCACCTCCCCCACCCCCCCGAGCTGCAACTTGATGGCTTGGAAGAGCACGAGGACTAGTGTGACCCCAAGGACGTCAACGACTCTGATGATAGCAACTACCTTCCTCTTTCCGAGGATAAGGAAAGCCTCGGAGCCGAGGACTTCATTGTCCCCAAAGAACCTCTAGAACAAGAGCGGTTTAAACGATAACTCATAGCCACTGCCTGAAGCTTAAAAAAGAAGCAGCGGTAGCTAAAAGCCGAGAAGAACACCCTCAACAATAGGTGGACGATGGTCTTGGCAGCCAAAGAGGGCTTTGGAAATCAGCGGCGGGACCAAGTCAAAAGCTACCCAAAACAACGTCTGCTACCACAGTTCGATGACGAGGCCCTTTGATGTAGGGTCGAACTTTAGGGGCTGATATTTCATGATTTGGAGGGGAATTCCCGAAGAGCATGAGCAATACACGAAGATTGGGAGAGAAATCACAAGGGAAAACACTCAAGAAAAATTTCAATCACACATCCACTCGACTAACAAACACATGGATCCACAATGTATATGAACAACAAAGGGAAATCAGTATAGGATAGAGTTCATCCCAAATCCAAAGGATATGGGGTCTTGATGATCTCGATGATCCTTCCCACGACAGAGGTCTTGAATCCCTCGGGATCTTCTCACATGGAGGTCTCGAACTCCATGGGAGTGGTCTCTCTCTCAAGAGGAGGAGGTAGGAGCAAAGTGCACATACAAATGAGCTATCATATTTGATAACCCTAAAATAGTGGAGAGAAGGACTATATATAGGCTAGGGGGAAGGGGTACATTGGCCTCGGCCCAATTCACACAGGCAGGGTCCGAATGATCCGGATGGTGGTCCGGATGATCCGGGCTTCAGGGATCCGGATGATCCGGGCGACCGTCCGGATCGTCCGGGGGTGTCGTAGCGGCTGCGGGGCTCCGATTGTCCGGTTGATGGTCCAGACATCTAGGTCCGTCCGAAGGATCTGGGGCAGGGTCCGGATGATCCGACATCAGGAGGTGGCTTGCTGTGGTCTGTGGGGGCAGTAGCCGGGTCATCTGAGCTAGGGTCCGGAATGTTCGAGCTGGGGCAGGATCGTCTAGACAGCGGTCCGAATCGTCCAGGCAAGTCTGGACTTGACCGTTTTCTTCTCCGTCTTAACGTTCCTCTTCTCCCTTCGTTCAATCCTGCTCCTTGGATTCTCCATGGCTAATGATACGTCTCCAACGTATCTATAATATTTTTTGTTCCATGCTATTATATTATCCATCTTGGATGTTTTATATGCATTATTATGCTATTTTATATAATTTTTTGGGACTAACCTATTAACCTAGTGCGTAGTGCCAGTTGATGTTTTCCTCGTTTTCCTCTTTACAGAAAATCAATATCGAATGGAGTTCAAATGGAATAAAACTTGACTATGATTTTTCTTGGACCAGAAGATACCCATGAAGCTTCAGGAGGAGGCCAGAGGAGCCACGAGCTGGCCACAAGCCTGGAGGCCGCGCCCTAGGGGGGCGCTTCCGGGGCTTGTGAGCCCCTCGGGACTCCCCAAACCCTAATCCTGGCTCCATAAATACCCAAATATCCCCCTACACCAAAGGGCACGCCAAAAATACTTTTCCACCGCCGCAAGCTTCTGTTCTCCTGAGATCCCATCTTGGGGCCTTTTCCGGTACTCTGTCGGAGAGGGATTCGATCACGGAGGGCTTCTACATCAACCTTGATGCCCCTCCAATGATGTGTGGGTAGTTTACCACAGACCTACAGGTCCATTGCTAGTAGCTAAATGGCTTCTTCTCTCTCTTTGATCTTCCATACAATGTTCTCCTCGATGTTCTTGGAGTTCCATCCGACGTAATCTTCTTTTGCGGTGTGTTTGTTGAGATCCGATGAATTGTGGAATTATGATCAGATTATCTATGAATATTATTTGAGTCTTTTCTGAACTCTTTTATGCATGATTAATATAGCTTTGTATTTCTATCCTATCTATTGATTTTCTTTGGCCAACTAGATTGGTCTATCTTGCAAGGGAAGAGGTGCTTTGTGATGGGTTCAATCTTGCGATGTCCTCACCCAGTGACAGTAGGGTAGCAAGTCATGTATTTGTATTGTTGTCATTAAGGATAAAAATATGGTGTTTATATCATATTCCTTGAATTTATCCCTCTACATCATGTCATCTTGCTTAAGGCATTACTCCGTTCTTGTTAACTTAATACACTAGATGCATGCTGGATAGCAGTTGATGTGTGGAGTAATAGTAGTAGATACAGGCATTGAGTTGGTCTACTTGTCATGGATGTGATGCCTATATTCATGATCATTATCTTGGATGCGTCATAACTACGCGCTTTTCTATCAATTGCTCAACAGTAATTTGTTTACCCACCGTATGTGTTCTTTCAAGAGAGAAGCCTCTAATGAAAACTATGGCCCCCGGGTCAATTTCTCATCATATATTTTCAGATCTATAAAACCAAAAATACAAAAATACCTTGCTGCACTTTATTTATATTTACTTTATTTTTCACTTTTACTTATCTTTTTATACGTATCTCTATCAGATCTCACTTTTGCTAGTGACCGTGAAGGGATTGACAACCCCCTTTTCGTGTTGCGTGCAAGTATTTGTTAGTTTGTGGAGGTGCATCTATTGGGGACTTAATTGCGCGTCCTACTGGATTGATACCTTGGTTCTTAACTGAGGGTAATACTTAGCTCTACTTTGCTACATCACCCTTTCCTCTTCAAGGGAAAAATCAACGCAAGCTCAAGAAGTAGCAGCTAACTCCTTGGTACCTGAGTATGCAAAGTGTCTCCTTTGAGGTAGTAGCCATGTCTCATGTGTTTCATAGAGGAATTGCGAGAGGAAAAATGTCACCTCAGTTTCGAGAGCTCTTGCACGAGCATGTGTCATAGGTCCACTTGGCACTTGGTGAGATGATGGTAGGTCCATGGGGATGACCTTGGGATGCTCCGCATCTTCTCCCCCTTGGGAAAGATCCGACCTCGGATCAAAAACCTCATTACCATGTTAGGGAGAGAGATCCTTGACTTTGAAGATATCGCTCACGTTGTACTTGTCACATGGAATGTCGATCTTGTAGGCGTTGTTGTACCATTCTAGCAGAAGGGTCTGTCGGCTCGAGGTAGAAGCTTGGACTTGTGTTCATTGGGGCAACATTCCTTGCAAAGGTGTAGCCACACAAGATCTCCAGAGTTGAATATCATGGGGTGCTTGTTGATGTTTTGCTTCGTCACAAGTTGTTGTACTTGGCGTTCGATTGCTTGTCTTGTACCTTCATGCACCTTCTTGAGATAGCTTGCGCATGCACTCGCATCCATGTTGATGCGCTCTTGTAGAGGTAGCGGTAGGATGTCCAAAGGAGACAGCGGCTTGAAACTGTAGATGACCTCGAAGGGGGACTTCCTGGTAGTAGAATGTCTTGCACGATTGTAGGCGTACTCGGCAATGGGTAAGCATTCCTCCCGCTCCTTGATGTTCTTCTTGATCAACACTCAAAGGAGAGTAGATAGCATCCAGTTCGTAACCTCCGTTTGGTCATCGATTTGTGGATGGTAGCCGAAGAGAATACACTGGTACATCGAGGTGCTATACAAACGGTATTTAACCCCTTTCCACGACGGTGTTTCGAACCGTCACCAAGTGAGTGACTGCGAAAGGGGGGGTCCTTCCCACATGACCAAGAAATCGTCAGTGATAGGCCCTCTGGTCACACATGCTCGGCAAAGTGAGGTCGTGTGCGACGGACGAGCAATCGAATACGGTTATATGTATAGTTTTGCTAAAAATACAATTATACATGCCAAATTGTTTCCGGTCATAATTACATCCCACACAGTCACTCCCAGC
This sequence comes from Triticum dicoccoides, assembly GCF_002162155.2. NCBI lineage: Eukaryota > Viridiplantae > Streptophyta > Magnoliopsida > Poales > Poaceae > Triticum > Triticum dicoccoides. The sequence continues at coordinate 369,946,698 of NC_041393.1, read as the reverse complement.
TAAATGTTTTCGTTCGTATGTACATTTACATCCAACATAGTTAATCCAAGAAGTACGTTTCCGTTCGTATATACATCCCACACAGTAACTCCAAGGAAAACATTTCCTGTTCGCAGGTGCATCACACAAAATTTTCCCCATTAAATCGTTTGTGATAGCATTGCCATTGCAGACGATATTAACAATATAATCATTTGCATTATTGAATGCATCACACACGGTGCATAGAAGAAACTGTGTGGCATAGGCTGTCCATCACACACACTTTTTATGTGATAAACGTTTGCGCAAGGTGGCCTAACACAAACAGTTTTCAAGAGGATGTCGTGTGTGATTGTTCATTGATCCAACATGGTTTTTTCCTAGAAACTGCGTGTGTTTCCTGAGGTCATCGCCCATGGTGTTTCCTCAATAACAGTTTGCATAATAAAAACCCAATTAGCAGGCTAATTGGCCGTTAGTAGGCTAATTGTCATATTACTAATAATCCATATATTAATCTAATTGACATTTCATATTAGGCACACAATATATTTCATTTTCATATTAAGGAAGCGGGATTTCATAATTGAAATACATCAGGGTACAACATCATATAGTTTCAGCACTCAGCTACCCCATTACACAACTGCACCAGCACCAAGTTTCACATGCAACATCTATAACTTTTCGAAATTAGCATCATAGATGGTACATAGAAGGATGAATCTCATCTGGAAAACTATTGAAGCGGGAGCGAATATTGAGCCTTCATTGATATTGAAGGTCTTTGCAACTTTAGGCCAGTGACTGTGGATGATTGATCGTCGATCCTCCGTCCTCTTCAGGAACACTTCAATATTGAACAGTGGGTGGTGTATGAATACCTTCCTCACCTCCTGACCATATAGGTGGTTTGAGAGGTAATAATTAGTGAACTACTTTGGAAAGGCCTGAAAACAAGGATGTGCATAAATATATTCTCTATATTGGAAATGGGGCAAAGGAATAAAAAAGACAAGGTATAACAGTTAGTACCATGCTGTAGTGAATTGATGTCTTCTTCATTTTGCAGACAAAGATCTTGTTGTCTTTTGTTGCTAATTTCTTTATCCTAACAATCTTTCTGAGTTTTTTGACTTGACTGATATTCATGGACAACTCATTTCCCCATAGGCAAAAGGGTCAAACAGTTGGTTAAAACCTCAGACAGCAAGATCTAGATGTGCAAGACCAAATTGTTAAAAACTTAATATTTTAAAACAAGAAGTGGAAAGGTGTGTTATTAACAGCAACATGCCTAATATTTAAAAACAAGCAAACATAGTCATTCAAACTTGTATTGTGCAGGTCTAACTACACTAGTTATTGGCCCTATTTGGATCCATGGGTTAGAGTTTGTTTGAGCTAGTTTGGGCTCAAATAGCCCTAAAGTATCCCAACATGAGGGCTGGATTGAGCTAGTTGCATCTAACCCACCCAAAAGAACTATCCCATCCAAGAGGTGCTAATTGGGACTAGTTCTCTGAGTGCATTTATTGTCAATCTAACCCTATCATCCAAACACCTCTTTGGCTAGAGTTAGTTTAGGGTTAGTCATTGTTGAGTATCATTGTTATTTAGGAAACAAAGGATAGCATAGGATTTATTCTACCTTGACTTGTACTCCGAAATGACCATGTACTCCTATATATATTCCCACAAGGCTCAGGCAATACAATCAATTATTCCACCAATATCTCTCTCTCCCTTTTAACTGTCATGAGCTAGAAACTAACTCTAATCTCTAGCTAGAGTATCCAAACAGTGCCATTGTTAAATAAAATGGAAAGGCGTGCTAAATACTCCATCTGGTCCTTTTACTCTGCATATAAGAATTGTCTGATGTCAAACTTCATAAAGTTTGACCTTATTTATATATAAAAAATATTAACATCTACCATGCTAAAGTTACACAATATGAAAAATTAAGTCCTAACACATCTACTGATATTGATTTCATATTGTGAACGTTGGTATTTTTTCTATAAAGTTGGTCAAACTTTACAAGGCTTGACTTTAGACAAATCTTATATGCGAACTAAAAAGATTCGGAGGGAGTACAACATGCTTAACAGCAACCAAATATAGTCATTCTAGAGCTATTGTTAAAATTGGTATTGAAGAAATTGAACAACATAGTTAATACTAGCACATATAGAACATCACACTGTGAATAACTGAAATAAACAAGGCATATTACGAACAACCAAAGATGGCAATTGAAACTGGACATGTGCCAACTACAAACAACCGAACAACATAAACCGTAGAAATAAACAAGGCGTAATGCAAACAACCAAATATAGCAATAAATAATGGACAAGTTCTCACTACAAAAGGGGTTCGAGAAAACAAATCATGGGTTTTCTCACATGTCTCAGATTGGCTCCTCCTCGTGGTCGCTGTAGATGAGGTCTGACTTGCCAGCTGAATATCCCAAGCCAACGTCATAGAACATGTCCTTCAGAAATGACAAAAGGGGCTCCATGGCGATGAAGGATGGAAAATTGTTCATAACGAGCCATAGGAGATCAGTGGCAGGGCCATCGATGAGATCGACGGCTGTTGAACCCGAAGGGTTGGGGGTGGGCAAGTTAACCTATGACATAGCACATGTCAATCCGTCGTGGTCGATGACTTGATGTCATAGCTGGCATCAGCGACATGCCCGAATACTCTAGCCTGCTGATTGAAAGTCTCAATCCAGGTCCAGTCATCATCGTCAGCTTCCACGGCGACCACCTCAGTGACGTCGGGCGAAGAGGCCGCGGTAAAGGTCTTTGGGGCCATTCGCTCCTCGAGCTCCCTAGGAAGCGTAGTCGGGCTTAGGCTGCAATGCTCTGGAGTGGGGAAGGGGATCTCTGGGAAAGCGGGCGTTTCGCATGACTCACTGGTATAGCGAGGTGCTATACAAATGGTTTTTAACCCCTTTACACAATGGCATTCGGAACCGTCTCCAAGTGAGTGACTGTGATAGGGGGTCCTTCCCGCACGACCCAAAAAACATCGGGGATAGGGAGCCTCGATGCATATAGAGTAGTCCCTACTCGTTTGTGCTCGCATTGCCATCACAGTCGGTATTCTGTGGTGCTGCATTTACGATGCGTGACCCATCACAAATAGTTCACAATTGTAGAAGTAGACAATCACACACATTTAGTTTTCCTAGACTATGTGCGATTCAATGTAAGAGCGCACACAGTTGTCGCTATAAAACTGTATGCGAAGCTTGAATACATCCCAGATGATTCATCCAACGTACCTGCGTCGGATGATCGACCTATCACACGCGTTCTTCTATGACCAAACGTTTGCGATGTGCACAACATCACAAACAGTCCATAATTCCGAAGCGTGTGTGATAAGGTGACTATCACAAACATTTAGTAAGAAATACTTGTGAGCGATGTTGTTGTTAATCGCACACATTTTTTCTTGGCTGGTCGTGTGTGCAGTGGAGATTCGTTGCACACGTAGTGGATCCTAGAAACATGTCTGATCTCCAGGTCTATCACAGACGTTTCGCTTTCGCAAACCATGTGCAGTGTAATCCCTAAGTAATCCCTAATTGAAAATCACATGTTTTGAATTTGAAAGTAGGCAATCACTTACTTTATATCCAACCATGTTTATTACAAATATAGGTTCAACCACGAATGCATAATTTGATGCACAGGTACATATACTGATGAACTACAGAAGCACCAAGTAAAGAATGATGAACCACAGTTGGAGTAAAGAATGTAAAGAGAGAGGCGAAATACATTCTGGTTGCTAGAGAAGGTGAAGTGGAATGCCCATATTGTGCCCTCCTCCATGCGTAATGCGCGCATGACTCTAGGCTAACCCCTTGTGATGGCTACCCGTCCATCCTTCATTGTCTTCATTATGACTTCTCGATGCTCATTGTAGTCTGGATGAAATACTTTAACCTTCATTGCGTGTCAACCAATCATGTACTTTGCAAGGTAATCTTGAGTGAACTGCTTCGGGAACCACTACGAACGAAAAAGATTCAGACATTGTTGTGTAACAACTCATTATGGGCAGTAAAAAGAGAAGGATGCGGAGTTTGTAGTTACCATCCTACAGCTCACTGTTGTGTTGGATAGAACATAAACAAATAATATTTTTGCCACCATTTGTATCTTTTTGCTAATAATCCTTATCAGTTTCCTCACTTGATGCTTGTTCATGAATATCTCATTGCCCCATACGCAAAAAGGGTCGATGCGTGGATTCTTGCCAAGGGCCTATGTACCTACAAGCAACAAGTTAATATTAGAAGCTAATAAGTGTCCATGCCTGGATCTATATGCACAACATTATGGAACGATGGGGAGAGTACAAGTCGAGGGATGAAATTAACCTCGGCGGAAAATGATGGCCACTCCCGTTGTTGTCCTACATAAGTAGTGGACATGCATGATAAATACAACAACCTTAACATCAAATAAATATAGCAAAGGTAAACAACATCATCTCCAAATGATAGCTTGAATGTGTTGGTTTCAGCATGTTGTTAAAGCATAAAATGAAGGCAATGTTACCAACAACAGGCTTAACAGCCATCAAATATTGCAATTCAAACTGGTATTGTTGAAAATGAATAGCATATAGGTAATGCTTGAACATCACACTAGATAAATGTGTAAAACTGAAATAAAGGGCATGTGTTAACTACACCAGGCGTAACTAGAACCAAATATAGCCATTCTAACTTGTATTGATGCAGTCCAGTGGCACAGTTCCGACTTGCACATAATGAACATGACATTGTTAATGACTGAAATAAACAAGGCATAAATGATCAGTATAACAACCAAATATAGCCATTGAAAACTGGACAGAGTCTCACTGCAACCAACCTAACAAGCAAATACAGATAAACATGGCATATGCTTCAAAACTGGACAAATGCTCACTGCAACTAACCTAACAAGCAAATAAAGATAAACAAGGCATCTACTTGAAAATTGAAAAAAATGCTCACTGCAACCAACCAAACAACCAAATACAGATTATCGGTGGGAACGACACCTATGGGATCAACGAAATCCCTACTGTGGTCGGTGGGCGCGAGGTTGTGGGAAGAGCGGGTCTAAGAGCCAGCACAAAGATCGTTTACCCAGGTTCGGGCCGTGGGGATCGCGTAATACCCTAGTCCTGCTTTGGTGTATATCTGAATGTTCTTGAGCTAGCTACAGTGCGTGACTTGCGCCAAGAGCCGAATCCCTCTCCAGTACGCCTCAGGCCTCCTTTTATAGTCGAAGGAGGCGCCACAGTGGCATACAGGAGGTGGAAAGGGTACAATGTACGAGCTTATCCCTGTCATTACGGGACAAGACGCATTAAATGCACCCCTGAGGTGTCCCCTCGCTTTGTTGCCACCTCGCCTTGCTTCGACACGCATCCAGGCTAGCGAGGAAGGCAGTGCCATGTAGGCTTGCAGGCTGCTGAGCTGGCGCGGTGGCAGCGTCTTCACGAAGATATCCATGCCACCACGCAGGTGCTTTCTGAGCTGGTCTTTGGGCCGCACGTCGCCACGCAGGTGCTCGCCTGGCTGGCTGGGCTGGAAGTTGCATGGGAACGGCGGTGGGGTCTTGGCACACGCGGGCCTAGCCGCGGCTCTGCTGATGTCCTCGGCAAGGGTCTTGCCGCGGTACTGCGGTCGTCCCTGGCAAGGATCTTGCCGGAGGCCTTGTAGGTTTCCTCGGCGCGGATCGTGCCGAGGATCGCTTCCTTCTGGTCCTCATCTGATCTTGTGTGATCTTTACAAAGATCTACATGCCACCACGGAGGTGCCTCCTGAGCCTTGGTTCCAATGTGGTTGATGGTGTTGGAAACCATGGGCTCAAGGGTGGCGCGCTCCGCTGGTGTTGGACAGGTTGCCCCGGCAAGGCTCTTGCCGTGCTGCGGAGGTCGCCTCAGCAAGGATCTTGCCGAGGGAGTCCACCTTGCCCTCTTGCTCGTCGTGTCTCTGTCTTGGCGTTGCTTTGATCGCCTTGTGGCTCCGGCTTCCCTCCTTTGCCCTGCTAAGTGTGGCCGCGGGTGTGGCTCTGACTGCCCATGCACAGGTAAAGGGGTACAAAGTAGAGCCCCTACTTTTGTACACTGATAGGAGCCCCCGCGCCTGGGCCACACATAAGCGCGTCGCGTTGTTAGGCTAGGCCCGGAACGGTACGCGGGCAGGCGGGGCTGATTTTTACCGTGGTAATTTTTCCGCCCGTTGTGCTTCCCCATGACCCGCGTTGAATGCGCGACGTGGAGGGACGTGCGTACGTGGGGGGCATGCATGGGGCGTTTTCTACATGCAGGCGTCACGTTGTAGTAAATGGTAAAGAGGCGGCCCGCGCCTTCCCCATAAAAGGAATAACCGCAGGCATGCTGCTCATTAACCCTCTGCGCTTTCTCCAATCTCGGCACCGCCGTCCCCATCTTCTTCCTCCTCGAGCTCTCGCCTCTGCTCGCCGCCGCTGTGCCCCTGTTTCTCTCGATCCTCTACCTTTGCTTAGCCGCCATGGCGCCAATACTGGCAAGGGCAAGGGCAAGGGGGCGGCCAAGGATGCCGTGGAGAGGGAGGCACCGGAGAATGAGGCGGCAGTGCGGCGGGCCCAATTCGCCTACTTCTCCCCGTCGTCGGTCGACGTATTCCACCTCAAGGATTTCTTCCGGCCTCTGTGGGTGGCGGACACGATGGGGCACCCTGCCACGCGCATCATCCCCGCCGACTTCGGCGAGGCCGGCCCCAATCGGTACCCCTTCTTCGTTGATTTCTTCGTGTGCAGGCTCTGCCCCCCTTTCTTTGATTTCTTCAACAACGTCATGTGCAGCTTCGGCTTCCGCCTTCTGGACCTCACGACGAACGCCATGGCGTGCATGGCGTTCTGGGCCCACCTCTGCGAGGGCTTCATTGGGGTGCTCCCCAGCACGGCGCTCTTCCGCCACTACTTCTCCCCTCTCCTCTAGCCAGGGGGCGCCCTCTCCGGAAGCATCTCCTGGATCTCGAGGGTCCAAGGGAGAGGCACGTATCTGTAGGGTGCCCACAAGGAGAGGTGGAAGGAGTTGCGGGGTCGATGGTGCTGGATCGAGGAGGAGAATTCGTCGGAGTTCTGCCGGGTTCGTCGGAGCCCGCCGATTCGCGGCGAGGACTGGAGCGACGTCGACATCAATGATGTGAAGCTTTCGATCGCCACCACCAGGATCCATCACCTTACCATGGCCGAGCTCACCCTGGAGATGATTGGGGCGGACTTCATCCGCCGCCGAATCGCCCTGCTGGACAAAAAGGGGAAGCCGGCCTGGGACTTCAGGAACGCGGCCGACTTCATGAGGCTCCGCCCTGGCCTGAAGCATAACTTCACGGTGATGGGACACGCCCATTACTACCAGAGGCACTTCCAGCTTGATGTTTTCGCCGACAGCAGGGTGGAGAGGACCGGCAGGGCCGCGAAGGCCGGTAAGGTCATCAAGGGGCCCCTGTTTGGGTTGCCGCCGGGTGTGTTCCCACTGAGCAACAACATTTGCCAGGCCGCCATTCTCGAGATGATGCCGGTCTTCAACGCGCATGGCCTTGACCCATCCTGGGTCGAGCCCCCGGCATGCGAGGTGCAGGCGTTCTTCGACAACCTGTCGGAGGGCCTCCACCATGACGAGCCGCCGGTCGAGGAGACCACCAGGCGGAGATCGACTACATTGCCGCTAGGGTGACGAGGTGCAGCTTGCCATGGAGGCCGGCAGTGTGGGCGGCATGGAGGATGAGGACGGCGCGGCCGCAGAGGAGAGGGAGCTCACCCAGTGGGCGGGGTCCACCGGGAAGGCCAGCGGTGCCAACACCGGGGCCCCTCTTGTTGAGGAGGTGGTCGAGGAGTTGACCGAGGGAGAGGCCAAGGCCGACGATCCTCCGGCCACGGGAAGAGGACGCGTCCTGCGGCGGGCCAGCTCTGGCGAGCCGGTCCGGCCCAGGAGGACCGCACCACGGCAAGGGGTCCAGGGAGAGTCCATGCGCCAGACAAGGGCCACGGCAGCGAAGAAGAAGGCGGTGGCAAAGAAGAAAGCAACCGCCTCTTCCTTGTTCAAGCGTCTCCGGACTCCATCCCCTTCTCCACCTCCCGCAGATGTCGACCCAGAGGTCGTCTTCGATTTCGGGTCTCTTAGCCCGAGGAGGAAGCGGAAGGCAGCGGAAGAGGAGGCAGAGGACGAGTAAGTGTCTGCCCTTCTCCACCTCCATTCTTCGCGCCACTTTTCTTGACTTGTTTTTGTCTTCGCAGGGACAGGGAGACGCTGGCCCAGAGGGTGGTGAAGAGGGCCAGGGCATCGGCAGGCGACTAGCCCCTGGCGGGCGCTTCACACACGCCGGTGGTGGAGATCAGCTCGGACAGCAGCCCCCGGTGTAGCCCCCGGCTCAGCCCCCAGCATAAGTTCACCATCTTCTCTCCATCAATGTGCGCCGGGGTATGACTTCTTGCACTAACCTTGTCGTGGCTGCAGGAGGAGGACGGCAGCAGGAGGAGCCACCGAGGGCCACCTCCAACACGCCGCCCCCATCAACCACACCGCCCAAGGGGCATCCCCGGCAAGGGCACCAAGCGCTGAGCCCATGCGCATGGAGGAGGAGGAGGTGGACTTGGGTACTGGTGGCTCCGTCCCGGCAACTGATGTTGGCGGGGAGGGGGCCACTTCCTCTCAGGCCGACACGGGTAGGTCACCCGCTTTTTGTTCCTGCTTTTCCTTCTTTCTTTTTCGAACCTTCATCTTGGCCTTGCCTCATTCCCCTTCCCAACATCCAGATTCCCCTCCGGTGGATCAAGAGGACACCGCCATCATGAAGGTCGCCAAGGGCGCCGAGGCCAAGGCTGACAAGGTCACCGCCGGGGAGGCTGCCGAGACCGCTGCCAAGGACGCTGCCAAGGGGCCTGCCGGAGGAACCGGCAAGGCTGCCCCCGAGGAGGCTGCTACATCTTGAGCTTGCGTTGGTTTTCCTCGAAGAGGAGAGGGTGATGCAGCAAAGTGTAGCATAAGTATTTCCCTCAGTTTTGAGAACCAAGGTATCAATCCAGTAGGAGGCTCCTCAAAAGTCCGACGCACCTACACAAACAAACTAAGAACTCACAACCAACGCAATAAAGGGGTTGTCAATCCCTTCACGGCCACTTCTGAAAGTGAGATCTAATAAAGATAGTATGATAAGATAAATATATTTTTGGTATTTTGTAATATAGATGCAAAAAGTAAAGATGCAAATAAAGTAGATGGAAATCAAATATGATAAGTGATAGACCCGGGGGCCATAGGTTTCACTAGAGGCTTCTCTCAAGATAGCATAAGTATTACGGTGGGTGAACGAATTACTGTCGAGCAATTGATAGAAAAGCGCATAGTTATGAGATTATCTAGGCATGATCATGTATATAGGCATCACGTCCATAAAAAGTAGACCGACTCCTGCCTGCATCTACTACTATTACTCCACACATCGACCGCTATCCAGCATGCATCTAGAGTATTAGGTTCATAAGAACGGAGCAACGCATTAAGCAAGATGACATGATGTAGAGGGATAAACACATGCAATATGATATAAACCCCATCTTGTTATCCTTGATGGCAACAATACAATACGTGTCTTGCAACCATTTCTGTCACTGGGTAAGAACACCGCAAGATTGAACCCAAAGCTAAGCACTTCTCCCATGGCAAGAAAGACCAATCTAGTAGGCCAAACCAAACTAATAATTCGAAGAGACTTGCAAAGATAACTCAATCATACATAAAAGAATTCAGAGAAGATTCAAATATTATTCATAGATAAACTTGATCATAAACCCACAATTCATCGGATCTCGACAAACACACCGCAAAAAGAGTTTACATCGAATAGATCTCCACAAGAGAGGGGGAGAACATTGTATTGAGATCCAAAAAGAGAGAAGAAGCCATCTAACTAATAACTATGGACCCATAGGTCTGTGGTAAGCTACTCACAACTCATCGGAGGGGCAAGGATGTTGATGTAGAGGCCCTCCGTGGATGCTTCCCCCTCCGGCAGAGTGCCCGCAAGGGCTCCAAGATGGGATCTCGCGGATACAGAAGGTTACGGCGGTGGAAATTGTGTTTCGTGGTGCTCCTAGATGTTTTCGGGGTACGTAGGTATATATAGGAGGAAGAAGTACGTCGGTGGCCGCCCAAGGGGCCCATGAGATAGGGGGCACGCCCTAGGGGGGCGCCCTCCTATCTCGTGGGGCCCTTAGAGCTTTCTTGACTTGCACTCCAGGCTCTCCGGATCAGATTTGTTCTAAAAATAACGCTCCCGAAGGTTTCATTCCGTTTGGACTCCATTTGATATTCCTTTTCTTCGAAATACTGAAATAGGCAAAAAACAGCAATATGGGTTGGGCCTCCGGTTAGTAGGTTAGTCCCAAAAATGATATAAATGTGTAAAATAAAGCCCATAAACATCCAAAAGGGGTAATATAATAGCATGGAACAATCAAAAATTATAGATACGTTGGAGACGTATCAAGCATCCCCAAGCTTAATTCCTGCTCGTCCTCGAGTAGGTAAATGATAAAAAAGAAATTTTTGATGTGGAATGCTACCTAGCATAATTCATAATGTAATTTTCTTTCTTGTGGCATGAATGTTCAGATCCAAATGAATACAAAATAAAAGTTCATATTGACATAAGAAACAGTAATACTTCAAGCATACTAATCAAAGTAATCATGTCTTCTCAAAATAACATGGCTAAAGAAAGTTATCCCTACAAAATCATATAGTCTGGCTATGCTCTATCTTCATCACACAAAGTATTTAATCATGCACAACACCGATGACAAGCCAAGCAATTGTTTCATACTTTAATAATCTCAAACTTTTCAATTTTCACGCAATACATGAGCGTGAGCCATGGACATAGCACTATATGTGGAATAGAATGGTGGTTGTGGAGAAGACAAAAAGGAGAAGATAGTCTCACATCAACTAGGCGTATCAACGGGCTGTGGAGATGCCCATTAATAGATATCAATGTGAGTGAGTAGGGATTGCCATGCAACGGATGCACTAGAGCTATAAATATATGAAAGCTCAATAAAAGAAACTAAGTGGGGTGCATCCAACTTGCTTGCTCACGAAGACCTAGGGCACTTTTGAGGAAGCCCATCATTGGAATATACAAGCCAAGTTCTATAATGAAAAATTCCCACTAGTATATGAAAGTGACAACATATGAGACTCTCTAACATGAAGATCATGGTGCTATTTCGAAGCACAAGTGTGGAAAAAGAGATAGTAGCATTGTCCCTTCTCTCTTTTTCTCTCATTTTAGTTTTTCTTTCTTTTTTTCCTTTTTTTTCTTTGGCCTTCTTTTTTTTTCTTTTGGCCTTTCTCTTTTTTTCTTTTTTTTTCTTTTTTTTTCTTTGTAAAGTCCGAAGTCTCATCCCGACTTGTGAGGGAATCATAGTCTTCATCATCCTTTCCTCACTGGGACAATGCTCTAATAATGAAGATCATCACACTTCTATGGATTTACAACTCAAATCTAGAACAAGATATGACTCTATATGAATGCCTCCGGTGGTGTACCGAGATATGCAATGAATCAAGAGCGACATGTATGAAAATTATGAAGGTGGCCTTGCCACAAATACAATGTCAACTACATGATCATGCAAAAAGCAATATGAAAAAAGTAATGTGTGTCATTTGAACGGAATGGTGGAAAGTTGCATGGCATTATATCTCGGAATGGCTATGGAAATGCCATAGTAGGTAGGTATGGTGGCTGTTTTGAGGAAGGTAAATGTTGGGTGTATGGTATCGGCAAAAGTTGCGCGGTACAAGAGAGGCTAGCAATGGTGGAAGGGTGAAAGAGTGCGTATAATCCATGGACTCAACATTAATCAAAAGAACTCATATACTTGTTGCAAAAATTTATAAGTCATCAAAAACCAAAGTACTACGCGCATGCTCCTAGGGGGATAGATTGGTAGGAAAAGACCATCGCTCGTCTCCGACCGCCACTCATAAGGAAGACAATCAATAAATAAAATTGTGCTCCAACTTCATCACAAAGCGGTTCACCATACGTGCATGTTATGGGAATCACAAGCTTAAACACAAGCATTCTTTAAATTCATAATCACCCAACTTGCATGAATTTAATATTACTACCTCCATATCTCAAAACAATTATCAAGCATCAAATTGATCATAGCATCCAATTCACTTTCTATGATAGTTTTTATTATACCCAACTTGGATTCTCATCATTCTAGGACCAACTTTATGATCATAGCAAATACCATGCTGTTCTAAAAGACTCTCAAAATGATAATTGAAGCATGAGATACTAGTAATTTCTTCAAAATTAATACACCACCGTGCTCTAAAAGATATAAGTGAAGTACTAGAGCAAAAACTATCAAGCTCAAAAGATATAAGTGAAGCACATAGAGTATTATTGCAAATTCTAATCAAATAGGCTTCTCCCAAAAGGTGTGTTCAGCAAGGATGATTGTGGTAAACTTAAAAAGCAAATAATAATATAATACACGACGCTCCAAGCAAAACACATATCATGTGGCGAACAAAAATATAGCTCCAAGTAAAGTTACCAATGAACGAAGACGAAAGAGGGGATGCCTTCCCGGGGCATCCCCAAGCTTAGGCTTTTGGATATTATTGAATATCTTGGGGTGCCATGGGCATCCCCAAGCTTAGGCTCTTGCCACCTTTTATTCCATAGTACATAAAAGCTTTACCCAAAACTTGAAAACTTCACAACACAAAACTCAACAGGAAATCTTATAAGCTCCGTTAGTGAAAGAAAACAAAACCACCACATAAGGTACTGCAATGAACTCATTCTTTATTTATAATGGTGTTAAACCTAATGTATTCCAACTTTTTTATGGTTTATAAACTAATTTACTAGCCATAGATGCATTGAAATAAGCAAACAACACACTAAAAACAGAATCTGTGAAAAACAGAACAGTCTGTAGCAATCTGTAACTAACGCAAACTTATGGAACTCTAAAAATCCTACCAAAATAGTAAGTCCTGGAAATTTTGTTTATTGAACATCATCAAAAATAATCAACGCAAAATCACGTTCCTGTGATTTAACAAAATTATATTCGTGCGCGCAAAGTTTCTGTTTTTCAGCAGAATCAAATCAACTATCATCGTAGGTTATCCTATAGGTTCTACTTGGCACAAACACTAATTAAAAGATAAAAACACATCTAAACAGAAGGTAGATGCAAGATTTATTACTAAACAGGAGGAAAAAAACATAAAGAAAAATTGGGTTGCCTCCCAACTAGCGCTATCGTTTAACGCCCCTAGCTAGGCATTGATAATTTTAATGATGCTCACATGAAAGACAAGAATTGAAGCACAAAGGGAGCATCATGAAACACGTGACAAACACATCTAAGTCTAACATACTTCCTATGCATAGGCATATTATAAGCAAACAAATTTGCAAGGCAAACAAAAACTAGCATATGCAAGGAATAAGAAAGAGACGATAGCAATCTCAGCATGACGAGAGGTAATTTAGTAATGTGAAAATTTCTACAACCATATTTTCCTCTCTCATAATAATTACATGTAGGATCATAAGCAAATTAAACAAAATAGCTATCACATAACATATTCTCAACACGATCCACATGCATGCAAAGTTGACACTCTTCCAAGATAGTGGGATTAACATTAGCTAGAGTCATGACCTTTCCGAACCCACTTTTATCAAAAATATCATAAGATTGAACATACTCTAAAAATGTGAGATCTAAAGTTGACACTCTTACAAACCCACTTTCAATATTATTGCAAACATTATTATCAATCTCATATTCATCATGGGGCTTAAATAAATTTTCAAGGTTATAAGAAGAATCACCCCAATCATGATCATTGAAACAAGTAGTAGACATAGCAAAACTAGCATCCCTAAGCTTAGGGGTTTGCAAATTATTAGCACAATTGTCATCAAGAGAATTTATAGGAAAATCATTGCAATCATGCTTTTTATTCAAAGATCTATCGTGAATCACTTCATAAAGTTCTTCATCACAATTTTCAGATTCACGAATTTCAAGCAAAACTTCATAAAGATAATCTAGTGCACAAAACTCACTAGCAATTGGTTCATCATAATTGGATCTCTTAAAAAGATTAGCAAGCAGATGAGGATCCATAGATCTTAGGTTCTCTGTTTAGCAATAAATAAGCATCTAATCCAACCAAACGAGCAAACAAAAGGGCAAGCAAAAGAGAGGAGGAGATTGGGAAAGAGAGGGCGAATAAAACGGCAAGGGTGAAGTGGGGGAGAGGAAAACGAGAGGCAAATGGCAAATAATGTAAATGCAAGGGAGATGGGTTTGTGATGGGTACTTGGTATGTCTTGACTTGAGCAAAGACCTCCCCGGCAACGGCGCCAGAAATCCTTCTTGCTACGTCTTGAGCTTGCATTGGTTTTCCTCGAAGAGGAGAGGGTGATGCAGCAAAGTGTAGCATAAGTATTTCCCTCAGTTTTGAGAACCAAGGTATCAATCCAGTAGGAGTCTCCTCAAAAGTCCCACGCACCTACACAAACAAACTGAGAACTCGCAACCAACGCAGTAAAGGGGTTGTCAATCCCTTCACGGCCACTTGCGAAAGTGAGGTCTAATAAAGATAGTATGATAAGATAAATATATTTTTAGTATTTTGTAATATATATGAAAAAAGTAAAGATGCAAATAAGTTAGATGGAAAGCAAATATGATAAGAGATAGACCCGGGGGCCATAGGTTTCACTAGAGGCTTCTCTCAAGATAGCATAAGTATTACGGTGGGTGAACGAATTACTGTCAAGCAATTGATAGAAAAGCGCATAGTTATGAGATTATCTATGCATGATCATGTATATAGGCATCACGTCCATAACAAGTAGACCGACTCCTGCCTGCATCTACTACTATTACTCCACACATCGACCGCTATCCAGCATGCATCTAGAGTATTAAGTTCATAAGAACGGAGCAACGCATTAAGCAAGATGACATGATGTAGAGGGATAAACACATGCAATATGATATAAACCCCATCTTGTTATCCTCGATGGCAACAATACAATACGTGTCTTGCAACCCTTTCTGTCACTGGGTAAGAACACCACAAGATTGAACTCATAGCTAAGCAATTCTCCCATGGCAAGAAAGACTAATCTAGTAGGCCAAACCAAACTGATAATTCGAAGAGACTTGCAAAGATAACTCAATCATACATAAAAGAATTCAGAGAAGATTAAATATTATTCATAGATAAACTTGATCATAAACCCACAATTCATCGGAACTCGACAAACACACCGCAAAAAGAGTTTACATCGAATAGATCTCCACAAGAGAGGGGGAGAACATTGTATTGAGATCCAAAAAGAGAGAAGAAGCCATCTAGCTAATAACTATGGACTCGTAGGTCTGTGGTAAACTACTCACAACTCATCGGAGGGGCAAGGATGTTGATGTAGAGGCCCTCCATGGTTGCTTCCCCCTCCGGCAGAGTGCCGGCAAGGGTTCCAAGATGTGATCTCGTGGATACAGAAGGTTACGGTGGTGGAAATTGTGTTTCGTGGTGCTCCTGGATGTTTTCAGGGTACGTAGATATATATAGGAGGAAGAAGTACATCGGTGGCTGCCCGAGGGGCCCACGAGACAGGGGGCGCGCCCTAGGGGGGCGCCCTCCTATCTCATGGGGCCCTCAGAGCTTTCTTGACTTGCACTCCAGGCTCTCCGGATCATATTTTTTCAAAAACTAACGCTCCCGAAGGTTTCATTCCGTTTGGACTCCGTTTGATATTCCTTTTCTTTGAAATACTCAAATAGGCAAAAAAACAGCAATATGGGCTGGGCCTCCGGTTAGTAGGTTAGTCCCAAAAATGATATAAATGTGTAAAATAAAGCCCATAAACATCCAAAAGGGGTAATATAATATCATGGAACAATAAAAAATTATAGATACGTTGGAGACGTGTCAGAGGCCGGCAAGGGGCCTACCGGGGAGCCCGGCAAGGCCGCTGCCGAGGAGGAGGTAGTCGATGATCAACCCTCCTCCTCCGTTGCCTCTAGCTTGAGCAGGTACCTGAAGGTGGGCGACGACCTGTTCGTCCACCTTCCGGGGATGGCGGGCACCAAGACGCCGGCCGAGGGAGAGGTGTTCGACAATGCGGTGCTCGCCGCCGCCGGGCTCGAGGTTGTCGATGAACCGAGCGCTGGTGGCGGTGGTACCCAAGAGGAGCAGCTTCTTCGGGCCATGGGTGCCAGCTTATGGAAGCTGCAGGCGCTCCAGCGCGCCCGTCTGGACAAGGCGAAGTCCAGGGAGGCGGCGGCGGGCAAGCGGAGGCGGATCTCAAGGAGCGCGTCGCCGAGGAGCAGGCCTGGTTCTGCCAGGCCCACGAGGAGCTGAGGGCTGCCCAAGACCAGCTGGCCGAGCGCCAGTAGGAGCTCCTCTTAAAGCAGGCCGGCATCAAGAAGGCCCAAGAGGCAGCGAGGGAAGAGGCCACCAAGGCCGAGGCCGCCCGGTCCCAGCACCAAGCCGAGCTGAACTCCCAGGAGGAGGACCTCGTCGCTCGCGAGACGGCGCTCGCCGCCACACTCTGCAGCAAGGACGAGGAGGTCGCAAAGCTCGTGGCGTAGCAGACCCAGGAGCTGGAGCGTAAGCACAAAGAAGCACTTGATGCTCAAGCTCTGGCCCACGGTGACAAGGTGAAGGAGCTGGAAGAACAGGGCCGAGCAGCTGGCGAAGGAGAAGGACTCGGTCAACTGCGCCTTGACGGAGGCGCAGGGCACAGTCTTCGACAAGGTCGAGCTGCTCACTCACGCCAACGATTCCATCCAGGACCTGAAGCTGAAGCTGGAGGGTCTTGAGGGGATGCTTTCGGTGGCCAAGGCCCGGGAAGAGACCCTGACCAAGAGCCTGGAGACAGAGAGGCAGCTGAGGAAGAACGATGCTACCAACCACGAGGATTTCATGAAGGGCTAAAACCTCTGGATCATCCGCCTCACCGATGTCGCCAACAGGATCACCAAGAAGCTGGTTGATATGGGGATGTCAGATGTGAGGTACACCCCGGAGCCAAATGTGAGCCCCAACGCCAGGGTGACCCTGTTCTTCGAGGGCGTTCTTGGAGCCCTGGAGCAGTTCCGCTCTAACAGAGTGAGCTCTCTGGCCAAAGAGGCCCGGCTGCTTTGCCGGGGCGCCCTGACCAAGGTTCTCACCAAGGTGGCGTACTGGTACCCCAACCTCGACTTCGATGATGTGCTGGAGAGCTTTCCGGAGGATGTGGACCTCGCGCCACTTAGGGAGCGCATCAAGCCCATCATCAGCCGCGTCGACAGAATCGAGAGGGTGGAGGGCCAGCGCCGGGACTAGGCACCCCGTTTCTCATCGCCGCTGCAGGTTCACGACCAAGAAAATTTATATCTTTAGTTAGAACCGCAGCAACAATTGATGTAATATAACTCTGCAGTACTTTTAAAACGATGCATGCTATTTTCCAATTCGACCTTTCTCTCTATGTCCACCCTATGTTAATTGGGCAGGCTTGCCGGCGCGTCAACCCATGCCGCGGCGCCTCGAGGACGGATCCCTAATAGCCTGCCGGGTGTGCCTGAGGCACCCCAAGATAATATTCAAAGAAGTAGCAAGCAACTAAGCTTGGGGATGCCCTTGAGTGGCATCCCCTCTTTCTTCTAACAACCATCAGTATTTTATTTGAAGCTATATTTTTATTCGTCACATATTATGAGTTTTGCTTGGAGAGTCTTGTATGATATTAGTCTTTGATTTTTTTCTTTGTGTTTTAAGTCTTGAATCCTTGCTAGACACACCTTTTTGAGAGAGGCAAAATTATTCTATGCTTGCTCCTATGCTTCACTTAAATTTTTAGAGCCATGTAATTGCTCTAGTGCTTCACTTATATCTTTTTGAGCACGATGTGCTTTGTTATTTTTGAAGAAATGCTCTCATGCTTCACTTAGATTTATTTGGGATTTAGTAATTTTTTTGGAACTTCTCTCTTGCTTCACTTAGATTATTTTGAGAGAAAGAAAAATTATGCTCATGTTCTTCACTTATATTTGTTTGAGCTTATCAAAAGCAACATATGAAAATAGTTCCAAAGTGATAGATATCCAAGGAGGATATAATAAAAACTTTCATGAAGATCATTTGACAAAATAAACTTGATCCTTAGTAATGGTTTTGAGATATGACGATATGATATGTGATTCATGATGATGAGTAATTTTGCTTTAGTAACAAATTGATGTTAAGGTTTGTGATTCCCTATGCAAGCACGAAAGATAATAGTTACGCAATGAAATTTATATCCTACTTGTGGTGTATTATTCACTGTTACTTATGCTTAATGCTTGGGTACGAGATTTTTCATTTCTTGGTTGGTCGCTTCTCAATCTTTTTGCCAACCTTCATTTTGCACTAAGTATGATCACTACTTGTGCATCCAAAACCCTTTAAACCAGTTTTGCCATATGAGTCCACTATACCTACCTATATGCGGTATTTCCATGTCGTTCTAAGCAAATTTGCATGTGCCATCTCTAATTTTCAAAATAAATTTCTCTTTTGTGTGCTCTACCGCTCGCGAGACGGTGAAGGGTGGCCAATATTTTCCATGCTAGATGAGCTATTCTCATGATGAGTGTTTATTCACTTGTCATGGTACGAGAGTACGGCAAAGGTATTAGGGATGCCCAGTCCCGAAATGAAAAATGAATTTACTTTATGTTGTCAAATAATAAATTCCTTGGGAAGTGTTGGTCTGGAGGGCACCCGTGGATACGGTTAGCCATGGAAAGTGAAATTAATGGTGGAAAAAGGAATAAACTTTATTTTATGTTTGGGAACCGCCTATGATGTATCATGGGAAGTGTTGGGAGCTCTAAGTCATTTTCATTAGTGGGAAAAGTATGCCTCCCAAAATGTTTTTTATCTCTCAATTTTTGCTTTGAGCTCTGGCACCTCTACAAATCCCTACTTCCCTATGCAAAGGGCCTTTATTTTACTTTATGCAACTTTTATTTTGAATTTGAGTCTCCATCTTCTCTTATAAAGCACCAACTAAGGGGCACTATGATCGTGTTTGAGCATTGTGTGTAGCTAATATTTGAGTGTGTTTCATGAATGGATCAATGATTGAGCATAATGGGCTAGGGATAACTTGCTTTAGTGTTGATATTTTGAAAGACATGGTTGCTTCTTGGTATGCTTGAGTATTAAAGTCTTCATGTCAAAACTAGACTATTGCTTTGAACCATATGAAAGTCCAAATGTCCATGCTACAAAGAAAAGATTATGTGATGAACATTGTCGGCATTCTGGATATGGGGGTATCCAGACTTGCCTGTCTGCGGCCCACCGCGTGGCTCCATCGATGGCTTGGTATGGCCCAGCTTCGACATCAATAGCTCAAGACCCTCGCAAGGGGCCAAGCCTCGCGAGGCAGACGATGCCAAGACCCCCGAGGAGATCGGCCTCTTCAGGCGAGCTCCTGACGGGCGGAGAGTTCTATGCAAGGTGCACCTCATGAGGCTCGGCTGACGTGAGCCGTGATGACCAAGGCCAGGCGGGCGCCAAGCGGGCGCCAGCGGGCACAGAGCGCCAGTTTCCTCTTTGGTGCAAGGGAGGCAAGCCACAGGCGCGAAGTCCCGAGGAATCAGCCAAAGGTTTCCATTCTGGTGCAAGAAGACCAAGACCACTAGGACGGCAGGACGGAGGTCATCATTGAGACCATCGCAACGTCACGACCAGGGGCTTTTTGCAGGCGAAGACCACTTTTGTCAGGATAAGTTGTACTACCTGTCCCCTTTCAAATCCGGACGTTGTTGGATCCCTTCCCGCCAGCATTTGGGAAGAGGACCAAGGCCACTATAAATAGGACTTAGCCACCACCATAGAGGGGGATCATATCACATCTAATCTAGCTCACATCCCACCAGCTCTCTTGAGCTCAAGAACACCTCACCTCCTGAGGCCAGTTCATCCACTGTACTAGTTCATCCTCAGCCCTCCGTGGCAATCCACCAAAACGCTAGAGTAGGTGAAAGATCGTGGATGTCGCCTAGAGGGGGGGGGTGAATAGGCATTTTAAAATAATTACGGTTTAGGCTTGAACAAATGCGGAATAAACCTAGCAGTTAATTTGTCAAGCACAAAACCTAAAACAACTAGGCTCACCTATGTGCACCAACAACTTATGCTAAGCAATATAAGCAACTATGTGATAGCAAGATATATGACAAAGAACAATATGACTATCACAGAGTAAAGTGCATAAGTAAAGGGCTCGGGTAAGAGATAACCGAGGCACGCGGAGACGACGATGTATCCCGAAGTTCACACCCTTGCGGATGCTAATCTCCGTTTGGAGCGGTGTGGAGGCAAAATGCTCCCCAAGAAGCCACTAGGGCCATCGTAATCTCCTCACGCCTTCGCACAATGCAAGATGTCGTGATTCCACTAAGGGACCCTTGAGGGCGGTCACCGAACCCGTACAAATGGCAACCCTTGGGGGCGGTCACCGGACCCGTCAAATTGCTCGGGGCGATCTCCACAACCTAATTGGAGACCCCGACGCTTTCCCGGAGCTTTACACCACAATGATTGAGCTCCGAACACCACCAACCGTCTAGGGCGCCCAAGCACCCAAGAGGAACAAGCTCAAGGGCACCAAGCACCCAAGAGTAATAAGCTTCTCAACTTGTAACTTCCACATATCAGGTGGAGAACTCAAACCGATGCACCAAATGCAATGGCAAGGGCACACGGAGTGCCCAAGTCCTTCTCTCCCAAATCCCACCAAAGCAACTAATGCTAGGGAGGAAAATGAGAGGAAGAACGAAATAAGAACACGAAGAACTCCAAGATCTAGATCCAAGGGGTTCCCCTCACTAAGGGGAGAAAGTGATTGGTGGAAACGTGGATCTAGATCTCCTCTCTCTTTTCCCTCAAGAACTAGCAAGAATCATTGGAGGGATTGAGAGATGGCAAGCTGGAAGAAGGTCAACAATGGGGATGAACACGAGCTCGAAGGATAAGTCTCAATGGGGAAGAAGACCCCCTTTTATAGGTGGGGAGAAAAACCAACCGTTATCCCCTCACTCAGCCCGCACGACACGGTACTACCACGGTTGGCTGCGGTACTACCGCTGCAGGTTGCGGTACTACCGCATGTGCAACTCTGGCCAGATGAAGGCCTGTTGCACAGGGCAACGGGTGGTAGAACCGCCGGAGCTATACTACCGCGCGCCCCTACGGTACTACCGTAAGGCAGGCAACACTAGGTGCAGAGAAAGCACGGAAGTAAAAAATTACTTCCGTACCTACTTCCGCTGAGGGAGGACCTGCGCAAAACTCCGGCACGGTACTACCGCACACGAAGAGTGGTACTACCGCATAGGGCGCGGATGTAAAAAAATTACATCCGCCCCTACTTCCGCTCATGCTGCTAAGACTGGCCAGAGCCCATGGTACTACCGCGCTCGCGGCGCGGTACTACCGCGTAGGGCGCGGATGTAAAAAGTTACATCCGCCCCTACTACCGCTCGAGCAGCTGCGCCTGGCCTGAGGCCACGGTACTACCACTCCCGCAGAGCGGTACTACCGCAAGGGCCTGCGGTACTACCGCTCCGGAGAGCAGTACTACCGCATACCCCAGATCAGCAACACTAGGAGTCCTTCATTTTGCAGAGAAGACAACAGAGGGTAACAATAAAACCAGAACTGCCATAACTTCTGGAAATGAGCTCCGAATTGAGCAAACTCAAGATTGTTGGATATAAGACAACGAGTAGCATCAAAACAGAGAAAGGGGAGGTATGCCAAACAAGAGAGGAGAGGAACCTCCAACAGAGAAGAACCGGCAGAACCTCCAACATCGAAAACATCATAGAAGATGCATGCAAACTCTGTTTTCGATGAACTCGAGCTTGTCATAAAAATGACCATAAGCTCCAAAACTCACAAGGAGAAGAACCAAACAAGAACCAATAAAGATGATGCAAGGATGCAACGGTTTGAGGTCTCTACGAACGATACGATTAAGCAACTCATCGAGAGCCCCCCTTGATAGTACGGCAATCGATCCTATAACCCGGTCTCCCACAACTACCATGAGACCGGTAAAATAGAAAACCTATCAAAGGCAAACCTTTGCCTTGCACAAAGTCCACTTGAGCTAGTTGATGACGATCTACTCCTCCTCAAGATGGACCACCTTTCTTGATTGCGTTGGCTTGATGAAGACTAGTTGATTGCTCCCCCATACTCAACTATGGGTGACCCCCTCTTCCGTTCATCTTCACGAGTCCATTGTCACCACAATGGACGCCAAGCTTCAAGCACTTGATATCTTTGTGATGCATCACTTGAACTTGCACACCGCAACCTAACCCCACAAAGAACTCTCACGAAGACCATGGGTTAGCACACAAAGCGTAATGGACAATGCTTACCATACCATGAGATCACTTGATCCCTCTCGGTACATCTTCTACGCTTTGTGAGTTGATCAACTTGATTCACTCTTGACTTAGTCTTGATCAACCTTGAATCTTTGCAACTCTATTCATTTGGATGATGTCTTGAAGGTAAACATGAATGATCACACAACCTTCTTCTTCAAGGCATGCTTGCAATAAGCTCAACATTCACATGACCAATCTTTGGATAATTCCTTAATAGCACCTTGGTCAACTCATAAACTCCTTGAAACTAACACATGGACTTCAAGAAAAGCCTATGGACAAATCCTTCAAATATAACTCAAGACAACCATTAGTCCATAGAGATTGTCATCAATTACCAAAACCAAACATGGGGGCACCGCATGTTCTTTCAGTAGGGTATTACACCGCAAGGTGGCCCGAACTAGGATAAACTGATGTGTCTCTTTGTCTCTTCGAGCTCGGCGCGCTAGGCTTAGGAGGATCGCGAGTAGGCAGGCTGGGTAGGTTGAGATCTCCGCACGCACCCTAGAGTTCGAACCTTTCAAGGGTTTGCGGAACCCATAATCCAACCTTTGGCGCGCCAGGTAGGGCTGCGTCGGATCTCCTCTTTTGTCGATCAATCCACCGTCACTCCGACAACTCCATGGTCGATGCACGCCGAGCTCGCGCCGAGCGCTGGGCCGCAGTCGCCGCTCGTGTTACTCAGACGGCTCTGGTGGGTGATGGTTGTGCTTGTCGTGCTTCGTATCTGGTGGCCAACGCCGCCACGGGCCCTGCCGGCCACGAGCAGCAAGGTTCTTCGCTGCACCCTTCGGTGCGCCGCGACGGGTGCACCGCCACTCCGTCACTTACCCCAGCTGCTTCATCCTCCCACGCGCGTCATGGCCCGGCGAACGCGCAGGCCGCTCTACTCATGGCGCGGGATCTCCCTCGCTACCGCCCGGTCGACGACTTCTATGAGGAATGGCTCGAGCGGATCACTGAGCTCGTCAGCGCAGCCGGGGGCTCCACTACACCGGCACACTCACTGCCCCAGCAGCTGCCTGCCGAGGGCGACGTGGCTCATGGGGCTCCTCCGCCACCTCTGGCTCAGGGCGTCATCATCAAGCCAAGGCGTGTGGCACCGCGGCACGACCCACTGCGCCCAGCGCCTGCTGGGGAAGAGGTGAGCTGCTAGGTGGTGCAGCGGCCTCAAGGAGAAGTACGCGTGCTTCCTGCACCCCCACGCCAAGCCCGGGTGCTGCCACAGGAGGTGGCAGAGCGCGTGCACCAGGAACAGGTTCCACCTCCTCGACAGGCCCCGGTGGCTACAGCAGGATGTCGCACGTTCCACTTGGAGCTCTGCAACGTCATCTAGCCGAGCAAGTTCAAGTCTGACCTGACCCCATGCTACAACGGCACCGCCGACCCCCCCTCCCCCCACCCCTGAGTTCCTGCAGCTCTACGAGCTGAGCATCAAAGCGGCCAGCAGCGACAAGAAGATCATGGCGAACTGGTTCCCTATGGTCCTCAAGGATGGCGCTTGTTATTGGCTCCTGAACCTCCCCGAGGGATCGGTCTCTTCCTGGGAGGAGATGCGCGGCTGCTTCATCGCTAACTTCTAGGGCACTCACGACTATCTGCTGGCCGTGGGTGACCTGCGTCGCATCAAGCAGCAGCCAGGAGAGACCCTGCAGAAGTACATCCAGCGCTTTAACAACATTCGCCTCAAGATCCCCAAGGTGTCGGACAAGGCCATCATTTCAGCATTCACTGATGGTATCCGCGATGTCAAGATGAAGGAGGAGCTCGCCATCCACGACGACCTCTGGACGGCCTTGGAGATGTTTAATATGGCGAACAAGTGTGCAAGGGCTGAGGAGGGGCACCTCTCCCTCCTCGAGCTCCCCGATGCTGACACCAAAGACAAGAAGGCCAAGGCCAAGAACATGAAGTGCAAAGGGTCAGCCGTGCTCGCGGCCGAGCCAGAGATGAAGCGCGGCTGCGATCACCCCGAGTCGTCCAAGAGCAACCGACCATTCTGCGTCTTCCACAAAATCCACAGCCACAACACCAACGACTGCCAGGAGCTCAGGGCCCTCTGTGACGGGCGCCTCGGTCGACGCCTCGAGCGCAATGATCAAGGCTACGACCGTGGAGGTGGCCGAGGTGGAGGACGCTGGGACGGAGGCGACCATCGCCAGGAGTGGCGCGGCCATCCTCGGGACGACCGTTGGCAGGGCCAACCTCGCGAGGGTGCTTGGAGGGAGCAGCCTCACGAGGAGCGCCCTCAGGGCAATCTCAGTCTTCCTCCACTGCCTCCACCACCAAGAAGGAATGAAGATCATCACCAGGATGAGGGGGCTGGGAGCTTCCAGGAGCTTCGAGCCATCGCCTGCATCGTGGGCGGCTCACAGGCCCCGGCTTTTGACCGCATCTTCAACCAGTTCCGGTGAACGCAGCGCTCTCCAAGCAACTCGCCCTCTCAGGTGGTCCAAGTGCGCCATCACCTTCAGCTCCTCAGACCAACTCAAGTGTGCGGCCACTGCTGGCGTGCTCCCCATGCTCTGCTCTCCCGTCATCAGCAACGTGGTCGTCACCAAGACTCTCATCGATGGTGGAGCGGGGCTCAATGTCCTGTCTGTTCAAACGTTCAACGGACTCCAAGTGTTGTACTACCAGCTTCAGCCAACCAAGCCATTTTCAGGAGTGACTGACCGCTCTACACACCCGATGGGGCAGATCTGCCTCCCTGTCACCTTCGGCGAACACAACAACTACCACACCGAGCTCATCGACTTCGACGTCGTCGACATTTTCCTGCCGTACAACGCCATCCTAGGGTACCCAGCACTGGCCAAGTTCATGGCAGCGACGCACCACGGCTACAACATCCTCAAGATGCCAGGAAGCAGCAGCGTCATCACGGTCGCATGCCAGGAAAAGGACGCGGTGTGCTCCCTAGAGCGCGCCTTCCAGGCTGCAGCATTCGAGTACCCTGAAGATGAGGGTGGTGCCCTCCCTCCTGAGGTCGCCCGCAAGACAAAGAAGCTGCAGCTGGGTCAGGGATCTTGCAACGAAGCCTCGTTCGAGGACGCCGCGCTGAGCCTCGCGTCCCCGGATGGGGCGCTGATACGTCTCCAACATATCTATAATTTTTTATTGTTCCATGCTATTATATTACCCCTTTTGGATGTTTATGGGCTTTATTTTACACATTTATATCATTTTTGGGACTAACCTACTAACCGGAGGCCCAGCCCGTATTGCTATTTTTTTGCCTATTTCAGTATTTCGAGGAAAAGGAATATCAAACAGAGTCCAAACGGAATGAAACCTTCGGGAGAGTGATTTTTGGAACGAACGTGATCTAGAGGACTTGGAGTGCAAGTCAAGAAGCAGCCGAGGACTCCACAAGATAGGAGGGCGCCCCTCCTATAGGGCGCGCCCCCTGTCTCGTGGGCCCTTCGGGCGTCCACCGACGTACTTCTTCATCCTATATAAGCCTACGTACCCCGAAAACATCTAGGGAGCCAATGAAACACAATTTCCACCACCATAACCTTCTGTATCCGCGAGATCCCATCTTGGAGCCTTCGCCGGCGCTCTGCCGGAGGGGGAATCGACCATGTAGGGCTTCTACATCAACACCATAGCCCCTTCGATGAGTTGTGAGTAGTTTACCACAGACCTACAGGTCCATAGTTATTAGCTAGATGGCTTCTTCTCTCTTTTTGGATCTCAATACAATGTTCTCCCCCTCTCTTGTGGAGATCTATTCGATGTAAACTCTTTTTGCGGTGTGTTTGTCGAGATCCAATGAATTGTGGGTTTATGATCAAGTTTATCTATGAATAATATTTGAATCTTCTCTGAATTCTTTTATGTATGATTGAGTTATCTTTGCAAGTCTCTTCGAATTATCAGTTTGGTTTGGCCTACTAGATTGATCTTTCTTGCCATGGGAGAAGTGCTTAGCTTTGGGTTCAATCTTGCGGTGTCCTTACCCAGTGACAGAATGGGTTGCAAGGAACGTATTGTATTGTTGCCATCGAGGATAACAAGATGGGGTTTATATCATATTGCTTGAGTTTATCCCTCTACATCATGTCATCTTGCTTAAAGCGTTACTCTGTTCTTATGAACTTAATACTCTAGATGCAGGCAGAAGTCGGTCGATGTGTTGAGTAATAGTAGTAGATGCAGGCATGAGTCGGTCTACTTATTGCGGACGTGATGCCTATATACATGATCATGCCTAGATAATCTCATAATTATTCGCTTTTCTATCAATTGCTTGACAGTAATTTGTTCACCCACCGTATTACTTATGCTATCTTGAGAGAAGCCACTAGTGAAACCTATGGCCCCCGGGTCTATCTCTTCTCATATTTGCTTCCAATCTACTTTTATTTGCATCTTTACTTTTTGCATCTATATTATAAAATACCAAAAATATATTTATCTTATCTTACTATCTTTATTAGATCTCACTTTCGCAAAGTGGCCGTGAAGGGATTGACAACCCCTTTATTTCGTTGGTTGCGAGTTCTTTGTTTGTTTGTGTAGGTGCGTGGGACTTTTGAGGAGCCTCCTACTGGATTGATACCTTGGTTCTCAAAAACTGAGGGAAATACTTACGCTACTATTGTTGCATCACCCTTTCGTCTTCAAGGAAAACCAACGCAAGCTCAAGACGTAGCAAGAAGGATTTCTGGCGCCGTTGCCGGGGAGGTCTTCGCTCAAGTCAAGACATACCAAGTACCCATCACAAACTCATCTCCCTCGCATTTATATTATTTGCCATTTGCCTCTCGTTTTCCTCTCCCCCACTTCACCCTTGCCGTTTTATTCGCCCTCTCTTTCCCAATCTCCTCCTCTCTTTTCGCTTGCCTTTTTCCTGTTTGCTTGTGTGCTTGATCATTTATCGTGTCGTCATGGCTAGTCCTCCTATCCTTATTATTACTCCCGAACAAGAAATTCTCAATTTTAAGTAAAGGGAGGGAGAAAATTTAAAAGATGCTTGGCATAGAATTTGCAATGCTCAATATAATTCTACTAGGAAGCTTTCTACTGCCGTTCTTCTCCGCAATTTTTATGTAGGCATTACTCCTTGGAATAGATGTGTTCTTGATATTGCTACCGGAGGTGATTTCATGAGTAGCCATACGTCTGATGCTATAATGCTATGTTAGATTTGTTTGGCCCACCACCTCTTTTGATCAATGGAACTGTTTTAACTTTAGAACACATTACGCAATGTCTTGAGATTATTGAAAATAAAATTGTCACTGTTGAGTTGATTGATAATTTGGATAAAAAGATTCATAATCACATTACCCAATATGGATCTAGGGTTGGAGTTACTTTGAAAAGTCTTAAAGGAAAAGAACCTATAGTTAATGAGAAAATAGATCTAGACTCTGCTAGAATCGGTAAACTTGAGGATATCATTACAAACTTAGGTTCCGCATTTTCCTCCATGAAAAACACTCCAAACCCCCCTACTAAAACTGCCAAGTTTATTTATGTTCCTAAAAATAAGGGTGAATCTTCTAGTAAGGGAGACGCGGATCTCAAATCCATAAGTGTTTATCCCAATTGTCTTTCTATCGTTAAGGAACCTTTTGCTACCAATGAATTTCTTGAATTTTTGCCTAAAGGTTTAGCCATTCCTAAAAAGGGAAAAATCCCTAGAGATCACAAGCGCTCTACTTATGAATTTAGTGCCAAAGATAGCACTCATTAGATCTATCTTCACTTTTATGCCTAGCTTGGGGCGTTAAACGATAGCGCTAGTTGGGAGGCAACCCAATTTTCTTTATGTTTTTTGATTTTGTTCCTGTTTAGTAATAAATCTCGCATCTACCTTCTGTTTAGATGTGTTTTTATCTTTAAATTAGTGTTTGTGCCAAGTAGAACCTATATGATAACCTATGATGATAGTTGATTTGATTCTGCTGAAAAACAGAAACTTTGCACACACAAATTTAGTTTTGTTAAATCACAGAAACGTGATTTTGCATTGATTATTTTTGCTGCTGTTAAATAAACAAATTTCCAGGACTTCCTAGTTTGGTAGGATTTTTTGAGTTCCAGAAGTTTGCGTTAGTTACAGATTGCTACAAACTGTTCTGTTTTTGACAGATTCTGTTTTTCGTGTGTTGTTTGCTTATTTTGATGCATCTATGGCTAGTAAATTAGTTTATAAACCATAGAGAAGTTGGAATACAGTAGGTTTAACACCAAAACAAATAAATAATGAGTTCATTACAGTACCTTATGTGGTGGTTTTGTTTTCTTTCACTAACGGGGCTTATAAGATTTCCTGTTGAGTTTTGTGTTGTGAAGTTTTCAAGTTTTGGGTAAAGCTTTTATGGACTATGGAATAAGGAGTGGCAAGAGCCTAAGCTTGGGAATGCCCAAGGCACCCCAATATATTCAAGAATAGCCAAAATCCTAAGCTTGGGGATGCCCCGGGAAGGCATCCCCTCTTTCGTCTTCGTTCATTGGTAACTTTACTTGGAGCTATATTTTTATTCGCCACATGATATGTGTTTTGCTTGGAGCATCGTGTATTATATTAGCCTTTGCTCTTTAGTTTACCACAATCATCCTTGCTGAACACACCCTTTGGGAGAATCCTATTTGATTAGAATTTGCTAGAATACTCTATGTTCTTCACTTATATCTTTTGAGCTTGATAGTTTTTGCTCTAGTGCTTCACTTATATTTTTTAGAGCACGGTGGTGACTTATTTTTGTAGAAATTGCTAGTCTCTTATGCTTCACTTATATATTTCTGAGAGTCTTTTAGAACAGCATGGTATTTGCTTTGGTTACAAAGTTGGTCCTAGAATGATGAGCATCCAAGTTGGGTATAATAAAAACTATCATAGAAAAAGAATAGGATGCTATGATCGATATGATGCTTGATAATTGTTTTGAAATATGGAGGTAGTGATATTAGAGTCATGCTAGTTGAGGTGATTATGAAAAATACTTGTGTTGAGGGTTGTGATTCCCGTAGCATGCACGTATGGTGAACCGCTTTGTGATGAAGTTGGAGCATAATTTTATTTATTGATTGTCTTCCTTATGAGTGGCGGTCGGGGACGAGCGATGGTCTTTTCCTACCAATCTATCCCCCTAGGAGCATGCGCGTAGTGCTTTGGTTTTTGATGACTTCTAGATTTTTGCACCAAGTATATGAGTTCTTTTGAGTAATGTTGAGTCCATGGATTATACGCACCTCACCCTTCCACCATTGCTAGCCTCTCTTGTGTCGTGCAACTTTCGCCGGTACCATACACCCACCATATACCTTCCTCAAAACAGCCACCATACCTACCTATTATGGAATTTCCATATCCATCCCGAGATATATTGCCATGCAACTTTCCACCGTTCCGTTCATATGACACACATTACTTTTGTCATATTGCTCTTTGCATGATCATGTAGTTGACATCGTATTTGTGGCAAGGCCACCTTCATAATTTTCATACATGTCGCTCTTGATTCATTGCATATCCCGGTACACCACCGGAGGCATTCATATAGAGTCATATCTTGTTCTAGCTTTGAGTTGTAAATCCATAAAAGTGTCATGATCTTCATTATTAGAGCATTGTCCTAGTGAGGAAAGGATGATGAAGACTATGATTCCCCCACAAGTTGGGATGAGACTTCGGACTTTACAAAAAAAAGGAAAAAAAAGAGAAAGGCCAAAAAGAAAAAAAAGAAAGGCCAAAGAAAAAAAGAGGGAAAAAAGAAAAAGGAAAAAAGTAAAAAATATAAAATGAGAGAAAAAGAAAGAAGGGACAATGCTACTATCTCTTTTTCCACACTTGTGCTTCAAAATAGCACCATGATCTTCATGATAGAGAGTCTTGTATGTTGTCACTTTCATATACTAGTGGGAATTTTTCATTATAGAACTTGGCTTGTATATTCCAATGATGGGCTTCCTCAAAAGTGTCGTAGGTCTTCGTGAGCAAGCAAGTTGGATGCACACCCACTTAGTTTCTTTTATTGAGCTTTCATATATTTATACCTCTAGTGCATCCGTTGCATGGCAATTCCTACTCACTCACATTGATATCTATTAATGGGCATCTCCATAGCCCGTTGATACGCCTAGTTGATGTGAGACTATCTTCTCCTTTTTTGTCTTCTCCACAACCACCATTCTATTCCACATATAGTGCTATGTCCATGGCTCATGCTCATGTATTGCGTGAAAGTTGAAAGAGTTTGAGATTATTGAAGTATGAAACAATTGCTTGGCTTGTCATCAGGGTTGTGCATGATTAAATACTTTATGTGATGAAGATAGAGCAACAGCCAGACTATATGATTTTGTAGGGATAACTTTCTTTGGCCATGTTATTTTGAGAAGACATGATTACTTTGATTAGTATGCTTGAAGTATCACCATTTTCATGTTAATATGAACTTTTATTTTGTATCATTCGGATTTGAACATTCATGCCACAATAAAGAAAATTACATTGAGAATTATGCTAGGTAGCATTCCACATCAAAAATTTCTTTTTTTATTATTTACCTACTCGAGGAAGAGCAGGAATTAAGCTTGTGGATGCTTGATACGTCTCCAACGTATCTATACTTTTTGATTGTTCCATGCTATTATATTACCCCTTTTGGATGTTTATGGGCTTTATTTTACACATTTATATCATTTTTGGGACTAACCTACTAACTGGAGGCCCAGCCCGTATTGCTGTTTTTTTGCCTATTTCAGTATTTTGAAGAAAAGGAATATCAAACGGAGTCCAAACGGAATGAAACCTTCGGGAGCGTGATTTTTGGAACGAACATGATCCAGAGGACTTGGAGTGCAAGTCAAGAAGCAGTCGAGGACTCCACAAGATAGGAGGGCACACCCCCCCTATAGGGCGCCCCCCTGTCTCGTGGGCCCCTCGGGCGTCCATCGACGTACTTGTTCCTCCTATATAAGCCTACGTACAACAAAAACATCCAGGGAGCCAACGGAACACAATTTGCACCACCGTAACCTTCTGTATCCGCGATATCCCATCTTGGAGCCTTCGTCGGTGCTCTGCCGGAGGGGGAATCGACCACGGAGGGCTTCTACATCAACACCATAGCCCCACCAATGAGTTGTGAGTAGTTTACCACAGACCTATGGGTCCATAGTTATTAGCTAGATGGCTTCTTCTCTCTTTTTGGATCTCAATACAATGTTCTCCCCTCTCTTGTGGAGATCTATTCGATGTAAACTCTTTTTGTGGTGTGTTTGTCGAGATCTGATGAATTGTGGGTTTATGATCAAGTTTATCTATGAATAATATTTGAACCTTCTCTGAATTCTTTTATGTATGATTGAGTTATCTTTGCAAGTCTCTTCGAATTATCAGTTTGGTTTGGCCTACTAGATTGATCTTTCTTGCCATGGGAGAAGTGCTTAGCTTTGGGTTCAATCTTGCGGTGTCATTACCCAATGACAGAAAGGGTTGCAAGGCACGTATTGTATTGTTGCCATCGAGGATAACAAGATGGGGTTTATATCATATTGCTTGAGTTTATCCCTCTACATCATGTCACCTTGCTTAAAGCGTTACTCTGTTCTTATGAACTTAATACTCTAGATGCAGGCTGGAGTCGGTCGATGTGTGGAGTAATTCTTGGGGAACGTAGCAGAAATTCAAAATTTTCCTACGTGTCATGAAGATCTATCTATGGAGAAACCAGCAACGAGGGGAAGGAGAGTGCATCTATATACCCTTGTAGATCTCTAAGCGGAAGCGTTCAAGAGAACGGGGTTGAAGGAGTCGTACTCGTCGTGATCCAAATCACTGAAGATCCTAGTACCGAACGGACGGCACCTCCGCGTTCAACACACGTACAGCCCGGTGACGTCTCCCATGCCTTGATCCAGCAAGGAGAGAGCGAGAGGTTGAGGAAGACTTCATCCAGCAGCAGCACAACGGCGTGGTGGTGATGGAGGAGCGTGGCAATCCTGCAGGGCTTCGCCAAGCACCACGGGAGAGGAGGAGTACTTGGGAGAGGGGGAGGGCTGCGCCAGAACTTGTGGTGCGGCTGCCCTCCCAACCCCACATATATATAGGGGCAAGGGAGAGGGGGCCGTCCCCCTCAGATCCAATCTGAGGAGGGGACGGCGGCCAAGGGGGGGAGGAGTGCCTCCCAAGTCAAGTGGAGGCCCTCCCCCTTAGGGTTTTCCCCCTCCCATGCGCATGGGCCTTGGGGGGCTGGTGCCCCTGGCCCATTAAGGCTAGGGCGCCCCCCTACAGCCCATGCTGCTGTATTGGACGAGGTGGAACAATTTACGGACCTCCGGACCCCTCCGGAATCCTCCAGAACCTTCTGGAAGCTTCCCGGTACAATACCGAAAAAACCCGAACTTTTTCTGGAACCCGAACAACAACTTTGCATGTATAAATCTTTACCTCCGGACCATTCCGGAACTCCTCGTGACGTCCGGGATCTCGTCCGGGACTCTGAACAACATTCAGTAACCACATACAAACTTCCTTTATAACCCTAGCATCATCGAACCTTAAGTGTGTAGACCCTACGGGTTCAGGAACCATGCAGACATGACCGAGACGTTCTCCGATCAATAACCAACAGCGGGATCTCGATACCCATGTTGGCTCCCACATGTTCCACGATGATCTCATCGGATGAACCACGATGTCAAGGACTCAATCGATCCCGTATACAATTCCCTTTGTCTAGCGGTATTGTACTTGCCCGAGATTTGATCGTCGGTATGCCGATACCTTGTTCAATCCCGTTACCGGCAAGTCTCTTCACTCGTTCTGTAACACATCATCCCATGATCAACCCCTTGGTCACATCATGCACATTATGATGATGTCCTACCGAGTGGGCCCAGAGATACCTCTCCATCACACGGAGTGACAAATCCCAGTCTCGATTCATGCCAACCCAATAGACACTTTCGGAGATACCTGTAGTGCACCTTTATAGCCACCCAGTTCCGTTGTGACGTTTGGTACACCCAAAGCATTCCTACGGTATCCGGGAGTTGCACAATCTCATGGTCTAAGGAAAAGATACTTGACATTAGAAAAGCTTTAGCATACGAACTACACGATCTTGTGCTAGGATTAGGGTTGGGTCTTGTCCATCACATCATTCTCCTAATGATGTGATCCCGTTATCAACAACATCCAATGTCCATGGTCAGCAAACTGTAACCATCTATTGATCAACGAGCTAGTCAACTAGAGGCTTACTAGGGACATGGTGTTGTCTATGTATCCACACATGTATCTGAGTTTCCTATCAATACAATTCTAGCATGGATAATAAACAATTATCATGAACAAGGAAATATAATAATAACCAATTTATTATTGCCTCTAGGGCATATTTCCAACAGTCTCCCACTTGCACTAGATTGAATAATCTAGTTCACATCGCCATGTGATTAACACTGACATGTCACATCGTCATGTGACCAACATATAAAGAGTTTACTAGTGTCACTAAACTAGTTCACATCACCATGTGATTAAGACTCAATGAGTTCTGGGGTTTGATCATGTTTTGCTTGTGAGAGAGGTTTTAGTCAATGGGTCTGCAATATTCAGATCCGTATGTACTTCGCAATTCTCTATGTCATGTTGTAAATGTTGCTTCCACACTCCACTTGGAGCTATTCCAAATGGTTGCTCCACTATACGTATCCATTTTGCTACTCAGAGTCATTCGGATAGGTGTTAAAGCTTGCATTGACGTAACCCTTTACGCCGAACTCTTTATCACCTCCATAATCGAGAAACATGTCCTTATTTACTCCAAGGACAATTTTGACAGCTTTCCAATGATCCATTCCTGGATCATTCTTGTACCCCTTGACTGACTCATGGCAAGGCACACTTCCGGTGTGGTACACAGCATAGCATACTATAGAGCCTACATCTGAAACATAGGGGACGGCCTTCGTCCTTTGTCTCTCTTCTGCCGTGGTCGAGCTTTAAGTCTTAACTTCATACCTTACAACTCAGGCAAGAACTCCTTCTTTGACTGATCCATCTTGAACACCTTCAAGATCAAGTCAAGGTATGTGCTCATTTGAAAGTACCATTAAGCGTTTTTGATCTATCCTCATAGATCTTGGTGCTCAATGTTCAAGTAGCTTAATCCAGGTTTTCTAATTGAAAAACACTTTTCAAATAACCCTATATGCTTTCCAGAAATTCTACATCATTTCTGATCAACAATATGTCAACAACATATACTCATCAGAAATTCTATAGTGCTCCCACTCACTTCTTTGGAAATACAAGTTTCTCATAAACTTTGCATAAACCCAAAATCTTTGATCATCTTATCAAAGTGCATATTCCAACTCCGAGATGCTTACTCCAGTCCATGGAAGGATCGCTGGAGCTAGCATACCTTTTAGCATCCTTAGGATCGACAAAACCTTTCTGATTGTTTCACATACAACCTTTCCTTACGAAAAGCAGTAAGGAAACTCGTTTTGACATCCATCTGCCAGATTTCATAAATGCAGCTAATGCTAACATGATTCCGACAGACTTAAGCATCGCTACGGATGAGAAAATCTCATCGTAGTCAACTCCTTGAACTTGTGAAAAACTCTTCGCCACAAGTCGAGCTTCATAGACGGTGACATTACCGTCCATGTCCGTCTTCTTCTTAAAGATCCATTTATCTCAATGGCTCGCCGATCATCGGGCAAGTCCACCAAAGTCCATGCTTTGTTCTGATACATGGATCCTATCTCGGATTTCATGGCTTCTAACCATTTGTCGGAATATGGGCCCACCATCGCTTCTCCATAGCTCATAGATTCATTGTTGTCTAGCAACATGACCTTCAAGACAGGATTACTGTACCACTCTGAAGTAGTAAGCATCCTTGTCATCCTACGAGGTTCGGTAGTGACTTGATCTGAAGCTTCATGATCACTATCATAAGCTTCCTCTTCAATTGATGTAGGTGCCACAGGAACAACTTCATGTGCCTTGCTACACACTGGTTGAAGTGATGGTTCAATAACCTCATTAAGTCTCCACCAATCCTCCCACTCAATTCTTTCAAGAGAAACTTTTCCTCCAGAAAGGACCCGTTTCTAGAAACAATCACTTTTGCTTCCGGATCTGAATTAGGAGGTATACCCAACTGTTTTTGGGTGTCCTATGAAGATGCATTTTATCCGCTTTGGGTTCGAGCTTATCAACCTGAAACTTTTTCACATAAGCGTCGCAGCCCCAAACTTTTAAGAAACGACAACTTAGGTTTCTCAAAACGGTGTCGTCTCAACGGAATTACGTGGTACCCTATTAAAGTGAGTGCGGTTGTCTCTAATGCCTAACACAAGAATGACAGTGGTAATTCGATAAGAGACATCATGGTACGCACCATATCCAATAGGGTGCAACTATGATGTTCAGACACACCATCACACTACGGTGTTCCAGGCGGTATTAAATGTGAAACAATTTCCACAATGTCTTAATTGCGTGCCAAAGCTCGTAACTCAGATACTCATCTCTATGATCATATCATAGACATTTTATCCTCTTGTCACAATGATCTTCAACTTCACTCTGAAATTATTTGAACTATTCAATAATTCAGACTTGTGTTTCATCAAGTAAATATACTCAACATCTACTCGAATCATCTGTGAAGTAAGAACATAACGATATTCACTGCATGCCTAGCACTCATTGGACTGCTCACATCAAAATGTGTTATTTCCAACAAGTTGCTATCTTGTTCCATCTTACTGAAAACGAGGCTTTTCAGTCATCTTGCCCATGTGGTTAGACTTGCATATCTCAAGTGATTCAAAATCAAGTGAGTCCAAACGATCCATCTGCATGGAGTTTCTTCATGCGTATACACCAATAGACATGGTTCGCATGTCTCAAACTTTTCAAAAACGAGTGAGTCCAAAGATCCATCAACATGGAGCTTCTTCATGCGTTTTATACCAATATGACTTACATGGCAGTGCCACAAGTAAGTGGTACTATCATTACTATCTTATACCTTTTGGCATGAAAATGTGTATCACTACGATCGAGATTCAATAAACCATTCCTTGAGGTGCAAGACCATTAAAGGTATTATTCAAATAAATAGAGTAACCATTATTCTCCTTAAATGAATAACCGTATTGCGATAGACATAATCCAATCATGTCTATGCTCAACGCAAACATCAAATGACAATTATTTAGGTTTAATACTAATCTTGATGGTAGAGGGAGCGTGCGATGTTTGATCACATCAAACTTGGAAACACTTCCAACACATATCGTTAGCTCACCTTTAGCTAGTCTCCATTTATTCCGTAGCTCTTTTATTTCGAGTTACTAACACTTAGCAACCGGACTGGTATCTTAATACCCTGGTGCTACTAGGAGTACTAGTAAAGTACACATTAACATAATGTATATCCAATATACTTCTATCGACCTTGCCAGCCTTCTCATCTACCAAGTATCTAGGGTAATTCCGCTCTAGTGACTGTTCCCCTTATCATAGAAGCACTTAGTTTCGGGTTTGGGTTCAACCTTGGGTTTCTTCACTAGAGCAGCAGCTGATTTGCCGTTTCATGAAGTATCCTTCTTGCCCTTGCCCTTCTTGAAACTAGTGGTTTCACCAACCATCAAAAATTGATGCTCCTTCTTGATTTCTACTTTCATAGTGTCAAACATCGCGAATACCTCAAGGATCATCATATCTATCCTTGATATGTTATAGTTCATCATGAAGCTCTAGCAGCTTGGTGGCAATGACTTTGGAGAAACATCACTATCTCATCTGGAAGATCAACTCCCACTTGATTCAAGTGATTGTTGCACTCAGACAATCTGAGCACAAGCTCAACGATTGAGCTTTTGTCCCTTAGTTTGCAGGCTAAGAAAATCGTCGGAGGTCTTATACCTCTTGACGTGGGCACGAGCCTGAAATCCCAATTTCAGCCCTCGAAACATCTCATATGTTCCGTGATGTTTCAAAAACGTCTTTGGTGCCTCAACTCTAAACCGTTTAACTGAACTATCACGTAGTTATCTAAACGTGTATGTCCGATGCTCGCAACATTCACAAACGACGTTTGGGGTTCAGCACACTGAGCAGTGCATCAAGGACATAAGCTTTCTACTATCCGCATAATCGCTATTGTCAACTTTCAACTATATTTTCTCTAGGAACATATCTAAACAGTGGAACTAAAGCGCGAGCTTACGACATAATTTGCAAAGATCTTTTGACTATGTTCAGGATAATTAAGTTCATCTTATGAACTCCCACTCAGATAGACATCCCTCTAGTCATCTAAGTGATTACATGATCCGAGTCAACTAGGCCGTGTCCGATCATCACGTGAGACGGACTAGTCATCATCGGTGAACATCTTCATGTTGATCGTACCTACTATACGACTCATGCTCGACCTTTCGGTCTCTTGTGTTCCAAGGCCATGTCTGTACATGCTAGGCTCGTCAGGTCAACCTAAGTGTTTCGCGTGTGTAAATCTGGCTTACACCCATTGTATGTGAACGTAAGAATCTATCACACCCGATCATCACGTGGTGCTTCGAAATGACGAACTTTCGCAACGGTGCACAGTTAGGGGGAACACTTTCTTGAAATTTTAATGAGGGATCATCTTATTTACTACCGTCGTTCTAAGCAAATAAGATGCATAAACATGATAAACATCACATGCAATCAAAAAAGTGACATGATATGGCCAATATCATTTTGCTCCTTTTGATCTCCATGTTCGGGGCTCCATGATCATCATCGTCACCGGCATGACACCATGATCTCCATCATCGTGTCTCCGTGAAGTTGTCTCCCAACTTATTACTTCTACTACTATGGCTACTGGTTAGCAATAAAGTAAAGTAATTACATGGCGTTGTTCAATGACACGCAGGTCATACAATAAATAAAGACAACTCCTATGGCTCCTGTCGGTTGTCATACTCATCGACATGCAAGTCGTGATTCCTATTACAAGAACATGATCAATCTCATACATCACATATCATTCATCACATTCTTCTTGGCCATATCACATCACATAGCATACCCTGCAAAAACAAGTTAGACGTCCTCTAATTGTTGTTTGCATGTTTTACGTGGCTGCTATGGGTTTCTAACAAGAACATTTCTTACCTACGCAAAACCACAACGTGATATGCCAATTGCTATTTACCCTTCATAAGGACCCTTTTCATCGAATCCGTTCCGACTAAAGTGGGAGAGACTGGCACCCGCTAGCCACCTTATGCAACAAGTGCATGTCAGTCGGTGGAACCTGTCTCACGTAAGTGTACGTGTAAGGTCGGTCCGGGCCGCTTCATCCCACAATACCGTCGAAACAAGATTGGACTAGTAACGGTAAGCATATTGAACAAAATCAACGCCCACAACTACTTTGTGTTCTACTCGTGCAAAAAATCTACGGAATAGACCTAGCTCATGATGCCACTATTGGGGAACGTAGCAGAAATTCAAAATTTTCCTACGTGTCACCAAGATCTATCTATGGAGAAACCAGCAACGAGGGGAAGGAGAGTGCATCTACATACCCTTGTAGATCGCTAAGCGGAAGCGTTCAAGAGAACGGGGTTGAAGGAGTCGTACTCGTCGTGATCCAAATCACCGGAGATCCTAGTGGCAAACGGACGGCACCTCCGCGTTCAACACACGTACAGCCCGGTGACGTCTCCCATGCCTTGATCCAGCAAGGAGAGAGGGAGAGGTTGAGGAAGACTCCATCCAGCAGCAGCACAATGGCGTGGTGGTGATGGAGGAGCGTGGCAATCCTGCAGGGCTTCGCCAAGCACCGCGGGAGAGGAGGAGTACTTGGGAGAGGGGGAGGGCTGCGCCAGAACTTGTGGTGCGGCTGCCCTCCCACCCCCCACATATATATAGGGGCAAGGGAGAGGGGGCCGACCCCCTCAGATCCAATCTGAGCAGGGGGCGGTGGCCAAGGGGGGGAGGAGTGCCTCCCAAGTCAAGTGGAGGCCCTCCCCCTTAGGGTTTTCCCCCTCCCATGCGCATGGGCCTTGGGGGGGCTGGTGCCCCTGGCCCATTAAGGCTAGGGAGCCCCCCTACAGCCCATGCTACTGTATTGGACATGGTGGAACAATTTCCGGACCTCTGGACCCCTCCAGAATCCTGTGGAACCTTCTGGAAGCTTCCCGGTACAATACCGAAAAAACCCGAACTTTTTTCGGAACCCGAACAACAACTTTCCATATATAAATCTTTACCTCCGGACCATTCCGGAACTCCTCGTGACGTCCGGGATCTCATCCGGGACTCCGAACAACATTCGTAACCACATACAAACTTCCTTTATAACCCTAGCGTCATCGAACCTTAAGTGTGTAGACCCTACGGGTTCGGGAACCATGCAGACATGACCGAGACGTTCCCCGGTCAATAACCAACAGCGGGATCTGGATACCCATGTTGGCTCCCACATGTTCCACGATGATCTCATCGGATGAACCACGATGTCAAGGACTCAATCGATCCCGTATACAATTCCCTTTGTCTAGCGGTATTGCACTTGCCCGAGATTCGATCATCGGTATGCCGATACCTTGTTCAATCTCGTTACCGGCAAGTCTCTTTACTCGTTCCGTAACACATCATCCCGTGATCAACCCCTTGGTCACATCGTGCACATTATGATGATGTCCTACCGAGTTAGCCCAGAGATACCTCTCCGTCACATGGAGTGACAAATCCCAGTCTCGATTCGTGCCAACCCAACAGACACTTTCGGAGATACCTGTAGTGCACCTTTATAGCCACCCAGTTCCGTTGTGACGTTTGGTACACCCAAAGCATTCCTATGGTATCCGGGAGTTGCACAATCTCATGGTCTAAGGAAAAGATACTTGACATTAGAAAAGCTTTAGCATACGAACTACACGATCTTGTGCTAGGATTAGGATTGGGTCTTGTCCATCACATCATTCTCCTAATGATGTGATCCCGTTATCAACAACATCCAATGTCCATGGTCAGCAAACTGTAACCATCTATTGATCAACGAGCTAGTCAACTAGAGGCTTACTAGGGACATGGTGTTGTCTATGTATCCACACATGTATGTGAGTTTCCTATCAATACAATTCTAGCATGGATAATAAACAATTATCATGAACAAGGGACATGGATCTTTGCATGAGAAGACTGGGCACGGCGTCTGTGCTCGGGTCCGTCCCTACAGCGTCGATAAACCCAACCGCTGAGCTCTGTCTGGCGGCCCGGCCCCGTTCACGTCACCTCCTAGGGTCGTTGGTGTCTGGCCTTCTCATGCAATAGCCTCAGGAGACTCATTCGGCGCAGGCCGCCTAACCATCTTGCAGGACTAGTACAAGTGTTTACAATCAAGTTCGGGTGCAACCCGCCTTGAGGTAGGGCCTTGTGAGTCCCGCGCTGGCTCATGGGTGCCCATACACACCTCCTCCAGCCCTGTCATGCAAGCCACATGTCAGGGCAGAGTTGTACACGCCCCGGGGGCTCTCCTCAGAGGGAACCCCCTCCCACGCACCAGTGGAAGCAGCATGCTCCGCGCTGGTCATCGACACTGCCGAGGAGCGGCTATGCCTGTGCAAGAGCGGAAGCGCTATGCTCCGCGCTGATGATAAACAACTGGGGGTGGCCTCGCGGCTCCATTAACCTCAAGAAGCTTCCGGGCTCAGTGACCAGCCTCACCATGCTGCTCTCAGGAGGGTAGCGCGAGGGTGCTGGGCACGAGGGCTACGCTCAGGTCACGCCTGACGTACCCCACCTCGCCAGGTCCCACGGGCCTGGTCTTCGCGCGCCCCTCCCGAGCAAGAGCCCGGCGAGGAAAGGTAGGATGGTCGGTTTATACGTCAAGGGTGACTCCTGAGCATCACGTCTCAGGTGCCTAACTGGCCACGTAGCCCCTCACCGGTCTCTCCTGGTGATCCGGACGACCCAACAACGGCGGAGGCATGCGCATGGCTGGGCCCTGCCGACGCAGAACGCCAAGGCCAGACTATCACCCATTTCAAGCCATTCGTACATCAAGGGAAACTCCTCAGCATCGCGTCTCAGGAGCCTAACTGGCCACGTATCCCCTCACCCCTTGGTCTCGTCCTGGTGATCCGGACGACCCAACAGCGGCTGAGGTACGCGCGGGACCGGGCCCTGCCGACGCAGAAACCAAGGCTTGGCTTCACACTTTTTCCTAAGTTGTTCGCGCGTCAAGGAGGACTCCTGAGCATCGTGTCTCAGGAGCCTAATTGGTCATGTAGCCCCTCACCCCTTGGGCTCGTCCTGGCAATCCAGATGACCCAATGATGGCTGAGGTATGCGCAGGGCTGGGCTCTGCCAACGCAGAACAATAAAGCAAACGGAAAAAGTCAGGGGACCACAATCTAATTATTACAAAACATATTGTTCCAAACAATCAGTTTTAAACGCCTCCACGAGGCATGCTACATGATACAGGACGAACAGGAAGGAGCAGCATCACCAAGCCACCTTTTCAGCCCTGGGTGCCAGCATCACCCGCCAGCGGAGCCTCGTCTCCAGGCGCGTCGCCCGTCCCCAGCCGGAGGACCGATGACAAGGAACTTGCTCAGCAGGGCGTCCATGGAGCTCTTCATGACGGCAGCAGCAGCGCTGTGGGAGTCGGAGTCCACGGGCTCGAGGAAGGTGGCAAAGTCGAAGGTGGCGTCCCGTAGATAGAGATGGTTCAAGACGCACGTAAGGGCTGAGGAATAAAGCAAGCTAGCCTCACCTTCCACCAAAGAGCCAAACCCATCGACGGCGTCTTCGAGCACTGCCATGACCTTAGGGAGCAAAGCGGCCGAGCTCTCCCTCGGGGCCACCACCGCCGCCTTCTTCAAGGGATCGTCCCCAAAGAGTGACTGCTAAGCCTTGTGGAACCTCGCCTCGAGGGAGGCAAGGGTGCTGCGCTCCATGGCGGCCGCTTCCTTGGGCTCGGCAAGGGATGCCTGGGCCGCCTCCGCCTCCTCCTTCAGCTTTGTCAGGTGGTCGCGCTCCGCAGCCTGCTCCAGGGCTGCCTTCTTCAGCTCAGCATCTCGATCAGCAACGGCAGCCTCCTGGGCCTTCAGCTTCTCCTCTCGCT
This sequence comes from Triticum dicoccoides, assembly GCF_002162155.2. Taxonomy (NCBI): domain Eukaryota; kingdom Viridiplantae; phylum Streptophyta; class Magnoliopsida; order Poales; family Poaceae; genus Triticum; species Triticum dicoccoides. Next base: position 369,904,001 of record NC_041393.1, on the reverse strand, counting down.
CTTGGAGCTGGACGGCCTGGGCGGCCTGTCGATCCTGAAGAGCTTTCAGTTTAGCCTCCATCGTGCAGCACTGATCCTCGGCTTTCGTGGCCTCCTTTCGCGCCAGGTCGTGCTCGACAGCAGCCACCCCAGACACCTTCTGGGCCTCCTCCATAGATCCCCAGGCCGCTCAGACAAACGCATCGGCCTGGAGCCATCTAGAGATTAGTCCCAGGCGCCCCAACGTTGCGCGCCAGTCTGAGCCCCGAAGTTCACCTTGGAAAAGGTCCAGCGCCACTCGTGCCTCCTCTAGGGCTCCGGAGGCGGCAGGAGCGCCATGCCCCAGCTGCACGCCAGGCAGGAGAGAAGACGTCCTCGACGTCAGGACAGTAGAAACCACAGCGGCAGGAAAGACTGGGAGCTCTGGAGGCTGTACGGCCTTAGCAGCCGCAGCAAGGATGGGCGCCGACGGGGTCAGCCCCGCTGAAGGCACCGAGCGCACCTCCTGAGGACGGGCTTCGTTGCCCCGAGAAGACGGCATCACCGCTGGAGCTGCAGGAGCCGCAACGCTCTCCTGTGCCAGGGCTGCGGCGGCCACCTCGACGCGCTCGACCACCGCAACTCCGACGCCCTCCTTCTCCTTCTTTGAAGACTACTCCCTAATGACGGACGAAGACGCTAAGCATCGCATCAAGAATCAATGACAAGATCAAGGGAAAACACTCATTGGTCAGAGAAGAAGTAGTTCCTCTTCAGGCCTAACAGCGGGGGCTTCACCGGAGCAGTCGAAGCTGCACTCTTGGGAGTAGGAGAGCGCGCGGTCGGCACCACTCGGGATGCTGCTGGCGAAGGCGGAGCACCGCCCGGGGGGATCAGTGCAGTCTTGCCCTTCTTCATGGCGGACCGCTTGGGTTGCTTCGAGGAGGCCGCCCCGGATCTCGTGGTGACCCCAGAGGGACAAGCCAGCTCCACCACCGGAGGCGCGTCTTCATCATTGTCGTCAGGGAAGTTGCGGAGGAGCTCTGTCTGCCTCGGGGCAGAGGATTTCCCCTCGCCCTCGTCCTCGATGGCCTCGGAAGAATGGTCATTGGACGACAGGTCCACCAAGGAGGTAGGCAGCGGGGGAGGCCCTGTCCAGCAGGTCCTGCGAGCACTTGGCCTCCATTAGGACCCACCTCTTCAGGGCATCCTCCACCTTCTTCCCGGCACGGGAGATCGCGTTACCACCCCGGGCTGCAATGAAGCCGACGCACCCAGCGGGTCGGTCGCCACCCATGCACAGGAAGAAGAAGTGGCTGAGCATGGCAACGGAGGGCATCACCCCCACGAATGCCTTGCAGTAGAAGGCGAAGATGGACAAGAGGAGGATGGAATTGGGGTGAATATGGAGCGCATGGAGGTCGTAATGGTGAAGAACGACATAGAAGAAGCAGGAGAATGGGGGCACCAGCCCCGCATAGACGTTGTGCAGAAAGAAAGGGTAGAAGGTGTTGTTCGCGGGTTCCAGTGTAGCAGCAGCGACCCGGAGCGCAGTCTTCTTCCACTCGTTGTCCTTGCTCGCCATCAAGAGAATCGTGGTCTAGAGCCTCTCCTCAGTGACGGAGGGCGCGGTCAGCACCGGCTCATACCAGGCGAGGCCGACAACCGGGTTTGAAACCTTGGTCTTCTCAACAACCATCGGGCGGAAGATTGGAGGAGAAAATTGGCAGCTCTAATGAGTTCTTTTGGTGTTGGGAGAAGGGGGTCTGGAGCAAGACAGAGGAAAGGCAATAAAGGCACGACAGCAGGCGGCTCCCCTTTTTGTCATATAGAAACAGTTGTCGAGGCAGCATGGGGAAGTGGAGACGTCCACGTCCCATCAATGGCCACGCGTCATCAAAGCCGCAGGTGGTTAGGGCCCGCGGCGCTCCGCACTTGCCCTTTGGCTTCGCCTGGAAGCCAAGTCTGAGTGCTCCTTGGGCCCGGGGGCTACTATCGGCGTTTTGGATATGGGGGTATCAAGACTTGCCTGCCTGCGGCCCACCGCGTGGCTCCATCGACGACCTGGTATGGCCCAGCTTCGACATCAACAGCTCAAGACCCTCGTGAGGGGCCAAGCCTCGCGAGGCAGACGACGCCAAGACCCTCGAGGGGATCGGCCTCTTCAGGCTGGCTCCTGAGGGGTGGAGAGTTATATGCAAGGTGCACCTCATGAGGCTCACTTGACGTGAGCCATGACGACTAAGGCCAGGCGGGCGCCAGTTTCCTCTTTGGTGGAAGGGAGGCAAGCGACAGGCGCGGAGTCCCGAGGACTCAGCCAAAGGTTTCCATTCTGGTGCAACAAGACCAAGAACACTAGGACGGCAGGACGGAGGTCATCACCGAGCCCACCGCAGCGTCACGACCAGGGGCTTTTCACAGGCGAAGACTACTTTTGTCAGGATAAGTTGTACTACTTCTCCCCTTTCAAATCCGACCATTGTGGGATCCCTTGCGGCCAACATTTGGGAAGAGGACCAAGGCCACTATAAATAGGACTTAGCCACCACCATAGAGGGGTTCGGATCACATTTGATATAGCTCACATCCCACCAGCTCTCTTGAGCTAAAGAACACCTCGCCTCCTGAGGCCAGTTCATCTACTATACTAGATCATCCTCAGCCCTCCGAGGCAATGCACCAAAATGCTGGAGTAGGTTATTACACCGCAAGGTGTCCCGTACCAGGATAAACTGTTGTGTCTCTTTGTCTCTTTGAGCTCGGCACGCTAGGCTTACGAGGATCGTGAGTAGGCAGGCTGGGTTGGTTGAGATCTCCGCACGCACCCTAAAGTTCGAACCTTTCAACGGTTTGTGGAACCCGTAATCCGACAAACATGTTAGGCAGCATTCCATATTTTTTTTATCATTTACCTAGTTGAGGACGAGCAGGAATTAAGCTTGGGGATGATGATACGTCTCCAACATATCTATAATTTTTTATTGTTCCATGTTGTTATATTATCATTCTTGGATGTTTTACAATCATTTTATAGTCATTTTATATCTTTTTTTGGTACTAAACTATTGACATAGTGCCTAGTGTCAGTTACTGTTTTCTGCTTGTTTTTTACATCGCAGGAAATTAATACCAAACGGAGTCCGAACGCAGCGAAACTTTTTGTGGATTTTTTTGGACTAGAAGACATCCAATGGGACAAGAAAGTACCTGAGGGGAGGTCTAAGGGGAGCACAACCCTCCAGGGCGTGCACTGGTGGGGTGTGCCCACCTCGGTGGCCTCCCGCACCGCGTCTTTTCTCTACTAATACCCCAATATTCCAGAAACCCTAGGGGAGTCGAACAAAATCAATTCCAGCCGCGGCAAGTTCCAGAAACACCAGATCCAATCTAGACACCATCTCAGAGGGGTTCATCATGTCCATTGGTGCCTCTCCGATGATGCGTGAGTAGTTCTTTGTAGACCTATGGGTTCGTAGTTAGTAGTTAGATGGCTTTCTCTCTCTCTCTCTCTCTCTCTCTCTCTCTTTCTCTCTCTCTCTCTTTCTCTCTCTCCTGATTATCAATACAATGGTCACTTGGAGATCCATATGATGTAACTCTTTTTCGGTGTGTTTGTTGGGATCCGATGAACTTTGAGTTTATGATCAGATCTATGTTTTTATCCATGAAAGTTATTTGACTCTTCTTTGATCTCTTATATGCATGATAGATTATTGCCTCATATTTCTTCTCTGATATTTGGCTTTTGTTTAGCCAACTTGATCTATTTATCTTGCAATAGGAAGAGGTGCTTTGTGATGGGTTCGGTCTTACGGTGCTTGATCCCAGTGACAGAAGGGGAAACGACACGTATGTATCGTTGCTATTAAGGATAACAAGATGGGGTCTATTTCTACATAAATAGATCTTGTCTACATCATGTCATCATTCTTATTACGTTACTTTGTTTTTCCATGAACTTAATACGCTAGATGCATGCTGGATAGCGGTCGATGTGTGGAGTAATAGTAGTAGATGCAGGTAGGAGTCGGTCTACTAATCTTGGACGTGATGCCTATATAATGATCATTGCATGGATATCATCATGATTATTTGAAGTTCTATCAATTGCCCAACAGCAATTGTTTTCCCACCGTTTGCTACTTTTCTCGAGAGAAGCCATTAGTGAGACCTACGGCCCCCGGGTCTCTTTTCATCATATTTGCCTTTGCGATTTATTTTCCTTTGCTTTTATTTTCAGATCTATTAAACCAAAAAAATACAAAAATACCTTTTTGCACTTTATTTATTTTGTGATCTATTTATCCTATCTATCACAACTTTATCACGTCTTCTCGCCAATTTGTGGCATCGTTACGGAAAGGGATTGACAACCCCTTTAACACGTCGGATTGCGAGTATTTGTTATTTGTGTGCAGGGGCTATTTACATTGTGTTGCTTGGTTCTCCTATTGGTTCGATATCCTTGGTCTCATCACTGAGGGAAATACCTACCGTTGCTATGCTGCATCATCCCTTCCTCTTTAGGGAAATACCAACATAGTTCAAACAGGCATAATGGTCGATGAAATCGGACTTAGCAATTGAGGACCCAAGCCGCTGCCGTAGAACATGTCCTTCAGAAATGAAAAAATGGGCTCGATGGCGTACAAGGATCACAAATCTTCACTGCTTGGCAGAGGAGATCAGCGGCAGGGCCGTCGAAGTGATCGGCGGTGATTGAACCAGAGGGGTTTGGGCTGGACCACTTAATCTGTGACATGGCCCATGTGAAGCCGTCGCTATCGACGAGCTTGATGTTGTAGCCAGCTTTCCCGAGATACAGTAATACGCTAGCTCGCTGACATGAAGCCTTCGACATGGCAACGTATTCAATGTCTTCGCAGGCTTCCGCGACGATGTGTTGCTCTAGGATCCACAGGTCGGGGCGAACGGTGGCCACCTCACCAATGTCCGCTGGAGAGGCCATGATAAACCTTTCTTGGGCAAACGCTCGTCGGGCTCCCCGGGATACGTGGTTGACCTTAGGCTGCAACATTCCAGAGCAAGGGATGTGCATCTGGCAGGGAGGGACACCGCAGGCCACATCTAAAAACTCAGGGGAGTGGGGCAACGGTATTGGAATCGTTGGGTAACTTGAACTTTATTATCTAAGGTAGGAGGAACGGGCAGACCGGCAGGGTTTGGCGGTGGCACCAGCGGCGGCCATGAGCTAGGGTTCGAGGGGGCGAGGGGGCTGGGTGGGGGGACTATGGAGGGGGTTGTCTTTGAGGATTCGCTGCGGCTACTGAAAATTTTAATAATGGTGGGTGGAGATGCTGGTGGACAAGGGAGGGCAATGGTGCAATTGCCTCGACTACTGCAATTTTACTATAAGGTCGGTGTTGGAGGAGTGTGGGCGGCGGTTGAAGGATGACAGCTACTAAAATTTGGGTAAAGGAATTGATGCGGGGCAGGAGTGCCAAAGATCGCACGGTCCAATAAGAATATGCATGTATGATAATAAGGAAAAGTGGCAGAACCGATGATTTTTGCAACACTCAAGGCGGGTAGTTTGTTTTTATATTTCTAGCTAGCTGGTCTATCGCACACGGTTCGTCCTAATTTCTAAATAAAGTACCCTCCTTTAGCTTGCACAGGTGGTGATTTTACAGCGCACTTGCATCGCACATGGTTAAGCCAGTACGTCCACCCTTTGCTCGCGCTTGCTCAGTCGTGGTGATTTTACAGCGCACTTGCATCACACACGGTTGATTCAGTACCTCCACCTTTGCTCGCACTTGTGCAGTCATGGTGATTCACAACGCACTGGTAGCGGGAAAACGATGGGAGAATAGGCAGGAAACCGATGAGAGGAGTAGCGGGAAACGGTAGCCTGTTTGGATATATAACAACATTATAATATAGAAAACTTAGTAGAGAAGGAAGCTTGAGCTAGCATGACGCATGCACAGCTTACCCATGTACTACATGTGCGGTCGAGAGGGCTGAGGATTGTCGTTCGATCTGGGATCATCCAATGGTGCAGACGTACGATCCGTGGGGTTTGGATTCTGGCCAATCACAACATGGGGGGCATCAGCCACGGTTTGTTAGGCACACGGTTTTTGTGAGTGAACCATGTGCTATTTAAAAACATTTCGTGAGAAGAATCTCGGTTTTAAATCCCTGTAAATCCAGAACTCAACTGAAAGTCGTGACACTTGGCATGGTGTCACGACATGGAACATATATGTTGAGGAATTGACTTCGTCCATTTGGTGCAAGTTTTATTATAAGCCTGTTACAAACTGGAGCTTCTCTCAAAGAAGCCTCATGGTTCTGATGGGGAAACGTGTCCCTCTTGTGGGTGAAATGATAATCACTGCCTCTTTTTGCCTTGTATTTTCTAATACGGGCAACATGGAACGACAAGATATCTATGCTGAAATTTAAACTTATTCAGGGTTCGTTTGGCCCTTTTATACACTAATTGAGTTCCCTAGGCAATTAATGTCCATAATTCAAATATGAACTTCAAATACATGCTCCAGTTCATGAAAATGGCTTGAAAAATTATACATGTGTCCTTGGGTGCATGTTTAGGTCCCATGCCAGGAATGGGAACAAATTACAACTATACCGGCGTCCTGGCTCGTCCTCAAACATTTGGAATCTCGTTTTTTAAATCCCCGTAAATACTAAACTCACTAGAAAGCCACGAAAGTTGGCATGGTGTCACGTCATGGCACATATATGTCGTGGTAAAAACATTGTCCAATTTGGGCCAAGCTTTATTGCAAACCTCTTACAAACCGGAGCTTCTCTCAAAGAAGCCCCTTGGTTCCGATTGGGAAACGTGTTCCCCTTATGGGCGAAACGTAATCACTGCCTCTTTTCTCCTTGTATTTTCTTCTAAGGGCAACATGGAACGACATGATATCCATGCTAAAATTTAAACTTATTCAGGGTTCATTCGGCCTTTTTATACACTAATTGAGTTTCCTAGGCATTTAATGTCCATAATTCAAATCTGAACTTCAAATACATGCTCTAGTTCACCAAAATGGCAAGAAAAATTATACATGTGTCCTTGGGTGAATGTTTAGGTCCCATGCCAAGAATGGGAATGAATTACAACCATACCGTCGTCCTGGCTCGTCCTCAAACATTTGGAATCTCGGTTTTTAAATCCCCGTAAATCCTAAACTCACCAGAAAGTCATGAAAGTTGGCATGGTATCACGTCATGGCACATATATGTTGTTGTAAAAACATTGTCCAATTTGGGCCAAGCTTTATTACAAACCGGAGCTTCTCTCAAAGAAGCCTCGTGGTTTCGATAGGGAAACATGTTCCCCTTGTGGGCGAAACATAATCACTGCCTCTTTTCGCCTTGTATTTTCTTCTACGGGCAACATGGAACGACAGGATACCCGTGCTAAAATTTAAACTTACTCAGGGTTCGTTTGGCCTTTTTATACACTAATTAAGTTTCCTAGGCATTTAATGTCCATAATTCGAATCTGACTACAAATACATGCTCCAATTCACGAAAATGGCTAGAAAAATTATACATGTATCCTTGGGTGCATGTTTAGGTCCCATGCTAGGAATGGGAGAGAATTACAACCATACCGGCGCCCTGGCTCGTCCTCAAACATTTGGAATCTTGGTTTTTAAATCCCGATAAATCAAAAACTCACAAGAAAGTCATCAAAGGTGGCATGGTGTCACGTCATGGCACATATATGTCGTGGTAAAAACATTGCCAATTTGGGCCAAGCTTTATTACAAACCTCTTACAAACCGGAGTCTGTCGCAAGAACCCTCATGGTTTCGATAGGGAAACATGTCCCCTTGTGGGCAAAATGATAATCGCTCCCTCTTCTAGCCTTGTATTTTCTTCTACACGCAACACGGAACAATGGGAGATTTGCGCTGAACTTTGAAATTATTCAGGGTTCGTTTGACCTTTTTTATTCATCAATTGAGTTTTCTAGGCATTTAATGTCCATAATTCAAATCCGAACTACAAATACATGCTCTAGTGCACCAAAATGGCTAGAAAAAAATGTACATGTGTCCTTGGAGTGCATGTTTACGTCCCATGGAACGAATGGGAATGAATTCAACCGTCTCGCCGTCCTCGCTTGGCCACAAACATTGCGAATCTCGGATTTTAAACCTTTGTACATCCAAAACTCACCAGCAAATCATGAAACTTGGCATGGTGTCACTACATGGCACATATAATTGTCCAATTTGGGCCAAGATATATTACAACCCTCTTACAAACCAAAGCTTCTCGCAACCCTCGTGGTTCCGGAGGGAAACATGCCCCTCTTGTGGGCTAAACGATAGTCGCTGCCTCTTCTCACCATGAACTTTGTTTTCTACAGGCAACATAGAATAACAGGAGTGTCGTGCTGAAATTTGAAACTGTTCAGTGTTCGTTTGGCCATTGTATACATTAATTAAGTTTTGTAGGCATTTAATGTAGTTCGTAATTCAAATTTGAACTACACGCACATGCTCCAGTGAAGCAAAATGGGCGGGAAATCGTACATGTGTCATTGGGTGCATGTTTAGGTCTCATTTAAGGGATGGGAATGAATTACAAACTTCTGGTCGTCCTGATACATTGAGAATCTCGGTTTTTAGAGCCCAGTAAATCGAAAACTCACCCAAAAAATATGAAACTTGGCATGGTTTCATGACATGGCACTATATGTCGTGGTAAAAAAAATCATCTAGTTTGAGACAAGGCGCACACATTAATAGCCAACGAAGTCCTTTTGAAATAAATAGTTGGCACGTTAATATCACAAATAGTTGTATTATATGAACCTTGTGCCCTCGTAAAGTGCAGCCACTACCTCTACCAAAATTTAACCATACTCGATGGCATGCGTGCAACTGTTTGATTAGACGGGACAAGCACGATAAGTTTGCCGTGTAGGCTCGACGGGACGCGTGCGAGCAGTCCACCGCGCAGGCTCAATGGGACGCGTGCATCCTGTCCACCTCGCAGGCTCGACGGGACACGTGCGAGCAGTAAGGCCGCCCATGCTCACCTGGAAGCGAGCTCTTTGACCTCCATCCACCAGCCGCCTCCCTCCTCGCTCACAACTTCTCCATTAATGGGTTAATTAAAGCACCTGGACGGACGGTGTTTGCTTGTGATCCCATGGCAGCACTTGCTTTGTTCTTGTTTTCAACTCGTATTCCGGCCTAATTTAAATTGCCACATAGGGCAACGAATAATACGACGATAAATAGAATGGCAACAGATAATACAACAACAAATTTAAAAAGGCGCAGATAATATTTGTCTTACATATTCTGGATAATTTAAAATGTCACATGCAGCAATGCCTGGAAGACACGGGGGCAAGAGAAGAAGGAGATCACAGACAACAATCTAGGTCGCTATTGTCTCTACTCATCGATGAATCGCCGGGCAACGACATCCTCCAGCTCCTTCTTCAATTCCTCGCGACTTTGCTTGAAAGCAGCCACGGATACCTTCACCTCCTGCTCGTGCTCGATCTGGAGCTTCCTCAAGTCACCCATCAGTTCCTCGACGACCACTGCTAGCGTCATCCCCGAGGTACTGCTCTGATCCTGCAACATCTTCCAGTCGGCGGCCTCCTCCTTCTTCTTGCCGAGTGCCTTGAGGAGCTTCGCATTGTCACCCATGAGTTGCTCGACTAGGCCGGTTGCCTTGTCAACTGAGGCATCGCTGATCTTGAGCAGGATCATCAAGCTGTCGACCAGCTCCTGCTACTTAATGAGGCCAGCGAGAATGTCATCATCACCGGCCAAGGACTTCAGCAATGCTAGATCGTTTCCATCGCCGATGTGGCGAGTGCACTTGTGAGAGCCCTCGCGTGCCCGTAAGAGCTCGTTCGAGGGTTCCGAGGCGCACTGGGACATCTCTCTTGCGGCTACCGCTTCACGGCGGGACCTCTCTATTGCTTCCGCGGCCTTGGTGTTTGCTGCCTGGTTATATGTCCACCCGAAACTCCTCCTACCGGTCATGGCGGAACGACTTTACAGGAAAGACCAGTTTTGTGGGTGATGAGGATAGGAACCGTGAAGTAATTTTTGAGTGGGTAGTTTTTATAGCCCGGTGCTAAGTGTGAACACATATTAGTTTTTTTGTGGAAGTGAACACATATTAGTTTGATAGGCGTGAACACATATTAGTTTGATAGGTGTGAAAAGATTTGCAATTACTTATTGCATTGTAATCTGCAATGTGACGAGAAATAAGGTCAAAATTTAATGATGGTTTGGATCTCAAAAACAATTATTGATGGTTTTGGGCCACGTGTTATTTATCACACATGTGTTAACATAAGGAAACGTATGTGCAACTTACTAATCATCTCACATGAGTACTCACAGATGCATCATGCGCGATACTCCTAGCCACCGCAAGCAACTAGTTTGCATTTTTCAAAGTTTTTTGTACGAACATAATCACACACGAACTATCTATAGTAACCGTCTGTGTTATAATTTCTCATCACAAACAGTTCATCTATGAAAGGATTGAGAAGTGGTGTCTAGAGGGGGGGTGATTAGACCCTCAACAAATAAAGGTGCCAATTTTTAAGTTTGTCAAGTTGAGGTGGTAGATTAACACAATTTTAAGCATACACGATACAATTCAAGCAAGCATGCAAAGAGTATATGAGCAGCGGAAAGTAAAGCATGCAACTTGCAAGAAAGTAAAGGGATGGGATTGGAGTGTGCAAACGCAATTGGAGACACGAAGATTTGTGGTGTGGTTCCGATAGGTGGTGCTATCGTACATCCACGTCGGTGGAGACTTCAACCCACGAATGGTAACTGTTGTGCGAGTCCACGAAGGGCTCCACCCACGAAGGGTCCACGAAGAAGCAACCTTGTCTATCCCACCACGGCCATCGCCCACGAAGGACTTGCCTCACTAGGGTAGATCTTCACTAATTAGGCGATCTCCTTGCCCTTACAAACTCCTTGGTTTGACTCCACAATCTTGACGGAGGCTCCCAAGTGACACCTAACCAATCTAGGAGACACCACTCTCCAAAAGGTAATAGATGGTGTGTTGATGATGAACTCCTTGCTCTTGTGCTTCAAATGATAGTCTCCCCAACACTCAACTCTCTCTTATAGATTTGGCTATGGTGGAAAGATGATTTGAGTGGAAAGCAACTTGGGGAAAGCTAGAGATCAAGATTCTTGTGGTTGGAATGGAATATCTTGGTCTCAATATATGAGTAGGTGGTTCTCTCTCAGAAAATGAATGTTGGAAGTGTAGGCATGTTCTGATGGCTCTCCTCATGAATGAAGAATGCGTGGAGGGGTATATATAGCCTCCACACAAAATCTAGCCACTACACACAGATTCCCAACTCGGTGGGACCGAATGGTAAAACTCGGTCAGACCGATTCGGGTCAAAATGTGAATGTTGGAGTTTTCTGTGGGACCGACAAGGTCAACTCGGTGGGACCGATGTGCAAGGGTTAGGGTAAAACCTCAACTCAGTTTGACCAATTACTCAAACTCGGTGGGACTAATATTGATAATAAGCAAACTAAGTATTGGTCAAGCAAACTCGGTGGGACCGACTGAACAAACTCGGTGAGACCGAAATTGTTGCAACAGGTCACAAAGAATTTGCAAGCCCATCTCGGTGAGGCTGAGATCCCATTGGTGAGAACGAACTGATTAGGGTTTGGCAGTGGCTATATCAGATGAACTCGGTGGTGTCGGATATACCAAATCGGTGGGGCCGAATTTTACTTTTAGGTTTAGGACATATGTGGATGTGAGAAAGTGGTCGAGGGTTTTGGAGCATATCATTAAGCACTTTGAGCAAGCAAGCCATTAAGCAACACCTCATCCCCTTTTAATAGTATTGGCTTTCCTATGGACTCAATGTGATCTTGGATCACTAAAATGAAAATGTAGAGTCTTGAGTTTTTGCCAATATTTGTCCTTAGCATCTTGAAGGGGTTCCACATCCTCTTGTCCATGTCCATGCCACTCCAATGTTGAACTTACCTGAAATATACTAGGTAGAAGTATTAGTCCAACAAGAGATATGTTGACATTAATTACCAAAATCACACAGAGAGCACTTGTGCTTTCAATCCCCCCTTTTTGGTAATTGATGACAACATACATCAAAGCTTTAGATAAAGATATAAGGAAATAACAAGTAAAGCTTTGGCAAGACATGCAACATGCATTAGCTCCCCCTACATGAATGCAATCATGTGATGATGGATCATAAGAGTATGAGAATGCATAAACATGCCAGACCAAGCAATGAGTTACATGTGCCTTGGCTGTATGCATCAGAGCAAATGATGTAGATGCTGGAAATATACCTCCATGTTCATGAATTTCTCTTGCAAACAATATGTACACTAGCAAGAGGTCTTCATGCACATGAGTGTGATGCATATACTTACCTTGTGGTCTTGAGCTAGCTTTGAAAGAGATGTACCTGGGTAAACAAGGTTAGATAACACAAGAACATCTACTAGACAGAGCAAGAACAGGAGATCACAAGAATACTAAGACTGGGATGACATGTTGAGAGTGAGTACAAGGTACTCTATTTGGTTATAGAGATGTTCACAAGAATAAAGATATGCAATGAGTTCCAGGATTTTCTTCCCTTAGGACTGAGCTCTCTCCCCTAAATCTGACATAGGATAATGGGAGAAGATAGAGAAAGAAAATCAGAGCAAAGAAGAAAATAGCCAGAGCAAGATAGAATCATAACATATACTATCATGCTATCATGTCTTTCCCCTCTTGAAGACATGAGACAACTTTCCTCTTAAGAATAGAAGCATCAGGAGAAGCTTTAGGAGTGCATTCTCTCTTATGTGATAAGCTTTGATGTGCTTTCTCCCCCTTTGACATCAATTTCCAAGAAGGGACTTCTGGAGCATGAGTCAAGTAGGTTTGGTCCTTTAGTCACATTACAAAGCAACATGTAATATAGGATGCTGTTAGAGGACAAGTTTCATAGAGTGGAGCTGGGAAAAATATGCAGGATGCAAGTGACACAGTTTTTATCTCAGTATTGACATCAGTAGCACTGAGTTGTTATTTTCGGTGGCACCGAAATGGTTCGGTTCAGCCGAAGTAATCAAGTCGGTGAGACCGAGTTCAATCGAGAGAGTAAACACTTATCACCACTCACTTAGGCAATTATGATCTCACAAGGATATGCAAGGAATTAACTAAAGGATTTACAATGAATTAGATGCAGGGAAATGCAGAAAATAACAGATAAAAGAAAAGAAAAGAAATCTAGTTGAAGTGTTTTTTTGAAAGGGGAACTAGCATGCAAGAGACAAATGCAAGAGCACAAAGAGACAACAGAGAACTTCATCTAGAAATGGTCAGTGACGAAGTCACCTATGTTAGAGTATATTGACTTAGGAGTCAAGTGAAGACACTTGATCATAGGTCATACTCATCGTTTAAGCTCAAAATGGGGTTGCCATTTTCCGTTTAAGAATTTTGATGTATTCACATCTTGTTGAGTTGCCTTGACCCATGTCTTGGGGTAAAGCTTCTCTAAGATGGAATGACATACCTTGGGAGGTGGTGTTGAACTTGGTCATGTAGTTGAACTTGTGTAGGCTGCTCAAGTTGATGTAGATCATTAAGAGTTGGGAGCACCACTTGTAGTTGAAGTTCATCTTCCTACATGGGTTAGTCTTGCAAGGAAGAGCACTTGTGTATCCAAAGTGACAATCATGAAATTTGAATACCAATTGAAAGCTGATATAAGGAATTTATCAAAGGATATATTGAATGGGTTCGTGCTTCCTTGTCTTCATATACCATTTTGTAGAGATTGCCTTGAATGTGATTGAGTTGCAATCTCATAGAGTTGGGTTCGTCCAAGTACCTACAAGGGTTAGATAGCATGCAAGAGTACAAGAATATCCAAGACATGTGATCATCATCATAAGAGAAATGTCAAGGATTAGTCATAATAAGCTCATGCCTTGCATGCATCCACTTGGAGTTTCTACTCCAAATTTGAGGCATCAATGATGTCCAATTCACCTCTCAACCTGCAAAACACTTTCTCATCAAGTGGTTTGGTGAATAGATCCGCCAATTGCTTATCGGTAAGAACATGCTTAAGTTTGGTATCTCCCTTAGGAACATGATCTCGAATGAAATGATGACGAACTTCAATATGCTTAGTTCGAGAATGTTGCAGGGGATTATGAGAAATCTTAATAGCACTCTCATTGTCGCAAAGCAATGGAACATGTTTCACATATATCCCATAATCTCTCAGAGTTTGGGTCATCCAAAGTAATTGAGCAGAACATGAACCTGCGGCAATGTATTCTGCTTCGGCGGTGGATAAGGATATCGAGTTTTGTTTCTTGGAGGACCAAGACAGAAGAGATCTACCAAGAAATTGACAAGTACATGAAGTGGACTTTCTATCAACCTTGTCACCAGCATAGTCTGAATTGGAGTAGCCAACAAGATGAAAAGAAGACCTCTTAGGATACCAAATGCCAAAAATTTGGTGTATGTATTAAGTATCTCACAATCCTTTTCACAGCCTTAAGATGACACTCTATGGGAGCCTCTTGATATCATGCACACATGCACACACTTAGCATGATATCAGGACGGGGGCACATAGATATAACAATGAACCAATCATAGAGTGGTAAACCTTTTGGTCAACCGGTTCGCCATCCTTTGTCAAGTCAAGATGTCCACTAGTAGGCATGGGGGTATTCATACCTTTGCATTCTTGCATGTTGAACTTTGTTTGAGATATAAAGGTTCCCTCCTTAGTTTGCTTGATTTGCAAACCAAGAAAGAATTTGAGTTCACTCATCATAGACATCTCAAACTTCTCCGACATACGCTTTCCAAACTTTTCACTAAACTGAGGGTTAGTTGAACCAAATATGATATCATCAACATAAATTTGGCACACAAGTAATTCTCTATTAACCTTTAGTAAAGAGTGTAGAATCAATTTTACCAATTTCAAACCCTTTTTCAAGAAGAAACTTAGTCAAGCATTTATACCAAGCTCTAGGAGCTTGCTTTAGACCATAAAGAGCTTTGTGGAGTTTGTAAACATGGTCGGGTTTCTTAGGATTAACAAAGCTGGGAGGTTGTTTGACATAAACTTCCTCCTCAATTTCACCATTAAGAAAAGCACTTTTGATGTCCATTTGATATAAGGTAATGTCATGATGATTGGTATAAGCAAGTAAGATGTGAATGGACTCAAGTCTAGCAACGGGGGCGTAAGTCTCACCATAGTCCATACCTTTGACATGAGTGTAGCCTTGAGCAACGAGATGAGCCTTGATGCGTACAACTTGTCCATCTTCATCTTGCTTGTTCTGAAACACCCATTTGGTTCTAATGACATTGTGCTTCTCATCGGGCTTTTCAACCAACGTCCACACTTGGTTCCTCTCAAAGTTGTGTAGCTCTTCATGCATGGCATTTATCCAATCCAGATCTTCCAATGCTTTTTCAACCTTCATAGGTTCAATGCTATAAATGAATGAGTAATATTCACAAAAGTTAGCCAAATGAGATTTAGAGCGAGTAATTCTCCCGGTTTGAATGTCACCCAAGATTTGTTCGACGGGATGATCTCTTGAGACTCTTGCTCGAACTCGTGAGATATTTTGTTTGGGTCAGGGTGGAACATCCTCTTCATTGTCTTGTTCTTCCTCTTATCTTTCTTCGTTGTTGTTGGCGTTGTTGTTCTCCCATGGAGGTGGAGAAGGAGGTCGTCGAGGTTCATCTTGTTGTACATCCTCGTTTTCATCGTCTTGATGTGTCCCACTCGTGGATGTGTGACGCCCGGGTAATTAAGCTACAGTAATCCCCACTAATGTTGCCACGTCACCTCGGTTACTGTGGATAAACTCGCGTTAGATCCGAACCCGTTCTAAAACAAAAATCAAAACAAGAGCAAAGATAAAAAGTTTCAAAACCAAAACTAAAAAAAAATTCGGGGGTTGTCTAAAATAGCTAACATAATTATGGTGGGGTGCACTAATTTTTGTAAAATGCTTTGGCATTTTAAATAATCTAAAGACAAAAAAAGAAAATTAATAAAAGAAAAGAAAGAAAAAAAAAGGGGGAGAGGGAGGGGAAAACCCCCAGGCCCAG